>NC_137891.1:109613959-110213959 GCF_963455335.1 Martes martes | reverse complement strand
GAAAGAGTAAGAGAACTAGAAGCAGAAATGTGGGCTAAAGATGTGACTCAGTTGCTGAAATCTAATGATAAAACATAAATGGATGCAAAGTTGTTTTTAACGGATGAGCAAAGAAAATGACTTATTGAGATGGAATCTACTCCTGGTGAAGATTCTGTGAAGATGATTGAAACACCAATGAAGGATTTATACTGTTATATAAACTTAGTTGAAAAAGCAGCAGCAGGGTTTGAGAGAATTGACTTTAATTTTTAAAGAAGTTCTATGGTGTGTAGAATGCTACCCAACAGCATCACATGTTACAGAGAAATTTCCCTGTGAAAGGAAGAGTCAAAAGATGCAGCAAACTTTATCACTGCCTAGTTTTAAGAAATTGACAAACCACCCAATATTAAGTAACCATCACCCTGGTCAGTCAGCAGAGAACAACACTGAGACAAGACTCCTCACCAGTATAACATTACACCTCACTGAAATCTCAGATGATAGCATTTTTTTTTTTTGCAATAAAGTGTTAAGTTTTTAAAATAAACTCTTTTAAATAAAGCTGTGTACATTTTTCTAGACATGAAGCTATTACACACTTAATAAACTACAGTATAAAAATTTTATATGCACTGGAAAATAAAAAAATTCATTTGACTCACTTTATTGGGATATTCATTTTATTGTGGTGATCTAAAACCCAACCTACAGTATCTCTGAGATATGGCTGTGTTAAGCCATTGCCAACACCTCCTTTAATCTTAGAATTTAGTCTCATTAGAATTTTGTCTCATGAAGTCTTTTGGGTTTTCCATATATAGTATCATATCATCTGCAAAGAGTGATAATTTGACCTCCTCTTTGCCAATTTGGATGCCTTTAATTTCTTTTTGTTTGATTGCTGAGGCTAGGACTTCTAGTACTATGTTGAACAGCAGTGGTGATAATGGACATCCCTGCCGTGTTCCTGACCTTAGCGGAAAAGCTTTCAGTTTTCCTCCATTGAAAATGATATTTGCAGTGGGTTTTCATAGGTGGTTTTGATGATATTGAGGTATGTTCCCTCTATCCCTACACTTTGAAGAGTTTTGATCAGGAAGGGATGCTGTACTTTGTCAAGTGCTTTTTCAGCATCTATTGAGAGTATCATATGGTTCTTGTTCTTTCTTTTATTAATGTGCTGTATCACATTGATTGACTTATGGATGTTGAACCAACCTTGCAGCCTAGGAATAAATTCCACTTGGTCATGGTGAATAATCCTTTTAATGTACTGTTGAATCCTACTGGCTAGTATTTTGGTGAGAATTTTCGCATCTGTGTTTATCAAGGATATTGGTCTGTAATTCTCTTTTTTGATGGGATCCTTGTCTGGTTTTGGGATCAAGGTGATGCTGGCCTCATAGAATGAGTTTGGAAGTTTTCCTTCCATTTCTATTTTTTGGAACAGTTTCAGGAGAATAGGCATTAATTCTTCTTTAAATGTTTGGTAGAATTCCCCTGGGAAGCCGCCTGGCCCTGGGCTCTTGTTTTTGGGAGATTTTTGATGACTGCTTCAATCGCCTTACTGGTTATGGGACTGTTCAGGTTTTCTATTTCTTCCTGGTTCAGTTGTAGTAGTTTATATGTCTCTAGGAATGCATCCATTTCTTCCAGATTGTCAAATTTGCTGCCATATTGTTGCTCATAATATGTTCTTATAATTGTTTGTATTTCTTTGGTGTTGGTTGTGATCTCTCCTCTTTCATTCATGATTTTATTAATTTGTGTCCTTTCTCTTTTCTTTTTGATAAGTCTGGCCAGGGGATTATCAATCTTATTAATTCTTTCAAAGAACCAGCTCCTAGTTTCGTTGATTTGTTTTATTGTTTGTTTGTTTGTTTGTTTGTTTCTAGTTCATGGATTTCTGCTCTGATCTTTAATGTTTCTCTTCTCCTGCTGGGTTTAGGCTTTCTTTGTTGTTCTTTCTCCAGCTCCTTTAGGTGTAGGGTTAGGTTGTGTTTTTGAGACCTTTCTTGTTTCTTGAGAAAGGCTTGTTTCGCTATATATTTTCCTCTCAGAACTGCCTTTGCTGTGTCCCACAGATTTTGAACAGTTGTGCTCTCACTATCATTTGTTTCCATGAATTTTTTCAATTCTTCTTTAATTTCCTGGTTGACCATTCATTCTTTAGAAGGAGATTGTTTAGTTTCCATGTATTTGCATTCTTTCCAAATTTCCTCTTGTGATTGAGTTCTAGCTTCAGAGCATTGTGGTCTGTAAATATGCAGGGAATGATCCCAATCTTTTGATACCAGTTGAGACCTGATTTATGACCCAGGATGTTATCTTTTCTGGAGAATATTCCATGTGTACTAGAGAAGAATGTGTATTCTGTTGTTTTGGGATGGAAAGTTCTGAATATATCTGTGATGTCCATCTGGCCCAGTGTGTCATTTAAGACCTTTATTTCCTTGTTGGTCTTTTGTTTGGATGATCTGTCCATTTCAGTGAGGGGAGTGTTAAAGTCCCTTACTATTATTGTATTATTGTCAATGTGTTTCTTTGATTTTGTTATTAATTGGTTTATATAGTTGGCTGCTCCCATGTTAGGGGCACAGATATTTAAGATTGTTAGGTCTTCTTGTTGGACAGACCCTTTGAGTATGATATACTGTCCTTCCTCATCTCTTATTATAGTCTTTAGCTTAAAATCTAATTGATCTGATATAAGGATTGCCACCCCAGCTTTCTTCTGATGTCCATTAGCATTGTAAATTGTTTTCCACTCCCTCACTTTAAATCTGGAGGTGTCTTCGGGTCTCCAAAACTGCTAGAACTTGTACAGGAATTCAGTAAAGTGTCAGGATTTTATATCAGAAATCAGTTACATTTCTTTACACCAACAACAAAATAGAAGAAAGAGAAATTAAGGAGTCAATCCCATTTACAATTGCATCCAAAACCATAAGATACCTAGGAATAAATCTAACCAAAGAGGCAAAGAATCTATACTCAGAAAACTATACTCATGAAAGAAAGTGAGGAAGACACAAAGAAATGGAAAAATATTCCATGCTCATGGATTGGAAGAACAAATATTGTGAAAATGTCTATGCTACCTAAAGCAATCTACACATTTAATGCAATCCCTATCAAAATCCCATCCATTTATTTCAAAGAAATGGAACAAATAATCCTAAAATTTATATGGAACCAGAAAAGACCTCGAATAGCCAAAGGAATATTGAAAAAGAAAGCCAAAGTCAGTGGCATCACAATTTCGGACTTCAAGCTCTATTACAAAGCTGTCATCATCAAGACAGTATGGTACTGGCACAAAAACAGACACATAGATCAATGGAACAGAAGAGAGAGCCCAGGAATTGACCCTCAGCTCCATGGTCAACTAATCTTTGACAAAGCAGGAAGGAATGTCCAATGGAAAAAAGACAGCCTCTTCAACAAATGGTGCTGGGAAAATTGGACAGCCACATGCAGAAAAATGAAACTGGACCCTTTCCTTACACCACACATGAAAATAGACTCAAAATGGATGAAGGACCTCAATGTGAGAAAGGAATCCATCAAAATCCTTGAGGAGAATGCAGGCAGCAACCTCTTTGACCTCAACCGCAGCAACTTCTTCCTAGGAACATCGCCAAAGGCAACAGAAGCAAGGGCAAAAATGAACTATTGGGATTTCATCAAGATCAAAAGCTTTTGCACAGCAAAGGAAACAGTTAACAAAACCAAAAGACAACTGACAGAATGGGAGAAGATATTTGCAAACGACATATCAGATAAATGGCTAGTATCCAAAATCTATAAGGAGCTTATCAAACTCAATACCCAAAGAACAAATAATCCAGTCAAGAAATGGGCAGAGGACATGAACAGACATTTCTGCAAAGAAGACATCCAGATGGCCAACAGACACATGAAAAAATGCTCCACATCACTCGGCATCAGGGAAATACAAATCAAAACCACAATGAGATACCACCTCACACCAGTCAGAATGGCTAAAATTAACAAGTCAAGAAATGACAGATGTTGGCGAGGATGCAGAGAGAGGGGAACCCTCCTACACTGCTGGTGGGAATGCAAGCTGGTGCAACCACTCTGGAAAACAGTGTGGAGGTTCCTCAAAAAACTGAAAATAGAGCTACCCTATGACCCAGCAATTGCACTACTGGGTATATATCCTAAAGATACAAACGTGTGCTCCGAAGGGGCACATGCACCCGAATGTTTATAGCAGCAATGTCCACAACAACCAAACTGTGGAAAGAACCTAGATGTCCATCAACAGATGAATGGATAAAGAAGAGGTGGTATATATACACAATGGAATACTATGCAGCCATCAAAAGAAATGAAACCCTGCCATTTGCGACAACATGGATGGAACTAGAGGGTATTATGCTTAGCGAAATAAGTCAATCGGAGAAAGACAACTATCATATGATCTCCCTGGTATGAGGAAGTAGAGATGCAACATGGGGGGTTTTGGGGGTAGGAAAAGAATAAATGAAACAAGATGGGATCAGGAAGGAGACAAAGCATAAAAGACTCTTAATCTCACAAAACAAACTGAGGGTTGCTAGGGGTAGGGGAGTAGGGAGAGGGTGGTGGGATTATGGACATTGAGGTGGGTATGTGCTATGGTGGGTGCTGTGAAGTGTGTAGACCTGGTGATTCACAGACCTGTACCCCTGGGACTAATAATACATTATATGTTTGTAAAAAAATTTTTTTTAATTAAAAAAAAAGAATTTTCTCTCATGAGAAAAAGTGTTAATTTAATATTGTTACAGAACATACTATAAAGAAACATGGTGTCAGACACTGATGTTCTGTAAGGTGAACTATAAAGTAAGGTCCTTGAGGGCAGAAATTAAATCCTATGGATTATTATATTTTCAGTCTGGCACAGTATTTAAAGATTTTATTTATTTATTTGAAAGACAGAGATTACAAGTAGGCAGAGAGGCAGGCAGAGAGGGAGGGGGAAGCAGGCTCCCCACTGAGCAGAGAGCCCGATGCAGGGCTCGATCCCAGGACCCTGGGATCCTGACCTGAGTCGAAGGCAGAGGCTTTAACCCACTGAGCCACCCAGGCACCCCCCACAGTCTGGCACAGTATTTAATGTATGATGGACACTTAATATAATTTATTGAATAAATGATTTAAATGAAATACATTACTCCAACACAACTGACCAAGGCTGCTGATTTATCAATTAACATTAGAATTTCAACTTCTTGGGGCACCTGGGTGGCTCAGTGGGTTAAAGCCTCTGCCTTCGGCTCAGGTCATGATCCCAATGTCCTGGGATCAAGCCCCGCATTGGGCTCTCTGCTCAGTGGGGAGCCTGCTTCCTCCTCTCTCTCTTCCTGCCTCTCTGCCTACTTGTGATCTCTGTCAAATAAATAAATTAGAAAAAAAAAAAAAAGAATTTCAACTTCTCTAGTTCAAGTAAAAAACTTTTTTTGCCATTTTCCCTTAAACATACATATATGTCTCTGCATTTACCTCGTAAGAATAGAATAGTCTCTTATTCCATAAATAAATTTTAGTGATCACATTCAGGAAATTAAACTCTGATATAGCACTATTATCTAATACATACTCTGTATTTAGATTTTATCTTTTGTTTAAAAATTCTAGGATGGTGTGAAGAGAGGGAAGATGGCAGAGTAGGAGACTCCAGAGCTCACATCTTCCCACAGACACACTTAAAGCAACTACATACATTGCAACTCACTCTACAAACAATCTGAAGATTTGAATAGTCTGCCACAGCTAGTTGTAGAGAGAAGGCCAGATTGAAAATAATAGGAGGGACAGAGATGTGATCAGGAAACAAACCCCCAGTCTAATTACCCAAGAGAGGGAGGGACAAGCTTGAGGAGTGAGGGCATCAGACCTCAAACTGGGCACCCCCTGATCCTGGTGACTCACACTGAGAAAGTGAGTCCTCATAATGTGTGGCTTTGAAAATCAGTGTGTTTAATTCCAGGAGAGCAAGAAGGCTATAAGAAACCAAATCTCTACACTTAAAGAGACAGTGTGCTAAATAAGTTGACCTGAGACACAGCACAAAAGGCAGTTTGAAAAGCACCAGGGATATATGTGAAAATGTAGTGGTTAATTTTAGGATATGTGCTGGAAGGACAGAGATCTTCAAGAGCTTTCTTCAAGAGCAAAGTGTTGGTAATGCTATTTTCCTTCCCATTTCTCAGTCTAGATAACCTGAGGCTTTGGGGAGATAGTTCTGAAACTCATCATGTAACTTCATAGCATCATGTACCCTGCCCTGGCATTCCCCTGTGGACCCACTTCATTCAAAGTGCCCATCCAAGCAGGAATCCCTCAAAAGTAGCTCCACACTGCCATACCTAACAGGGAGCCCAACACGAGACCAGCATCCCTCAAAAGTGACTACTTCTCAGGGGAAGAGGGGTAGAAACTCTGCCCACCAGCATTCCCACAGCAGTCACAGCACCTCATTGTAGACAACTAGACTGACTGCTAGTCCTTTTAGGCCAGAGACTGAGGTAGTGGGGAAGAAATTGACTAAAAGCACACCCCCATTAACTGCAACTGGGCCTCGAAGCCAGCCACACATGGTATAAGCCCTGCCACCAGTGCACCCATAGTGTTAGTCTCATCCACAACAACATACTGCACAACAATGCAGGAGTAGCCCTGGAGCACTTGTTTCTGATAACCAGGGGGTTCTGCCCTACAGAGCATCATAGAAACCCTTCTACATAAGACCCTTGGAAAATGTAGCTGTCCTACAGAAACACAAAATTAGACAGTCAGACAAAATTAGACAGAGAAGTCTGATCCAAATGAGAGAACAAGACAAAAACTAGAGTAGAATTAAATGAAACAGACAGCAGCAATCTGCCTCATAAAGAGTTCAAAGTAAGTCATAAAGATACTCTTCAGACTTGAGGCAAGAGTGGATGAACTCAGTAAGGACTTCAACAAAGAGACAGAAAATATAAAAAAGAACCAGTGATAGCTGGAGAATATGTAACTGAAATGAAAAACACATTAGAGAGAATCAAAAGCAACTAGAGGATGCAGAAGAATGGATCAGGGATCTAGGAGACAAGGCAAGGAAAGAAACCAAGCTGAACAGCAAAAATAAAAATAAAAAATGAGGATGAGTTAAGGGACTTCTGTGACATTATTAAGCATAAGAACATCTGATTTATGTAGGTCCCAGAAGTAGAAGAGAGAACAAGGGGGTCAGAAAATTATTTGAAGAAATATTATTTGAAAACTTCTCAGAAATAGGAAAGAAAACAGATATCTAGATCCAGGAATCAAAGAGAGCCCCAAAAAAGATGAACCAAAAGAGATATACACCAAGACACATAATAATTAAATGGCAAATTTTAAAGATAAAGAGAGCATCTTAAAAGTAAGAGAAAAGTATATAGTTACATACAAGGGAAAACCCATAAAGATATCAGCTGATTTTTCAGCAAAAATTTTGCAGGCCAGAGTGGCATATATATCCATTCCAAGTGCTGGGGGCAATAAAATCCTACAACTAAGACTACTTTCCCCAAAAAAGATAATCATTCAGAATTGAAGGAGAGAGAAATCTTTCCGCAGACAAACAAAATTTAAAGGAGTTTATCACCACTAAATCAGTCTTATGAAAAATGTTAAATGGATATTTTAAGTTGCACAAAAAGGTCATAACTAGAAGTAATTATGAAAGGAAATATTTTCCTTGTGAATGTTAAAATACATTAAATATAGCCAATCAATCATTTATAAAGCTAGGAAGTTAAAACACAAAAATAATAAAATTAATTCTAACCACAAAAATTAGCCATGGTATTCACAAAAGAAAAAGATGTAAGATGTGATATTATGTACATAAAACAGAGAAAGTAAAATTTAGTGCTTTTGTGTTAAAAGTTAAGTAACCATCAACTCATTTTACACTGCTATATACATAGGATAATACATATGATCCTCATGATAACCACAAATCAAAATCTATAATAGATACATACACACACAAAAGAAAATTATCCAAGTATAACACTAAAGAAAGCCATCAAACCACAAAAGAGAGCAAGAGAAGAAACAGAACTACAAAAACTACCAAAACACAATTTAAAAATGGTAATAAGTACATACTTACCAATAATTACTTTAAATATAAATGGATTAAAAGCTCTAATCAAAAAACACAAGGTAACTAAATGAATACAAAGACATGACCCATCTGTATGCTGCTTGTAAGAGATTCACCTTGGACCTAAAGACATACAGACTGAAAGTGAAGGAATGGAAAGAGATGTTTCATGCAAATGAAAGTGAAAAGAACTGGGTAGCAATACTCTTATCAGATAAAAGACTTTAAAGCAAAGACTCTAACAAAAGAAAAAAAAAGTCTTTATATAACAATAGGGATCAATACAAGAAAAGGATATAATATTGTAAATGTCTATGCATGCAACATAGAAGCACCTAAATATATAAAGCAAATATTAACAGACATAAAGGGAGAAATGGACAGTAATACAATAATAGTAGGGGAATTTAACACCCCACTTAAATCAATGGATAGATCATCCAGGCAGAAAATCTATAAGGAAGTGGTAGCTTTGAATGACACATTAGACAAGTGGACTTAGATATATACAGAACACTCCAGCTAAAAACAGCAGAACACATATTTTTTCCAATTTTTTTTTGCAATATTTTCTAGGATAGGTCATATGATAGACCACAAAATAAATTTCAAAATTTAAGAGCTTGAAATCACATTGATCGTCTTTTCCAACCACAATGGCATGAAACTAGAAATCAATAAAAAAACAAAACAAAACAAAAAAACCTGAAAGAAACACAAACACATGGAGGCTAAATAACATGTTACTAAACAACTAATGGGTCAATGAAGAAATCAAAAAAGACATAAAGAATACCTGGAGACAACTTAAAATGGAAACACTACAGTTCAAAATTCCTGGGGTTCAGTAAAAGCAGTTCCAAGACATAAATGATACTATCAATATAGTGACAAAGTTCTGCTTCAAGAATAAGGAAAATGTCAAGCAATCTATTCTTACACTTACAGGAACTAAAAAAGAAAAAATAGCCCAAAGTTAGTAGAAGGAATAAAATAACAAAGATCAGAATGGAAATAAAAACAGTATGGAGGTTCCTCAAAAAGTTAAAAAAAAAAAAAAGAGTGCTATTGCTGAGTCATAAGCATATAACTACTAGGTATTTATCCAAAGGATATACTACTACTAGGTATTTATCCAAAGGATACAAACATAGTGATTTGAAATGGTACATGCACTTCAATGTTTATAGCAGCAATGCCCACAATAGCCAAAATATGAAAAGATGCCACCAACAGATGCATCTATAAAGATGTGGTATATACAGTGGAATATTACTCAGCCATCAGAAAGAATGAAGACTTGCCATTTTTGACGGCATGGATGGAACTACAGAGTATTATGCTAAGTGAAGTAAGTCAGAGAAGGACAAATACCATATGATTTCACTCATATGTGGAATTTAAGAAACAAAACAGATAAACATAGGGGAGGAGAAGGAAAAATAAGACAAAAACAGAGAGGGAGCAAACCATAAAGGACTCTTAACTATAGGAAACACTGAGGGTTTCTGGAGAGGAGGTAGGTGGGAGGAGGAGTAACTGGGTGATGGGAATTAAGGAGGGCACTTGATGGAATGAGTACTGGGAGTTGTATGCCAAGTGATGAGTCACTAAATTCTACCTCTGAAATTATTAATACAGTACATGTTAATTATATTGAATTTAAATTTTAAAGAATGCAAACAAATAAAATGAGGATGAAAAACCACAAAAAGATCAAAGAAACTAATAGCTGATTCCTTGAAAATATAAATAAAATTCATAAAACTTTATCCCAACTAATCAAGGAAAAAAAGAGGACTCAAGTAAATAAAATTAGATGAAAAGGAGGTTACAACTGAACACAGAAATACAAAAATTATGAGATTACTACAAAAATTATAAGCCAAAATATTGAACAACTTAGAAGAAATGAATAAATTCTTAGAAACAAATACAAACTCCTAAGATGGAATCAGGAAGAAATAAAAAAATCTGAACAGACCAATTACTAGTAACAAATTTGAACTAGTAATTAAAAAGCTTTCATCAAACAAAAGTTCAGGACTGATGGCTTCACAGGGGAATTCTACCACACATTTAAAAGATACCTATCCTTCTCAAACTATTTGGAAAAAAAAAAAATAGAGAAGGAACAAATGCTTTCAAAGTCATAATATAAAGTCAGCATTACCCTAATACCAAATCAGATACAGAATATATGCTGCAAGAAAATTACAGACCTTTATCCTGAATGAACACAGATTCAATAATCCTTAGCTAAATATTAGCAAACTGAATTCAGAAATGCATTAAAAGACTCATTCCTTTTTTTTTTTTTTTTTTTTTTTTTCTAGTTTTTTTTTTTTTTTTAAATTTTTTTATTTTAATAAACATATAATGTATTTTTATCCCCAGGGGTACAGGTCTGTGAATCGTCTGGTTTACACATTTCACAGCACTCATCATAGCACATACCCTCCCCAATGTCCATTTCCCCACCACCCTCTCCCATCCCCCTTCCCCCCCGCAACCCTCAGTCTGTTTCTTGAGATTGAGTCTTTTATGGTTTGTCTCCCTCCCAATCCCATCTTTTCATTTTTTCTTTTCCTACCTCCCCCCAAACCCCCCCACCTTGCATCTCCACTTCCTCATATCAAAGAGATCATATGATAGTTATATTTCTCCGATTGACTTATTTCGCTAAGCATGATACCCTCTAGTTCCATCCACGTCGTCGCAAATGGAAAGATTTCATGTCTTTTGATGGCTGCATAGTATTCCATTGTGTATATATACCACATCTTCTTTATCCATTCATCTGTTGATGGACATCTAGGCGCTTTCCACAGTTTGGCTATTGTGGACATTGCTGCTATAAACATTCGGGTGCACGTGCCCCTTCGGAGCACCACGTTTGTATCTTTAGGATATATACCCAGGAGTGCAATTGCTGGGTCGTAGGGTAGCTCTATTTTCAGTTTTTTGAGGAACCTCCACACTGTTTTCCAGAGTGGTTGCACCAGCTTGCATTCCCACCAACAGTGTAGGAGGGTTCCCCTCTCTCCGCATCCTCGCCAGCATCTGTCATTTCTTGACTTGTTAATTTTAGCCATTCTGACTGGTGTGAGGTGGTATCTCATTGTGGTTTTGATTTGTATTTCCCTGATGCCGAGTGATGTGGAGCATTTTTTCATGTGTCTGTTGGCCATCTGGATGTCTTCCTTGCAGAAATGTCTGTTCATGTCCTCTGCCCATTTCTTGACTGGATTATTTGTTCTTTGGGTATTGAGTTTGATAAGCTCCTTATAGATTTTGGATACGAGCCCTTTATCTGATATGTCGTTTGCAAATATCTTCTCCCATTCTGTCAGTTGTCTTTTGGTTTTGTTAACTGTTTCCTTTGCTGTGCAAAAGCTTTTGATCTTGATGAAATCCCAATAGTTCATTTTTGCCCTTGCTTCTGTTGCCTTTGGCGATGTTCCTAGGAAGAAGTTACTGCGGTGGAGGTCAAAGAGGTTGCTGCCTGCATTCTCCTCAAGGATTTTGATAGATTCCTTTCGCACATTGAGGTCCTTCATCCACTTTGAGTCTATTTTCGTGTGTGGTGTAAGGAAATAGTCCAATTTCATTTTTCTGCATGTGGCTGTCCAATTTTCCCAGCACCATTTGTTGAAGAGGCTGTCTTTTTTCCATTGGATATTCTTTCCTGCTTTGTCGAAGATTAGTTGACCATAGAGTTGAGGGTCTATTTCTGGGCTCTCTATTCTGTTCCATTGGTCTATATGTCTGTTTTTGTGCCAGTACCATACTGTCTTGATGATGACAGCTTTGTAATAGAGCTTGAAGTCTGGAATTGTGATACCACCGACTTTGGCTTTCTTTTTCAATATTCCTTTGGCTATTCGAGGTCTTTTCTGGTTCCATATAAATTTTAGGATTATTTGTTCTATTTCTTTAAAAAAAATGGATAGGATTTTGATAGGGATTGCATTAAATGTGTAGATTGCTTTAGGTAAAATAGACATTTTCACAATATTTGTTCTTCCAATCCATGAGCATGGAATATTTTTCCATTTCTTTGTGTCTTCCTCAATTTCTTTCATGAGTACTTTATAGTTTTCTGAGTATAGATTCTTTGCCTCTTTGGTTAGATTTATTCCTAGGTATCTTATGGTTTTGGGTACGATTGTAAATGGGACTGACTCCTCAATTTCTCTTTCTTCTGTCTTGTTGTTAGTGTAAAGAAATGCGACTGATTTCTGTGCATTGACTTTATATCCTGACACTTTACTGAATTCCTGTATAAGTTCTAGCAGTTTTGGAGTGGAGCCTTTTGGGTTTTCCACATATAGTATCATATCATCTGCAAAGAGTGATAGTTTGACTTCTTCTTTGCCGATTTGGATGCCTTTAATTTCTTTTTGTTGTCTGATTGCTGAGGCTAGGACTTCTAGTACTATGTTGAACAGCAGTGGTGATAACGGACATCCCTGCCGTGTTCCTGACCTTAGCGGAAAAGCTTTCAGTTTTTCTCCATTGAGAATGATATTTGCGGTGGGTTTTTCATAGATGGCTTTGATAATATTGAGGTATGTGCCTTCTATCCCTACACTTTGAAGAGTTTTAATCAGGAAGGGATGCTGCACTTTGTCAAATGCTTTTTCAGCATCTATTGAGAGTATCATATGGTTCTTACTCTTTCTTTTATTAATGTATTGTATCACATTGATGGATTTGCGGATGTTGAACCAACCTTGCAGCCCTGGAATAAATCCCACTTGGTCGTGGTGAATAATCCTTTTAATGTACTGTTGGATCCTATTGGCCAGTATTTTGGTGAGAATTTTCGCATCTGTGTTCATCAAGGATATTGGTCTGTAATTCTCTTTTTTGGTGGGATCCTTGTCTGGTTTTGGGATCAAGGTGATGCTGGCCTCATAGAATGAGTTTGGAAGTTTTCCTTCCATTTCTATTTTTTGGAACAGTTTCAGGAGAATAGGAATTAATTCTTCTTTAAATGTTTGGTAGAATTCCCCTGGGAAGCCGTCTGGTCCTGGACTTTTGTTTGTTTGGAGATTTTTGATGACTGTTTCAATCTCCTTACTGGTTATGGGTCTGTTCAGGTTATCTATTTCTTCCTGGTTCAGTTGTGGTAGTTTATACATCTCTAGAAATGTATCCATTTCTTCCAGGTTGTCAAATTTGTTGCCATAGAGTTGCTCGTAGTATGTTCTTATAATTGTTTGTATTTCTTTGGTGTTGGTTGTGATCTCTCCTCTTTCATTCATGATTTTATTTATTTGCGTCTTTTCTCTTTTCTTTTTGATAAGTCTGGCCAGGGGCTTATCAATCTTATTAATTCTTTCAAAGAACCAGCTCCTAGTTTTGTTGATTTGTTCTATTGTTTTTTTAGTTTCTATTTCATTGATTTCTGCTCTGATCTTTATGATTTCTCTTCTCCTGCTGGGTTTAGGCTTTCTTTGTTGTTCTCTCTCCAGCTCCTTTAGGTGTAAGGTTAGGTTGTGTATTTGAGACCTTTCTTGTTTCTTGAGAAAGGCTTGCACTGCTATATATTTTCCTCTCAGGACTGCCTTTGTTGTGTCCCACAGATTTTGAACTGTTGTGTTTTCATTATCATTTGTTTCCATGAATTTTTTCAATTCTTCTTTAATTTCCTGGTTGACCCATTCATTTTTTAGAAGGATGCTGTTTAGTCTCCATGTATTTGCGTTCTTTCCAAATTTCCTCTTGTGATTGAGTTCGAGCTTCAGAGCATTGTGGTCTGAAAATATGCAGGGAATGATCTCGATCTTTTGGTACCGATTGAGACCTGATTTATGACCCAGGATGTGGTCTATTCTGGAGAATGTTCCATGTGCACTAGAGAAGAATGTATATTCTGTTGCTTTGGGATGGAATGTTCTGAATAGATCTGTGATGTCCATCTGGTCCAGTGTGTCATTTAAGGCCTTTATTTCCTTGTTGATCTTTTGCTTAGATGATCTGTCCATTTCAGTGAGGGGAGTGTTAAAGTCCCCTGCTATTATTGTATTACTGTCGATGTATTTCTTTGATTTTGTTATTAATTGGTTTATATAGTTGGCTGCTCCCATGTTAGGGGCATAGATATTTAAGATTGTTAGATCTTCTTGTTGGACAGACCCTTTGAGTATGATATAGTGTCCTTCCTCATCTCTTATTATAGTCTTTGGCTTAAAATCTAATTGATCTGATATAAGGATTGCCACCCCAGCTTTCTTCTGATGTCCATTAGCATGGTACATTGTTTTCCACCCCCTCACTTTAAATCTGGAGGTGTCTTCGGGTCTAAAATGAGTTTCTTGTAGGCAGCATATGGATGGGTTTTGTTTTTTTATCCATTCTGATACCCTGTGTCTTTTGATTGGGGCATTGAGCCCATTAACATTCAGGGTAACTATTGAGAGATATGAATTTAGTGCCATTGTATTGCCTGTAAGATGATTGTTACTGTATATTGTTTCTGTTTCTTTCTGATCTACTACTTTTAGGGTCTCTCTTTGCTTAGAGGACCCCTTTCAATATTTCCTGTAGAGCTGGTTTGGTGTTTGCAAATTCTTTCAGCTTTTGTTTGTCCTGGAAGCTCTTTATCTCTCCTTCTATTTTCAATGATAGCCTAGCCGGATATAGTATTCTTGGCTGCATGTTTTTCTCGTTTAGTGCTCTGAATATATCATGCCAGTTCTTTCTGGCCTGCCAGGTCTCTGTGGATAGGTCCGCTGCCAATCTAATGTTTTTACCCTTGTATGTTACAGACTTCTTTTCCCTGGCTGCTTTCAGGATTTTCTCTTTGTCGCTAAGACTTGTAAATTTTACTATCAGGTGACGAGGTGTGGACCTATTTTTATTGATTTTGAGGGGCGTTCTTAGCATCTCCTGGATTTTGATGTTTGTTCCCTTTGCCATATTAGGGAAATTCTCTCCAATAATTGTCTCCAATATACCTTCTGCTCCCCTCTCTCTTTCTTCTTCTTCTGGAATCCCAATTATTCTAATGTTGTGTCGTCTTATGGTGTCACTTATCTCTCGAATCCTCTCCTCGTGTTCCAGTAGTTGTTTGTCTCTCTTTTGCTCAGCTTCTTTATTCTCTGTCATTTGGTCTTCTATGTCACTAATTCTTTCTTCTGCCTCATTTATCCTGGCAGTGAGAGCTTCCATTTTTGATTGCACCTCATGAATAGCTTTTTTGATTTCAACTTGGTTAGATTTTAGTTCTTTTATTTCTCCAGAAAGGGCTTTTATCTCTCCGGAGAGGGTTTCTCTAATATCTTCTATGCCTTTTTCGAGCCCGGCTAGAACCTTGAGAATTGTCATTCTGAACTCTAGATCTGTCATGCTACCTATGTCTGTATTGATTAGGTCTCCAGCCTTCGGTACGGCCTCTTGTTCTTTTTTTTGAGGTGAGTTTTTCCGCCTTGTCATTTTGTCCAGGTAGGATTTGCTTTCTCCTGCTGTGGAATTCCGCTGTTCTTGGTGACTGAAGTTGGTTTTGGATAGTTTCTTGTTGATCTTCTGGGGGAGGGGCCTGTTGTAGTGATTCTCAAGTGTCTTTGCCGCAGGTGGAATTGCACCGCCCTTGCCAGGGGCCAGGCTAAGTAATCCGCTCGGGTTCGCTTTCGGGAGCTTTTGTTCCCTGAGCGCTTTCCGTAGAGTTCCGGAGGACGGGAATGAAGATGGCGGCCTCCCAATCTCTCGGCCCGGAGGAGCCGAGAGCTTGGGGTTCCGCTCCTCAGTGCACTCTCAGAGCAAAGCGCCCAATAGCCCCGCCTCCCTGGCTTGCGGTCGCGCCTCGAGGAAAGCAGTCAATTGTTGGAGCTGGAGAAAAGCGCCGGGTCGCTTTTGTCTCCGTGGCCTCCGGCCGCGCTCCGAGCCCACCCAGCCTGCGACCGGCACAAGGTAACCCCGGGCTTAGGGCTCACTCCTCGGCTTTGTCGCTATAGCCGGCTTCCCCGCTCTAATACCTGCGAGCTCTGCGGCACTCAGACATCCCCAGTCCTTCTGTGACCCTGCGGGTCCTGGGATTATGCTGACCCCGCCTGGGTTTCCCCCCAGTTTAGCCTCTGGAGCGGTGTCTCCCAGTGGAGCCGACTTTTAAAAGTCCCGATTTTGTGCTCCGTCGCTCCGCCGCTTGCCGGGTGCCGGCCCCTCCCCCCGGGGTCTATCTTCCCGTCGCTTTGGATTCACTTCTCCGCAGGTCCTACCTTTCAGAAAGTGATCGATTTTCTGTTTCTGGGATTGTTGCTCTTCTTCTCTTCGATTTCCCGTTGGATTTATAGGTGTTCACAATGGTTAGATAAGCTATCTAGCTGATCTCCTGCTACCCGATGTCCAAGACTCATTCCTTTTAAAAAAAAAGCAAGGGGAATTTATTCCAGGGATGCAAGGATGGTTCAATATATGCAAAAGTCAATGTAGTAAGCCAAATTAACAAAATGAAGGATAAAAATCACATGATCATCTCATTAGATACAGAAAAAGCATTTGACAAAGTTCAACATCGAGTAAAATAAAAACTCTCAACAAAGTAAGTATGGAAAGATCGTATGTCAACATAATAAAGGCCATATATGACAAACCCACAGCTAACATTATACTCAGTAATAAATAATTGAAAGCTTTGGTCTGAGATCAAGAACAAGTCAAGGATGTTCACTCTTAACCACTTAACCACTTTTATTCAACAATTCTGGAAGTCCTAGCTATAGCAATCAGGTAAGAAAAAGTAATAAAAGGTATCCATGTTGTTAAGGAAGAAGTAAAACTCTATTTCCAGATGACAGGATACTACATGTATAAAACTGCAAAGACTCCACAAAATAATTACAATTAATACATGAATTCAGTAAATTTGCAGAATACAAAATCAATATACAGAAATCCTGTTGTGTTTCTATATGCTAGTGATATACTAGAAAGGAAAATTTTTAAAACAATCTGATTTACATTACATCAAATAAAAAATACCTAGAAATAAATTTAATGAAAGAGGATAAAAGACTTATACTCTGAAAACTATAAGAAATGACTGAGGGAAATCCAAGACTCAATGGAAAGATATATGTGCTCATGGACTGAAAGAATTCAGATTAAAGTGTGATTCTGTATATGAATAGAGATACAATACAATTATTATCAAAATACCAATAGGATTTTTCATAGAACAAGAACCAAAAAAAAAGAAAAAAGAAAAAGAAACAAAAAACCCTAAAATTTGTATGGAAGCACAAAAAACACCCCAAAGATCCAAGGCAATCTTGAGAAAGAACAAAGCTGGAGATACCACAATCTCAGATTTCAAGATATACTAAAAAGCTATAATAATCAAAACAGTATGATACTGGCACAAAAACAGATACATAGATCAATAGAAATGAATAGAGAGCCCAGAAATAAACTCACACCTATATTGTCAATTAATCTATGATAAAGGAGGCAAGAATACACAATGGGGAAAAGACAGTCTTTTCAATAAATGGTTCTGGGAAAACTGGACAGCTACATGCAAAAGAATGAAACTGGGCCACTTTTTTATACAATACACAAATATAAACTCAAAATGGATCAAAGATGTAAATGTAAGACATGAAATCATAATCTGCTAAATGAAAACATAGGCCATAATCTCTTGGACATAAATTTAGCAGTATTTTTCTGGATATGTCTCCTCAGGCAAGGAAAACAAAAGCAAAAATAAACAATTGGGATTACATCAAACATAAAAGCTTTTGCACAGCAAAGAAAATCAGCAACAAAATAAAAGGCAACTTACTGAACATGAGAAGTTATTTGCATATGATATATCCCTAATGCCCTAATATTCAAAGGATATAAAGAACTCCTACAAGTCAACACAAAAATAAAACAAAATAATCCAATTACAAATTGGCAGGGGATCTGAATGACATTTTCCCAAAGAAGACATACAGATGGCCAAAAGACACATGAAAAGGTGCTTGATATTAATGAGCATGAAAATGGAAATGAAAACCAGAATGAGATGTCACCTTTAACCAGTCACAATGGCTCGTATCAAAAAGACCAGAAATAGTAAGTGTTGGCAAGGATGTGAAGAAAAGGGTACCTTCAAGCACTGTTGATAAGAATGTATATTGGTACAGCCATCACAAAAAAACAATAAGGAGGTTCCTTGAAAAGCTAAAAATAGAAGTATCTAATCCAATAATTCCACTTCTGGGTAAAAAACAAACAAACACTAATTTGAAAAGATATTTGTACCCTTATGGTTTTTGTTTTTGTTTTTTGCACCTTTATGTTTATTGCAATACTATTTACCATAGACAAGATATGGAAGAAACTTAAGTGTCCATCGGTAGATGAATGAATAAAGATGTGATATACATGCACACAATAAAATATTACTCAGCAATAAAAGAGAATGTGATCACTGTGACAACATAGATGGACAGAGAGGGAATATGCTAAGTGAAATAAGTAAGATAATGAAAGACAAATACCATGTAATTTCCCTTATACGTGGAACCTAAAAACCAAGCATATGATAAAACAAATAACAAAAGAAACTGACTTATCAAGATAGAGAACAAATGAGTGGTTGACAAATAATTGGGATGGGAGGGTAAGTGAAATAGGTGATTGGGATTAAGAGGTACAAACTTCTGGTTATAAAATAAATAATTCACAGAAAGGAAAAATACAACATAGGATATATAGTCAATAATATTGTAATAATTTTGTATGGTGACAGATGTTAAAAAAATGAAATGATTCTACAAAAAAATCTAGGATATACTTAAGGATCACATATCTAATTTTCATTTCTCTGGATTTTTTCTAATCTAAATTGCCTAGTCATTATTTAATTATTTGTGTATCTATATGTTTACTTTCATCTTTCATAATACTGACATTTTTCTTGAATCCTGGTCAGTTGTCTTGCAAAATGTCCTTCAATTACTTCAATTGAAGTAATTACTTCAAATACTAGTCTGACTGTTACCCTATAAATGAGAGTCAAATTTTATGTACATTTGGTTAGGAGTACTATGTGGGTGATGCTTGTATCTTCAGAACATGGCATCAAGAGGTACCCAAGGTCCCCTTATTGGTGATGTTATGTTTGAACATTTATTTAATTCGCCATTAGTACCTTAATTTTGAGTTTGCATTCTGTTACTCTATTCCATTGTACTGAATGTCTCCTACTGCATGGATACTTTGCACGTACAAAGGTACAAGTTTTTAACTACTTCCAGCAATATTGGGAAGTAAAGAAAATTTTCCTTTTCATCTATTTTCCCAGGAAGTTGTCACCCAGTAATTACAGTAATATAGCATTATAAATGCAATAGATAAGAGACTGAGTAAAGCAAAAAATATTATGAGGTCTACGTATAAAGCTCTGGGCAATGCCATGAAAATCATTGTAAATGACTAAGTAGAGGTAACCCTTCTTGGCAGCTTGTTTCTTGATTTTGGATTCTGCTGCTTTCCTCAATATTTAACCTGAAATGGTAATCTGCACTGAATTTATGGACCGTGGCCAAGACATAACTAAGGTCTGTAGCACTTTCCACTCATGTAAATTTTCTCTAGGTATTCTGCTCACCTTAATCCGAAACTAAATTGTGATTACCCTGTCTCTCTTTCTCTCTCCCTTTCTTTCTTTCTCCCTTTCTTTCTTTCCTCCTTTCTTTCTTTGAAAATCCTTGGGGAAAATAGAAGTTCTCTTAAATAAAGGAAAAAAGATCATTCATTCAGTTTAGCCATCAAGCACATAGGTTGGTGAACTAGAGATATTTGTGGACAATAATTCTACCACAACAGGAAATTTCACTGTGAAGAGAAGGATAGAAATTGTTCCATTTCACAGAACCTGTAGTCAGATTCCCCTGGTTGTGTTTGCAGAATACCTTTGTTTAAGAACAAGTTGTGGGACCAGTAGCCACAAAGCAATTTGTGGCTCTCCAGCTTCTAACTATGAGCCTGAACTTCCTCATCTGTAAAATGGAGATAATACTTTCCTCACAGACTATGAGGATTAATTAGACAATGTCCCTAAAGTATGAAGAGCACTTCTAACTATACTCGGTGTCAGGCATGTGGATACCAAGAGTAAAGATTTTTACAGTGATTGCCTTCAATTTAGATTATATTTCACAAGAATGTGAATGGGGGTATATCCAAACTCTGACAACTCAAGTTTCTCTTATATTACTAGTGATATTGTGCAAGGGAAAAGCCCATGATTTTAGGGGAACAGAATGTGGCTGTTCAGGGGAAAGAGAATGGGTTTTGAATCTGACAATTTTAGGTATAATCTTTATCAAAATGTGTTTGGGTACATTATTTAACTCTCAGTCTCAGTTTCCCAATCTATGTAATGTGCATAGTTGCTCTAAAGATTCAAACTACTGCATTGGGAAGTAGAGAGGAAGGACAGCTTCTGAGGATCTGGGCTTTCTTCTTCTTCACAGATCAATAGGACTTTGGACCCCCCCATCTTGAAGCCATTCCTGATCCCTCAGACCCTCAAGTTCCTTGACAGTGAGAGTGGATAATATAGGGCTGCTCACCACTTTTCTCTCATATCCAATCCTGGCTGGCGTTAAAAAGAAAAAAAAACAGCTTCATTATGATAGCACCCAATATTATTTTTGTGTTCCACCTGATTTTCTATGAAATTATTGTTTTCACTCATAAATTTTCAATGGTGGAATAAAGTCTGCTAAAAGATATTGTCTCTCTTAATAAAGATTAATTCAAGTAGTACTTATAGGAAGTATCAAGAGGAAAATAAGACTTAAAGTTTGTTTCTCTGATTTTCTGGACTGTGGTCAGCTCTTAGTGGTTCAGTGATCTGATATATACATATATACAGACATATGTATATATCTATCTATCAGATATATATATATATCATATATGTACACACACAAGTTCTACTAGTTATTAGTTTTGTGAAAGTTAATTACATTATACATCTGAACATTTTTAACAATATTCTTAGATGTTCAAGAGTCTTTGTATATAGACATTCTATTTAAGCAAGTTCCCTAATAATGTTTGGCTTTGGATTTTTACAGGTGACTTAGATCATTTAAGTATTTTTAACCATTTATGTATTGCAAAGGATTATTCTATGTACTAAGACATAAAAGGAATTATGAGACAGTGTTTCTCCTCAAAGACCTTGTAATCCAATTACAAAGAGAGCAAACACAGGCAAAGGGAAGGATATTTGAAAATCCCAAGTAGTAAAACTTAATGACCAAATAAGTAGACCAAACCATATTGCTTAAAACAATGCAATAGGAAGATAAGATAACTTCTAAATAGGGCGATTAAAGAATGCCTCATGATTATTAAGGACATTTATTGAAAGCTTATTATATGTTAGTCGCTGTTCTGTATGCTTTACACTTTTTGTCTTGCATAAGCCTTACAACCCTAAGAGGAAGGTGCTATTATTCCCATCTCACACAGGAAGAAACTGAAGCACAGTGATATTAAGCATATTGATAAAGATAATATCATGTGTCTAGTAAGCAGTGGAACCAGGATGGAAGTCAGTCAGACTGTGGAACTCATGTGTTCTTAGGTTTTGTGCTAAATATCTCCTGAAGGGGTTGAAGTGAGCCAGACCTCAGAGGATGAGAGGAGCTAAAATGGAAGACAGTTTGGGGAAGTCACTGAGATCACAGGCTTAGGGCAGAAAAGTACAAGTTTCCAAAAAGTAAGTAGTCCCTTGTGGATGCAGTCAAGAATTCCTGTAAGAGTAAAAAATGTAAGAAGAGGAAGGAAAAAATTGGGGGTTCCATTGTAGAGGGCCTTATAAGTTCAGGTTTAAGATAAGCTACATTAATTCTATGATTACCAGGAGCAAACTAAGCATTTTTTTTATGTGAGTTAAGATTCTGGCATATATTTATCCATAATCCCTCAAGAAGCCAAGAGAATTATAACTCTCTGTGCAAGACCTGTGGTTTCCCATAAAACCTGTACCTGACTCCACCTACACTTTCTATCCTTGATTTTTTCTTGTACCAGAGATAGACAGGGTCATGCCAACAAACTTCATCTTGACTGTTCCCAGTCCCTGTTCCTCTGTAGTTTCCTGTGGCTGTCTTTGATACTTGATCATTTCTTATATCCTGGAACATTCTTTGTTCTTGGGCTCCTGTGCTTGTATAACTTTTTCTATTTTTGAAGGTGCATTTCCTGTGTGTGTGTGTTGTCTTCATCTTTCCAACCCCTAAATATAGGTTCTTTCCAACCCCTAAATATAGGTTCTGTTCCAGTCCACTTTACTTCATTCTCTCTCTTTACCCTATTGCTTCCACTGTACAGTAGATAACTTTTTTCTTTGTTTTTTCAGTATTCCAAGATTCATTGTTTATGCACCACATCCAGTGCTCCATGCAGTATGTACCCTCCTTAATACCCACCACCAGGCTCATCCATTCCCTCACCTCCTGCCTTCCAAAACCCTCAGTTTGTTTCTCATAGTCCACAGTCTTTCATGGTTTGTCTCCCCCTCTGATTGCCCCTTATTCTAATGTCCTCCATGTTATTCCTTATGCTCCACAAGTAAGTGAAACCATATGACAATTAACTTTCTCTGCTTGACTTACTTCACTCAGAATATAATCTCCACCAGTCCCATCCATGTTGATACAAAAGTTGGGTATTCATCCTTTCTGATGGAGGTATAATATTCCATTGTATATTTGCACAATATCTTTTTTACCCATTCATCTGTTGAAGGGCATCTTGGCTCCTTCCACAGTTTGGTGATTGTGGACATTGCTGCTGTGAATATTGGGGTACATATGGCCCTTCTTTTCACTACATCTGTATCTTTGGGGTAAATACCCAGTAGTGCAATTGCATGGTCATAGGGTAGCTCTATTTTTAGTTTCTTAAGGAATCTCCACACTGTTTTCCAAAGTGGCTGTACCAATTTGCATTGCCACCAACAGTGGAAGAGGGTTTTGAAGCACAAAATTTTTTAAGCCAACCCCATGCACAAGAAGGGAGATAATCAAGATTAGAGCGGAGATCAATGAGTTAGAAACTAAACATACAGTAGAACACATCAACAAAACTAGAAGGGGTTCTTTGAAAGAATCAATAAGATTGATAAATCAGTGGCCAAACTAATCCAAAAGAAAAGAGAGAGGACCTAAATTAATAAAATTTTGAATGAAAGGGGAGAGATCACGACTAACACCAAGGAAATAGAAACAATCATCAGAAATTATTATCAACAGTTATATGCAAATAGATTAAGCAACCTAGAAGAAATGGATGCATTCCTGGAAACCTATAAACTTCCAATACTGAAAACAGGAAGAAACTGACAACCTGATTAGACCAATATCTAGTAATGAGATTGGAGCAGTGATCAAAAACCTCCCCCAAAACAAGAGCCCAGGACCTGACCGATTCACTGGGGAATTCTAGCAAACATTCAAAGAAGAAATAATACTATTCTCCTGAAGCTGTTTCAAAAAATACCCACTTGCACGACAAGGATACCCACTCCTACCACTGTTGTTCAACATAGTACTAGAAGTCCTAGGAACAGCCATCAGACAATAAAAGGAAATAAAAGGCATTCAAATTGGCAAAGAAGAAGTCGAACTCTCTCTTTTCACAGATGACATGATACTTTATATGGAAAACCCAAAAGACTCCACCCCCAAACTACTAGTAATGTGGCAGGATACAAAATCAATGTACAGAAATCAGTTGCTTTCTTATACACTAACAATATAGTAGATAATTTTAAACCTAGACTTCTGTTTTTCTGTGCTCCAGAGCTCCCTGACCATCTACTAACCTTGTGTAGGAGAAAAGTACCTTGGAAGTATTAAGCCCCAGGATGACTCTTCAGGCCCAGAGGTCTTTGAATTTAGCCTTTATTTATTTCCACTGGCCACAGGGGGTTAGCTTTCTTTATTTTCCTCTTTATCTTTTCCTTCCCAATCTGTCCATATGATATTTTTTCCCACTATTTCAAAGAGTGGTTGCAGATAGGCTATGGTCTAAGTTCCTCTGTTAATGTTTCTGAACATGATAACATAGGCTTTTTTTTCATTATAAAGCATAATACAGACACAGCTTGAGATAATGAACTTGGAGTAACAGAGATTAAGAAATCTTTCACAGTTTAGCATACTGTAGTCCATGTTTTATAATTGTTAATTCCCTTACTAAGGTGATAGCGTCTAGAAATTGGAACCTCTTCTCTTCCTACTCCCCTTCACAAATCCCACCACCCACCCATCATGCAGCTACTGTTTAATGTTCCAACACAGAGCCTCCACATTCCTCTTTCACTGCTTTCATAACTACTTGTGCTATGTCTCCTTTGAAAATGTCTAGATACCCAAAACATTGTTCATTAAATGCCCATTATATATAGAACACTGTGCTAAACGCAGATTACAGATACATTAGTTCTACTTCCTCATGGAGCCTATAGTACCATTTTTAAATTGTGTGTGTTTGACAACTATGTATATATGTATATATGCATATGTATATGTGTATATATATGTATATATGTATATGTACATGTATACGTACATACAACTATGTGTATAACGGTTTGTCTACTGCAGTTTTCCTCAACTATGATGAGTAAGGTGGGTCACATAACAACCACATGCCTCCCCAGAGTCTTCCTCATTGTGTTAGAAGTATACTTTTATCCTGCCCACAGCCATCAGACAAGAAATAAAAGGCAACCATATTGGTAAGGAAGAGGTAAAATTTTCACTATTTGTAGATGACATTATACTATCTATACAGAACCCTCAAGACTCCACCAAAAAGCTACTAAAACTGATAAATGAATTTAGTGAAGTTGCAGAATACAAAATATACAGAAATCTGTTTCATTTCTATACACTAAATATGAAGTAGTAGAAAGTTCAGAAAACAGTCTTTTACCCAAAAGGATAGAATACCTAGATATAAACTTAACTAAGGAAGTAAAAGATCTGTGCTCCAAAAACTGTAAAATGCTGATGAAAGAAATTGAAGAGGACACAAACAAATAGATACCCTATGTTCATGGGTTGGAAGAAACAGTATTATTAAAATGTCTATAATAACTAAAGCAAACTACATATTTGATGCAATCCCTGTCAAAATAAAACAGCAAAAAAAAATGCCAACAGCATTTTTCACAAAAGTAAAATAATCATAAAATTTGTATAGAACCATAAAATACCCCAATAACCAAAGCTATCTTGAGAAAGAAGAACAAAACTGAATCTTGGGTTTCAAGATATACTGCAAAGCTGTGAAATTAAAACAGTATGGTAGTGACAAAAAAAATAGACCTATAGATGAATCAAACAGACTAGAGACCCCAGAAATAAACCCACAATTATATGGTCAAACATACAATCTTCAAACAAAATCTATGACAAAGGAGGCAAAATATACAATGGAGAAAAGACAGTCTTCAATAAAACTGGGCAACTACATGCAAAAGAATGAAACTGGACCACTTTCTTATATCACACAAAAATAAATCCAAAATGGATTAAAGACCTAAATGTGAGACTTGAAACCACAAAATTCTTGAAGAAAACATAGGCAGTAACTTTTTTACATCAGCCATACCAACATTTTTCTAGATAGTCTCTTAGGCAAGGGAAACAAAAGCAAAAACATACTATTGGGACTACATCAAAATAAAAAGCTCTTGCACAGTGAAGGGAATCATCAACAAAGCAAAAAGGCAACCTACCGAATGGAAGAAGATATTTGCAAATGACACATCTGATAAAGGTTTAGTATCCAAAAATATATAGAGAACTTCTACAACACACACACACACACACACACACACACACACACAACACACACACAAATCTGACTTAAAATATTCTGACTTAAAAATGGGCAGCAAACATGAACAGACATTTTCCCAAAGAAGACATACAGATGGCCAACAGAAAAATGAGAAGATGCTTGACATCACTAATCATTAGGGAAATGCAAATCAAAAGCACAGTGAGGTATCACTTCATACCTGTCAGAATGGCTGGAATCAAAAAGATAAACAAGAAATAAAAAGTGTTGGCAGGGATGTGGAGAAAAAGGAACTCCTGTGCACTGTAAGTGCACAAGAAAAGTAAATTGGTACAGCCATTGTGGAAAATGGTATGGAGTATTCTAAAAAAATTAAAAATAGAAATTTGATGGTACAGTAATGCTGCTACTGAATATTCACCCAAATAAATGAAAACACTAATTCAGAAAGATCCATGCACCCCTGTTTATTGCAGTATTATTTACAACATCTGAGCTATGAAAGCAACCTAAGTGTTACAACATCTGAGCTATGAAAGCAACCTAAGTGTCCATTGTCAAATAAAGAAGATGTATACATATACAATGAGATATCACTCAGCCATAAAAAAGAGGAGGTCTTGCCTCTTGTGACAACATAGAAAGATCTAGAGGGTACTATACTAACTGAAATATGTCAGAAAGACAAATACCATATTATTTCACTTATATATGGAATCTAAAAAACAAATGAATAAACAAACAAAAAAGCAGAATGAGACCTTAAATACAGAGAACAAGCTGATGGTTGCCAGAGTGGAGGTAGTTGGGAGATTAGCAAAGTAAATGAAAGAGAATGAGAGGTACAGGCTTATACTTATGAAATGAATAAGTCATGGGAAATGTGGAGTATGGGAAATATAGTCAATGGTATTTATGTAGCATTGCATCATGACAGATGTTATAGAAGTGTTGAATAAGGTATAGAGGTGGAATCACTTTTGTATACCTGAAACTAATGTAACATTGTATATCAACCACACTCAAATGAAATAGAAAGAGAGAAGAAAAGGAGGAAGGAAGGAAGGAAGGAAAAATCGGTGGGTGGATTTAGGGAGGAAAAAGTAAGGAAACTGCAGATCTATCCATATATACTGATCATATTCTGCACTTCTGAATAGAATAATAACAATATATTATGGAAGCAGAGACACCCACGAGAAATAATTTGTTGGATCCTTCTCTTGGCATTAGAGCCATCAGAGCATGTTTCTTGGCCAGGAAATCTGACTCCCTGCCCCAAACTGGCTAGGTAGATTTCTCTAGTTCAGTATTCCTTATAGGTCCCTTATTATCACCAGGAAAAAGAAAATTTCCAAGTGTATGTGTGTGTCTACATTCTCATAGCAGTTGTTTTGGTAGCAGATCTTCACTGCACTTTGTTCTGATTTTTGCCTGGGTGATACTCCTAGTGGGCTTGAATCAAACAAGCCATTATGCTCTAAGCTTAAGGTTTTTTTTCTGATGATTCAATCCACTTGAAACCTCTCCATTCACTTTAGAAACTCCATTTAATTTGTTAAGAGCCAATTCTAGGGATATCTGCCTCTTAAGCCATCCTTCCCAAACTCTGTTTACCAAGTTAATTTGTTTATTTTGAGGATCAAGCCCACTTGCATTGGATTAATCTCAGCTATTTGGGACCTGTTCATCCACACTGCATGTTGTTCTGTGCTTAATGGCCCTTGTCTCAGGGCAGGAATGAAGAAAAATGGATTGGGAAGAAGCAGATGGGGCTTTTTCTTCCCTGATTTGCCTTTGTTATATCACCCATTATTGCATTGGAAATTCCAAATCTAGAGATAGAATAAGATAGTAGAAGATTATTGCCTATCCTCCATTCTCTCTTTCCTGCAGGTGGGGCACATCAGGTAGAAGGATAAAATATGTTTAATTTGGATGTTTTGAATTTGAGCTTGTAACCAAATTTCCAAGGGGAAGTGTTTTGAAAATAGTTGAAAGAAGAAGTTAGAATAGACATAGGAGATCTGCACTGGATAGGTGGTTTTGCAATCTAATCTCAACAGTTTAATGTATAAAATCCTAAAAACATTTAAGCTCTGTGAGGAAGTAAGGGGGAGAAAGAGCATTTAAGGGTCAAGTAAGGCAAATAAATAACCATATATTATATATACTTACTAAAATTCTACAAAATACTCATTTTAATTTTTATGATCATGATAAATATTTCTATTAAAAAGAGGAGGAAGACACAGAGATGGGTTATTTATAGGGTTGGTGGAAGATAATGAAATTAAAATACCAAGGAAGAGGAATGTTTCCAATAGAGTCTCAAATGTGTATCAAATAGGTGTGTCAAATATTTATCACATAGAGTATTACGTATGGTCCAGAAAGAACAATGATACTGACTGACAGAAATTCATGGGACTTGGCAAACAGAAGAGTCATTGGCAATGATGGTTATACATTGGTAGTAGGCGCAATCAGATCATGAGAAATTATGATGAAATAAGTCAGGAATCGGGGACATTTGTTTACATTGTTGGCATAAAAAGAAAGGGTGCCAAAAAAAGAAAGAAAGAAAGAAAGGGTGCTATTGATTGCTATGTAGAAAGAGCACTAAAAGAAGTGGAAAAGAATTATTAACCAAGGGAAATGAAATATTTTGGAGTTGGGGCGGAAGGGAATGGATGGACTAGAGCTTGTATTGAGGAAAAAAAAAAATTGAACTGTTGGAGGGTGGTAAGGGTCGGTGGTAAACGTAAGAAAAAAGGAGGGAGTCTAAGAGTTTTCTGAAGGTTTGTTCTTTGTGCGAACTCAGTCTAAAAGGGTGTGGAGCCTTCAACATCATACAAGAACTCACCCATCTTCACCTCTTAATAGCTCTTACTAGACATTGTTTATCTCTCCATTTCAAAGGTTCTATCTTCTTTCAAACATCAGTTGAAACTTTCCATTTTTCTTTGGCCCTCTATTTATATTTTATTTTCCTATACATCTCACAATGTGGTTTACTATCACATAGAATTGTGTCACAAGAATAGGGTCAAGCACTATGAGCCTCATGACCAGTAAAGCTCATGCTGCAGGAATGAAATGATCACTCTTATTCAATGCTTAAATATATATAAGGAAAATTCTTTTCAAAGCTGTCCATAAAATCTTTATGATGAATTATACCAGAAATATAACTTGGATAAAAAGAAAAATAATATTTTATTCTGTTAGAGGTGAGGGTTTTAAAAATAAGATTATTTTTCTGAATTGATTTATCAGGTAAAGGGTTTTTGGGTTTTTGATTTTTTTTTTTTTGCCTCAAATTCAATAGACTGCATAAAATCAACTTCAAATTCAATTTTTGTCATCTCTCCCCACCTCCCACCCCCTACAAGTATTAAAAGATGTGACTAAGACTGAGATTTTGTTATAAAAACACAGAAAGTGTGATTAAAGCATCTACAGAGATTACTAGAGGAGAGTCTTATTTTTAATAACCCTCTCTGATTTTTGTGCATATGCAGTGGACATGGGATTTTGACTCAATGCAAGTACCTTCCCAGTTACAGTTAGAATTGAACAAAAAAGAGTGATCAATAGTCCCCCCCCCCCCCCATTGAGGATATGAGAAGTCTGCAATAGGAATTATATTTTGGGATAAGAGTGCAAGGAAGTTATTTGGAAAAAAAAGATTTAATCATAGCCATTATGATAATTTGGTCTGGGCGAAAGATGGTCTTTTAAATAAGCTTTTTATTTAATCCACCTGAATTCAGCTCATGTGTGTTTGTGTGTGTGTGTGTGTGTGTGTGTGTGTGTGTAATCCCCACAGCAATGTTTGGTGTGATTTATGTTATTTTCTTGTGTTTCTAATTTTGTGACTTTGTGATATTTACGTCAGTACCAATAACCAGAGAGAAGCATTTGTTCACTCTATTCTTTCTCACACTATGGACGGATTCATACAAATTGAGGCAGGATGTAGAAAACGTTTCATTAATTTCAGACAGGTCATGAGATTGAAGAAACATATATGGTGTTAATTGAAAATATCTGGTTGTATGCTGTCTCCTTCTTAATTTCCCAGGCTAAAACCTTGCTGGCTTTTTCTCTATTGTCACGTAACGCATGTCTCATGTTTTTTTGTTTTTTGTTTTTTTTAATTAGCTTTGGGTTCCTGAGGAGTTGAAACATTATATTGAAACTTGCCTTAAACCAAATTATTATAAAGCATTTGACTGTGTGAATATTTCATTTCTCTGCCACATCTTTTATCTAGTTTATTTAGGTTGAAAAGATTAATTCAAGTTCACCTGGATTTTAGATATTCTACATGAAATAGCTAACGGAAAGTCATAGCCTATTTCTCAAATTTCTTGTGTAATTTCGTAATGAAAAATATCTATGATTCTCAATTTTAAGAGCTATGTCATATAATCCTCCTATGTCCTATATTCCTCATATATAAGATTGGGAAAAACAACACTATTTGACAAAGTGACAGGCTGTTATATGCATGGAACTTAGATCTGATAAATCATCCTACAGAGATGAGAGTGTATAGAGCAACTTTCAAGATACCCGTATAAGGGACTATAAATACGAGTCTTTAAAAAATTGTTTTATTTTATGTATCTGTTTCTGATGGACTTTTTGTGGGAATATATTTCACAGAAAGTAGAAATTTTGGTAAACTTTGTGATTAAACTATAAAATGTATAATAATCATGTTTACTCATTTTTCATCTTCTGTATGTAAATAATTGAAACCTCTACATATGTAACACAAATTGGATTGAATGAAATGCTAGAGAATTTGGACGCTGGGACTACTGAAATGCCTTTTGTTTGCATTCTAGCTTGTGAAACTCCAGTCATTTTAACCAAAGAGAAGTGACTAGTTCTTAGAAGCCTGATCAAATCCTGTAATTCTAAAGGATCATTCATCTTATGGATGTGGACTTCCAGAAACAATACCCTACTATCATCTCCTCTGTCAGTACAAGTAAACAGAGAAGTCTCCTTTCTTTGTTTTTTCCCCCTCATCTGCCTACTTATCTCTGGACCTCTCCTCTTTGTTAGCATAAGTAGAAACATTTCAAGTTTCTCACTTCCCCTTTAGCTTCAACTTTAGACCTAAAATCACTTCTGGAACTTTCTGTGCCACAAAAGTGGCCTGTTTCCTACTTATGCAATTTGCCTTCTCAAAGATTACTCATATGGCTGTATAACACTTTACTAATTTACTTTTAAAATGCACACAATTTTATGGTTTAAGAACTAAAATAATATGTGCTCATGGCAAAAAAAAAGGCACAAATTTTTAAAATTAAATTTGTAAAATAAAAAATTATATTTGAATTTAAGCTATTATCACCTTAAAATAAAGTGTTATAGATAGGAGATATTTTACATAAAGTTACAGTAACCACAAAGAAAATGCCTATAGAAGATACACAAAGGAAAAGAAGAATCAGAGTATGTTGCCACAAATAATCAATGAAAAATAAAGGAAGACATAAAGACAGGGAAAGAAAGACCAAAAAAAAGCTATAGTACAGAAAGAAAATGATTAACAAAATGGCAATAATAAATCTTTCCCATTTAGTAATTGTGAGTTCAAATCATTTACATTTAATCAAAAGATATAGAGATGCTAAATGAACAAAAAATGCATGATCCAATTATGGCTGTCTATAAAAAACTCACTTTAGATTTAAGGACACACATGCTGAAAGTGAAAGCATAGAAAAAGACATTCCATGCAAATAGTAACCAAAAGAGATCAGGATCAGCCATATGTATATCAGACAAAAAGGCTGTAAGCCAAAAAGTGTCACAAGAGACAAAGAAGTACATTGTGTAATTACAAAGTGTCAATTCAACATAAAGATGTAACAATTATAAATATATACCCACCCAATACCAGAGCACCTACATATATGAAGAAAACACCAAGAGAACTGAAGGGAGAAATAGACAACACAATAATAATGGATTTTGATACCCCACTTTCAGTAATAGATATAACATGCAGACAGAAAGTAAAAAGTGGACTTATATTATACTTTAGATCAAATGAACCTAACAGACATATACAGAATATTTCACCTAACAGAGACAGAATACACATTCTTCTCAGTGCACACGGAAAATTCTCCAGGATAGATCACATGATATGTGACAAAATGAGTATTAACAAATTTAAGGGGATTGAACTCATACCAAATATCTTTCTTGACCACAATGGAATGAAGCTAGAAATCGACCACAGAAGGAAATGCTGAAAATCCAGAAATAGGTAGAAATTCAACATATTCCTTTACAATCAATGGGTCAAAGAAGAAATCCAAAAGGAAATTAGAAAATTTCTTGAGACAAATAAAAATGAAAATACAATGAACCAAAATTTATGAGATACAGATAAAGTAGTACTAAGAGGCAAGTTTAGAGTGTTAAATGCCTGTATACATATTTATATACACACACGTGTATATGTATATGTATACATAGATGTGTATATATGTATACATATACATGTATATATAGGTTTATGTATATACATATGTATATAACTCAATCTAATGTAACAACTCAAGGAATTAAAAAAGAACAAACTAAACCCCAAATTAGCAGAAGGTAGAAAAACTTAAAAAGAGCAGAAATAAATGAAATAGAGACTAGAAATCAATACAAACAAAAAATCAAGGGTTGGTTTTCTTTAAAGATTAACAAAATTGACAAATTCTTCACTAGACTAATTAGAAATGAGAAAGAACTCAAACAGAAGTGAAAGAGGAGAAATGGCAACTGGTGCCACAGAAATTTAAAAAAAAAAAAGGTTCAAGAAACTACTATGAACAATTATATGATAATAAATTGGGTAGCCCAGTTAAAAAATGGATAAATTCTTAGAGCCATACTATCTGAATCAGGAAGAAATAAATAATCTGAGCAGATCTGTAACTCCTACAAAGATTGAGTCACTAATCAAAAGCTCTCCAACAAAGGAAAGATAATGATCAGATGTCTTCACTGATGTATTCTACCAATATTTAAAGAATGAGTACCGATGTTTTTCACACTGTCCCAAAAATTGAGGAAAAAACACTTGCAACTCATTTTATCAGGCCAACACTGTACTGACACCAGAGACAAACAAAGAAAACTATAGACTAGTATCCCTTATGAATATAGATGTAAAAATCCTCAACAAAACAATAGCAAATTGAATTCAACAGGACACTAAAAGGATCTTATATAATGAGCAAGTGGGTTTATACCTGGAATGCAAGGATGACTCAACATATAAAAATCAATGTGATACACACATTAACAGAATGAAGAGAAAAAGAAATCACATGATGATGTCAAAAGATTCAGAAAAAGCTTTTCACAAAATTTAACACCTTTTTATGATAAAAACACCAAACAAAAGGGAATAGAAGGATATTATCTCAATGTAATAAAAGCCATATAAGAAAAGCCACAACTAACATCATACTCAATGGTAAAAAACTAAAAGCTCTTCTTCTAAGATCAAGAACAACACAAGGGGGGAACCTGGGTGGCTCAGTGGGTTAAGGCCTCTGCTTTTGGCTCAGGTCATGATCCCAGGGTCCTGGGATCGAGTCCCACATTGGGCTTTCTGCTCAGTGGGGAGCCTGCTTCCTCCTCTCTCTCTGCCTGCCTCTCTGCCTACTTGTGATCTCTGTCAAATAAATAAATAAAATCTTAAAAAAAAAAAAAAAAAGAACAACACAAGGAAGATAACAAAGGTACCACAGAGGGGGCAAGAGAAAATGACAGAGTAGGAGGATTCTGAGCTTACCTCCTCCCATGGGACACACCAAGCCAATAACTATATATGTATTGCAACTCACTCTGAATATGGTCTGAGACTGACAGAGCAGATCTTCTGCAGCTAAAGTCATAAAGAATCCTGGATCAAAAAGGGTAGGTATGGAGGAGACACAGCTGGGAACCAAAACCCTGGCACTGCAAGCAAGCAGGAGAATAGCAAGGATGAATGAGGGGATCAAGTTCCACACTAGGGTCTCTGGCCCTGGGGTACAGAACTAGGAAGACAAGTCCTCATAATGTCTATCTTTGAAAATCATGGGTACTTAACTGTGGGAGTTTTAAAAATCAGTAGGGCTTAATTTTCTGAGAGCTAGAGGACCACAAAAACCAGGGATTTGCTCTTAAAGGGCCAGCACACTTTTTCACTAGGCCTGAGACACAGCACAGAAGTAGTAGTTTGAAAAGCAGCTGGGTAATACATGAAGATTTGTTGATTTAGGGCATGTGCCAGAGCGGCAGGCATCTCCAGGTATTAGGTATCTGTTTTTATAGAAACAGATGTGTTGCCAAGAACCATTTTTCTTGCATTTTGTTTTTCAGTCTAGCTAGACAGATGCTTGCAGGATCCCATTTTGAAACTCCATCTACCTTGCTAGCATCACTTGCCCTACCCTACCATTTTCCCGCAGACCCATTCCACTCAACCCACCCACCGCAGCAAGGGCCATTTCAAAATATTTCTTACCAATCACATATGGTGATAGTCTTGGTCAGGACCAGCATCCCCACAAAACATCTATCACTCCATGACACCTGAGGGGCAGCCCCAGCTGTGACAGCTGTCCCTCCAAAGTGATTTGGGGTGGGGGGGTGCTAACTCTACACAGGTGCATGCATGGAGCAAGGTCATTGTGGATAACTGGAGAGAAGACTGGACATACCCACCAGCAAAAAACAGGGGCTAGAGCAGAGCTCAACCAGTTATACAAAGGACAAGCCATCCCCACAAGTGCCACCACAGCAGATGAGGCAGGTCACTGTAGCCATCTGGGCTGAGGGCCAGCACCCACCAATAGCACATCCACAGCAGTTCCCACTCAACCACAACAGGACACAAGCATCCCATGCAAGTGAAAACCCTGGTGCATCTGGTTCTGGTGATCAAGGGGAATTGAACTACAGGGCTCCACAAAATTTCTTTTACATAAGGTCACTACTTTCAAGACCAGGAGAAACAGCTGCCCTACCAAGTATGTATAAAACAAACACAGAGATTAAGACAAAATGAGTAGACAGAAGAATATGTTCCAAAAGAAAGACCAAGACAAAACCACAGAAAAAAAGCTAAATGAAATGCAGTCTGCATTTATAAAGATAGTTGAGAGTAATGGTCATAAAGATACCAGGCTTGAGAAGATAGTGGATGAACTTGGTGAGAACTTCAACAAAGAGATAGGAAATATTGAAAAGGAGCAGTCAGAGCTAAGGAATAAGTTGATATGAAAAATACACTTGAGGGAAACAACAGTAAAGCAGAGGATGCAAAAGAATGGATTAAGTCTCTAGAAGACAGCATAATAGGAAGCAATGAAGTTGGACATCAAAAAGAAAGAAGAATTTAGAAAATGAGACTAGATTAAGTGACCTTTGTGATAATAGCAAAAAAACAACATTTGCAATATAGATGTTCCAGAAGGAGATGAGAGAGAAAGAAGGGGGGGGGGCAGAAAATTTACCTGAGGAAATAATAGCTGAGAACTTCCCTAATCTAAAGAAGAAAACAGACATCCAGGTCCAGGAAACACAGAAGTACCAAAACAATATGAACTAAAATGGTCTATACTACAATGCAGTAGTTAAAATAAGAAAAATTAAAAAGAAGGGGCATCTGGGTGACTCAATAGGTTAAGCCTCTGCCTTTGGCTCAGATCATGATCTCAGGGTGCTGGGATCGAGCCACAGGTCAGGCTCTCAGTTCAGCAGGGAGCCTGCTTCACCACCACCCCCCATCTCTGCCCGCCTCTCTGCCTACTTGTGATCTCTGTCTGTCAAATAAATAAATAAAATCTTTAAAAAAAAAAAAGAAAGAAAGAAAAAGGCAATCTTAAAAGCAGCAAGAGAAAAGCAAACCATTACATACAAGGGAAATTCCATTAGATTATCAGCTGATTTTTCAATGAAACTTTGCAAGACAAAAGACAGTGGCATGATAAATTCAAAGTAGTGAAAGAAAAAAATCCTTCAACCAAGAATACTCTACCCAACATGATTATCATTCAGAACTGAAAGAGAAATTGAGTTTCCCAGACAAACAAAGGAGCTCATTCCCATGAAACTGGCCTTATAAGAAGTGTTAAAGGGACTTTTTTTGAGTGAAAAGGCCATAACTAGACATGAGAAATGATGAAAGGAAAAAAATTTCACTGGTAAAAGGAAACATACAGTAAAAGTAGTAGATTAATTATAAAGCTGGTTTGAAGATTAAAACAAAAAAGGAGTGAAATTAATTGTATCTAAAAAATTAGAAAAAGAATACATAAAACAAAAAGGTATAAAATATGGCTTTTAGAATGTGTTCAAACTTAAGTGACCATTAAATTAATATGGATTGCTATATATTTAGGATGTTAGATATAAACTCCATTGTAACCACAAACCCAAAATCAATAGATTCACAAAAGGAGAAGAGGAAGATAGCCACACATAAAACTGTAAGTCATCAAACATAAAGAAAGAGAAGAAGAGAAGAAAGGAAAAGGACCAAAACAAAGAAACAAAAAAACCAACCAACCAACCAAAAAACTACCAAAAAGCAGCCACAAAATAAGTAACAAAATGGCAGTACATACAATACCATCTTGAATGATAGCCTTGTTGGATAAAGTATTCTTGGCTGCAGATTTTTCCCTTTTAGCATTTTGAATACATCATGCCACCCTTTTCTGGTCTGCAAAGTTTAGGCATAAAAAATTGCTGACAGCCCTGTGGGGTTTCACTTGTAGGTAACTATCTCTTCTGCTGCTTTAAAATTTTTTTTATCACTACTTTCTGCCATTTTAATTACTATGTGTCTTGGTATTGACCTCCATGGGGTGAATATTTGGGGGATCTCTTTGCCTCCAGGATCTGGATATCTGTTTCCTTCCCCTTATCTCTCTCCTGAATTCCCTGTAATGTGGAAGTTATTATGCTTGATGGAATCACTGAATTACCTAAGACTATTCCCAATTTGCACAATTTTCTTTTCTCCCCTTTGCTCAACTTGGTTATATTTCATTACTCTGTTTTCCAGGCCATTAACTCATTCCTCTGCTTCATCTAGCCTCCTACTTATTATATTTAGTGTATTTTTAATTTTACTTATTGTGTTATTGATCTCATTATATCTAGTGTATTTTTAATTTCACTTATTATGTTACTGATTTTTAAATCTCTGTTAAGGGTCTCACTGGGGTCCTCCACTCTTTTCTCCAGTCCCGTGAGTATCTTTATGATCATTACTTTAAATTTTATTGTTTTTAAAAAATTTTATTTGTTTTATTTGTCAGAGAGAGAGAGAGAGCACAACAGGGCGAGCAGCAGGCAGAAGGAGAAACAGGCTCCCTGCTGAGCAGGGAATCCAATGTGGGACTCAATCCCAGGACCCTGGGATAATGACCTGAGCCAAAGGCAGATGCTTAACTGACTGAGCCACCCAGGTGTCCCTACTTTAAATTTTCTATCAAGCATATCACTATATTAATTTTTGTTTTGGTCATTTGCAGTTGTTTGGTCATTTCATTAAGGAGATGTTTCTCTGTCTCCTTTTGACTGACTTTCTGTGTCCATTTTTATGTGTTAGGCGTCTAGAGATAAAGGAGTCTAGAGATAAAGAGTTTCTCAGACAAAGAAAAACTAGAGGAGTTCTTGACTGTTAAGCCAGTCTCACAAGAAATATCAAAGGGGAATCTGAGTGGAAAAGAAGAACATAAGTGAGAGAATGAAAAATAAAAAAACACAGAAGCAATAAAAAGAAACATTTTTGTAAAAGCCAAGGTATTCATAAAACTAAAAGATGTAAAATATGACACCATATACCTAAAACATGGGAGAGAGAGGAAAAAGAATGGGACAAAACCCAAGCTACCATCAACATAATATAGACTGCTATAATGCAGAAGATATTGTATATAAACCTAATGGTAATCACAAATCAAAACCACTAATAAATAAAAAAATTAAAAAAAATTAAAAAAAAAATAAAAAACCCCACTAATGCAAAGAATACAGAGAAAGGAATCCAAGTATATCACTAAAGATAGCCAATAAGCCATGAAAGAGAGAAAGAGGAGAAAAGATCAGAGAAAACCTATAGAAATCACTACAAACAAAACAAGTTTACAAAATGGCAATATATACATATCTTTCAATAATTACTTTAATGTAAATGGACTAAATGCTCCAAAAACAAAACATAGGGTGACAGAGTGGGGGGGAAAAAGACCTATCTATATCCTGCTTAGAAGAGAAATATTTTAGATCTAAAGATACCTGCAGATTGAAAGTGAGGGGATGAATAAACATTTATAATGCAAATGGGTGTCAAAAGAAAGCTGGAGTAGCAATACTCACATTGGATGAAATAGACTTTTAAACAAAGACCGCAAAAACCTCCCCAAAAAACCAGAGTCCAGGGCCAGACGGCTTCCTAAGGGAATCATACCAAACATTTAAAGAAAAACTAATACCTATTCTTCTGAAAGGTATTTCAAAAATAGAAATGGAAGGAAAACTTCCAAATTCATTCTCCAAGGCCAGCATTACCTTGATCCCCAAACCAGGCAAAGAGCCCATCAAAAAGAATTACAGACCAATGTCCTTGATAAACACGGATGCCAAAATACTCACCAAGATACTAGCCAATGGGATCCAACAGTACATTAAAAGATTATTCACCCCAACCAAGTGGGGTTTATTCCTGGGATATAAGGGTGATTCAACATTCACAAATCAATCAATGTGATAGATCACATTAATAAAAGAAAAGACAATAACCATATGATCTTCTCAATTGATGCAGAGAAAGCATTTGACAAAATACAGCATCCTTTCTTGATTAAAACTCTTCAAAATGTAGGGATAGAGGGAATGTATTTCAATATCATAAAAGCTATCTATTAAAAGCCCACAGTGAATATCATTCTCAATGGGGAAAAACTGAGACCTTTTCCCTTAAGCTCAGGAACATGACAGGGATGCCACTTTCACCATTATTGTTTGATACATAGAAGTCTTAGCCTCAGCAATCAGACAACAAAACGAAATAAAAGGCACTCAAATTGGAAAAGTCAAACTCGCTCTTCACAGATGACATGATACTTTATGTGGAAAAGCCAAAATCCCATTTACAATTGCACCAAAACCCATAAGATACCTAGGAATAAACCTAACCAAATTGGTACTCTAAAAACTACAGAACACTTATGAAATAAATTGAGGACACAAAGAGATGAAAAAAATATTCCATGCTCATGGATTGGAAGAATATACATTGTTAAAATGTCTATGCTGTTCAGAGCAACCTACCTATTCAATTCATTAACACGACAAAGAAAAACATATGCTGGCAAGGATGTGAAGAAAGGGGAATCCTCTTCCAATGTTGCTGGGAATACAAACTGGTATAGCCACTCTGGAAAACAGTATGGACGTTCCTCAAGAAGTTAAAAATAGAGCTATCCTATGACCCAGCAATTTCAATATTGGATACAGTAGTAGCAAAAAAAAGGGACACCTGCACCCCAGTGTTCATAGCAGCAATATCCACAATAGCCAAACTGTGGAAAGAAATGAGATGTCCTTAAACAGATGAATGAATAAAAAAGATGTCATTCATATGTATAATGCAGTATTACGCAGCCATTAGAAAGGATGAATACCTACCATTTATATCAACATGGATAGAACTAGAGAGTATTATGCTACATCAATCAGAGAAATAAGTGAAATAAGTCAATCAGAGAAAGACAATTATCATATGGTTTCAATCATATGTGGAACATAAGAAACAGTGCAGAGGATCATAGACGAAGGGAGGGATTCACAAAGTAAAAGGATGTAAAATATGACACCATATACCTAAAATGTGAGGGGAAAAGGGTAAGGATTGGATACAAATGTAAGTGACCATCAATTTAATATAGACTGTTAAATGCATAAGATGTTATATTCAAACCTACTAGTAACCGAGAATCAAAAACCAGTCATTGATATGCAAAAAATAGAAAGAGTCTGAATACATCACTAAAGAAAGCCAGCAAACCATGAGAGAGCAAGAAAAGAAAGTAACAGAGGACTGCAAAAATAACAATAAACAAGGAATAAAATGACAATAATGACAATATCTTATCAATAATTACTTTAATAAATAATAATAATAAAAGAGACAATCCAACATGAGGATATAACAAATGTAAATATTTATGCACCCAACGTGGGAGCATCCAAATACATAAAGGAAGTAATCAGTAGTAATACAATAATAGTAGGAAACTTTAACACCACACTTACATCAATGAATAGATCACCCAAACAAACAAACAAACAAACATCAACAGTGAACAAACTGGCTTTGAACGACACATTGGACCAGGTGGATCTAAGTGATACATTCAGAATGTCCATCCAAAAAGAGCAGAATACCCATTCTTTCCAAATGTGCATGGAACATTCTCCAGAATAGATCACATATTAGGCCACAAAAAAATCTCTAAAAATTCAAAAAGACTGAAGTCATACCATAGATCTTTTCTGGCCACAGCACCATGAAACTGGAAATCAACCAAAAGAAAAAAATCTTAACATGCTATTAAACAATAAATGCTATTGAATAACATGCTATTAAACAATAAATGAATCAATCAAGAAATCAAAGGGGAAATAAAGAAATACATGAAGACATGAAAATCCAATGGTCCAAAATCTTTGAGAGGCAGGAAAAATTGCTGTAAGAGGGAAGTTTATAGTAATACAGGCCTATCTCAAGAAGCAAGAAAAATCTTAAACAAAATGAACGTATACCTAAAGGAGCTAGAAAAAGAACAAACAAAATTCCAAAGTAGTAGTTGGAAGGAAATAATGAACATTAGAACAGATATAATACTTACATTGGATAAAACAGACTTTAAAATAAAGACTGTAAAAAGAGACAAGGAAGGAAACTATATAATAATAAAGGAGAAAAATCCAACAAGAGGATGTAACAATTTTAAATAATTATGCACCCAACATGGAAGCACCCAAATATGTAAGACAGCTAATAACAAACATAAAGGAGATAATCAATCATAATATAATAATAGTAGGGGACTTTAACACCCCCACTTACACAAGTGGACAAATCATCCAAACAGAAAATCAACAAGGAACTAGTGGCTTTGAATGACACATTGGATCAGGTGGATTTAACAGATATATCAAAACTTTCCATCTTAAAAACAGTAGAATACACATTCTTTTCAAGAGATCATGGAACATTCTTCAGAACAGGTCACCTATTAGGCCACAAAACAAACCTCAGCAAATTCAGAAATAGCAAAGTGATATCATGCTTCTTTTCTTACCACAACACTATAAAACTATAAATCAACCACAAGAAAAAAAATATATGTAAAGAGAATAAATACATGGAGGTTAAACAACATACTACTAAACAATAACTTGGCCAACCAAGAAATCAAACAAGAAATCTAAAATTACATGGAAACAATTGAAAATGAAAACACAATGGTCCAAAACCTTTTGGATGCAGCAATAGTGGTTCTAAGAGCCAAGTTTATAGCAATACAAGCCTACACCAAAAGCAGGAAAAAATCTTAAATAAACAATCTAACCCTACACTCTAAAGGAGCTAGAAAAAAAACAATCAAAATCCCAACCAGAAGAAGAAAGGAAATAATAAATATTAGAACAGAAATAAATGATATAGAAACTAAGAAAAAAAAAAAAAACAATAAAACAGGTCAATGAAACCAGGAGTTGGTTCTTTGAAAAGATCAATGAAATAGACAAACCTCTAGCCATATTCATCAGAGAAAAAGAGAAAGGATTCAAGCAAAATCATAAATGAAAGAGAAGTTAACAACCACCACCGCAGAAATACAATTGTATGAGAATAATATGAAAACTGTATGTCAACAAATTAGACAACCTAATAGAAGTGGATAAATTCTTAGGAACATATTTACCAGCAAGGAGATTGAATCAGTAGTCCAAAAAAAATCTCAACAAACAGAAGTTCAGAGCCAGACGGCTTCACAGGAAAATTGTACCAAACATTTAAAGAAGCATTAATACCTATTGTTCTTAAACTACTCCAAAAAATATGAGAAGGGAAAAATTGCAAATTCACTGTATGAGGCCAGTGTTACCCTGATACCAAAACCAGGTAAAGACACCACAAAAATAGAGAACAACAGGCCAATATCTCTGATGAGCATAGATGTAAAAATCCTCGACAAAATTTAGCAAACATTAAAAATAATCATTCATCATGACTAAGTGGGGTTTATTCCTCGATGCAAGGCTGGTTTAATTCTCACAAATCAACATGACACATCACATCAACAAGAGAAAGGACAAAAACTATATGATCATTTCAATAGCTGTAGAAAAAGCATCTGATAAAGTACATCTTTTCACGATTAAAAACTCTCAACAAGGTAGGTTTAGAGGGAACACACCTCAGCTTAATAAAGGCCACATATGAATTTCCCCTAAGATCAGGAAAAGAAAAGGATGTCCTCTTCCACCACTTCTATTCAACATAATACTAGGAGTCCTACTCATAGCAATCAGAGAAGAAATAAAATGCATCCAAATTGGTAAGGAAAAATTAAAACTGTCATTATTTGCAGATGACGTGATATAGAAAACCTAAAGACACCACCAGAAAACTACTAGACCTGATAAATGAATTCAGTATTATAGCAGGACACAAAATCAATATACAGAAATCTGTTGCATTTGTATACACTAATAATGAAGTGGCAGAAAGAGGAAAACCAAATGGGAAGAAATCAGAGAGGCAGACAAACCATGACAGACTCTTGACTCAGGAAAACAAATTGAGGGTGTGGAAGGAAAGGTGGGTGGAGGATGTGGTAACTAGGTAATGGACATTAAGGAGGGCACGTGATGTGGTGAGCACTGGGTGTTATACACAACTGATGAATCACTGAACACTACGCCAAAAACGAATGATGTACTGTATGTTGCTAATTGAATTTAAATTAAAAAAAAGAGAGAAATTAAGAAAAAAGTTTCAATTATAATTGTACCAAAAAAGTATAAAATACCTAAAAATAACAAAGTTGGTTTAAGACATTTACTCTAAAAACTATAAAAAGTTTATACTCTAAAAACTATATAAAAGAAATTTTAAAAAAATTAAAGATGACACACATAGAAGGATATTCCATGGTCATGGTTTGGAAGAACTAATGCTAATCCATACTACCCAAAGTAATCAACAGATTTATGCAATCCCCATCAAAATACCAACAGCTATTTTTCACCGATCTGGAAGAAACAATCTTAAAATTTATGTGGAACCACAAAAGACCTCAAATAGCCAAAGGAATCTTGGAAAAGAAAAATACAACCAGAGGTATCACAATCCAGATTTCAAGATATACTACAAAGTTGCATTAACTAAGATAATATGGTACAAGCACAAAAACAGACCCATAGACCAATGGACAGAATGAAAACTCTAAAATAAACTCATAATTTTATGGTTAAATAATCTTTAACAAAGGAGGAATGTATATGCAATAGGAAAAGGACTTTCTCTTCAACAAATGGTGTTGAGAAAAATTAGACATCTATATGCAAAAGAATGAAATTAGACCACTGTCTTACACCATACACAAATATAAACTCAAAATGGATTAAGGACCTATGTGAGACACTTAAAACATCAAAAACCTAGAAAAGAGCACAGGCAGCTGTCTCTGACATAGACTAAAGCAACATTTTTCTGGATGTGTCTCCAGAAGCAATGGAAGCAAAAGCAAAAATAAACTATTGAGACTACATCAAAATAAAAAGTTTCTATGTAGCAAAGGAAACAATCTACAAAACTAAAATGGAGTCTACTGAATGAGAGAATATATTTGTAAATGACATATCTGATAAAGAGTTAGTATCCAAAATATATAAAGAATTTCTATAACTCAACATACACACAAAAATGAATCTAATTTAAAAATAGGCAGAAGGGGCACCTGGGTGGCTCAGCGGGTTAAAGCCTCTGCCTTCAGCTCAGGTCATGATCCCAGTGTCCTGGGATCAAGCCCCGCATCGGGCTCTCTGCTCAGCAGGGAGCCTGCTTCCCTTCCTTTCTCTCTGCCTGCCTCTCTGCCTTCTTGTGATCTCTGTCAAATAAATAAATAAAATCTTTAAAAAATAATAAATAAAAAAATAAAAATAAAAATAAAAATAGGCAGAAGACATGAACATACATTTCTCCAAAGAAGACATATGTATTGCTAAGAGGCACATGAAAATATGCTAAACATCACTGATCATCAGGGAAATGCAAATCAAAATCACATTGAGATACCTCCTCATACCTGTCAGAATATCTAAAATCAAAAATACAAGAAAACAAGTATTGAGGAGAATGTGGCAAAAATCCTCTTTCACTATTGGTGGGAATGCAAACTGGTACAGCCTTTTGCAAGAAGAGTATGGAGATTTTTCAGAAAATTAAAAATTGAACTATCATAGGATCCAATAATTCCACTGCTAGGCATTTACCTAAAGAATACAAAAACACTAATTCAAAAAGACATACATACTCCTATGTTTATTACAATACTAAATACAATAACAAAGATATGGAAGCAACCCAGATGCTCATCAATAGATGAATGGGTAAAGAAGATGTGGTATATATACACAATGGAATATTACTCGGCATAAAAAAGAATGAAATCTTGCCATTTGTAACCACATGGTTGGATTTAGAGGATATAACGTTAAGTGAAGTCAGTCATTCAGAAAAAGGCAAATACTATGTGATTTCATTCATATGTGTAATTGAAGAAACAAAATCAATGAACAAAAGAAAAAGGAGTTAAGCCAAAAAAGACTCTTAAGTATAGAGAACAAATTGATGGTTATTAGGGGGATTATGGATTGAGAGATGGGTGAAATAGGTGAAGGAGATTAAGGGTACACTTATTATAATGAGTACTAAGTAATGTGTAGAATTGTTCTACCAGTATATTGTACACATGAAACTAACATGACACTGTATGTTAACTATGCTGAAATTAAAATTAAAAACAAATACTTTAAACTCTTTAAAAATGGATTAAAGACCTAATTGTGAGACCTGAAGCCATAAAACACCTTAAAGAAAATGTAGGTAGTGATCACTTAGACATCAACCTTAATATTTTTCTGGCTATGTTTTGTCAGTCATAGGAAACAGAAGCAAAAATAAACAATTGAGACTACATCAAACTAATCAGCTTTTTTGCAACAAAGGAAACCATCAACAAAATGAATAAGCAACTCACTGAACGGTAAAAGATATTTGAAAATCATATATACCATAAGGGCTTAATAGCCAATATGTATAAAGAATTTATACAACTCAATGTCCCCCAAAAATCCTAATCTGATTGAAAAATGGGTAGACCTGAACAGACAATTTACCAAAGAAGAAATACAGATAGCCAACAGACACATGAAAAGATATTCAACATCACTAATTATCAGGGAAGTGCAAATCAAAACTACAGTGAGATATTACTTCATGCCAGTCAGAATGGTTAGTATTAAAAACAACAAGAAACAGGAAATGTGAGCATGTGCAGAAAAAAGAATCTTTGTGCTCTTTTGCTGGGAATGAAAACTGTTGCAAACACTGGAAAATAGTATGGAGGTTTCTCAAAAAAATAAGAATAGAAATATCGTGTATTAGGGAAATACAAATCAAAACCATAGTGAGATACCACTTCACATTACTCAGAATGGCTAAAATTAAGTCAAGAAACAACAGGTATTGGCAAGGATATGGAGAAAGGGGAACCTTCCTACCCTGTTAGTGGGAAAGGAAGCTGGTACAGCCACACTGGAAAACAGTATGGAGATTCCTCAAAAAGTTGAAAATAGAGCTACCCTATGACCTAGCAATTGCTTTACTGGGTATTTACCCTAAAGATACATATTTATTGAGGGGCATGTGCACCCCAATTTTTACAGCAGCAATGTCCACAATAGCCAAACTATGGGAAGAGCCTAAATGTCCATCAACAGATGACTGGATGAAGAAGATGTGATATATACGTATATATGTATATGTATGTGTATACACACACACACACACACACGCACACACATATATCACGTCTTCTTCATCATATATGTATATATGATGTAAGATGTGATATATATGTATATCACGTCTTCCTCATCCATATATATATGTACACACACACACACACACACACACACACACACACTGGAATACTATGCAGCCATCAAAAGCCTGAAATCTTGCCATTTGCAACATGGATGGAACTAGAGGGTACTATGCTAAGCAAAATAAGTCAATCAGAGAAAGACAATTATCATATGATCTCACTGATATGATGAATTTGAGAAACAAGATGGAGGATCATAGGGGAAGGGAGGGAAAAATGAAACAAGATGAAACCAGAGAGGGAGATAAACCATAAGAGACTCTTAATCTCAGGGAACAAACAGAGGTTTGCTGGAGGGAAGGGGGCTGGGCAGGGTAGGGTGGATGGGTGATGCACACTGGCGGGGGCAGGGGGGGCAGTGGTAAATGCTATGGTGAGCGCTGTGAATTTTGTAAGACTGATGAATGGCAGACCTGTACCCCTGAAACAAATAATACATTATATGTTAATAAAAAAAATACCATGAATCCCAGCAGTTTCAGTACTGCATATTTACCCATAAAAAAGGAAAACTAATTTAAAAAGACCTATGCACCCCAAATTACAGCATTACTTACAATAGACAAGATATGGAAGCAACCCAATTGTATATTGAGAGATGAGTGGATAAAGAGGATCTGGTGTATTATTCAGCCACAAAAAGAAATGGGTTCTTGCCCTTTGTAATAACATGGGTGGACCTTGAGGGTATTATGTTAAATGAAATAAGCCAGACAGAGAAAGATGAATGCCATATGATTTCATTCTATATGGAATCTAAAAAAAAAGTGAGCAAACAACAAAAAATATTTTAAAGCTCATAAATATGGAGAACAAACTGGTGGTTGCTAGAAGGGATGGATGTAGAGGTTAAGTAAAGTAGTTGAAGTGGATTAAAAGGCACAAACTTCCAGTTATAAAATAAATAAATCATGTGATTCAAAGTACAGCATAGGGAATGAGTCAATAATGTGCTAATAACTTTTTGGTGTTTATTGTTTTTGTTTTTTGATGAATAGCAACTATACTTATCATAGTGAGCATTTTGAAACCTATATAATTCTGGAACCCCTGTGTTGTTGAAACTGACCTACTATTATAAGAAGAAAAAAAAAAAGGAGAGAGAAGGATGCTCACTTTTACCACTTATATTCAACATAGTACTAGAAGTCCTAGATGGAGTGTTTAAGCCAGAAAAAGAAATACAAGGCATCCAAATCAGAAACTAAGAAGTAAAATTATATCTGTTCATGAATGACATGATTTATATATAGAAAACCCTGAAGATTCCACTAAGAAGCCTGCTAAAACAAATTAAAGTTTCCAGCAAAATTGCATAATATAAAATCAATATACCAATATCAGTTGCATTTCTATACACTAAAAATAAATAATCCAAAGAGAAAATACAGAAGATAATCCCAATTTACAGTGGCATCAAAAAGAGTAAAATTCCTAATGAACTTAACAGTTGAAAGACAGGTGTATTGAAAACTAAGATATTGCTGAAAGTAGTTAGACACAAATAATGGAGGCATCCTGTGTCATTGATTGTGAAAGACTTAATATGGTGAAATTATGAAAATGATCATGCTATACAAAGCAATCTAAAGATATGGTAGAATCTCTATCAAAATTCCAATGGCATCTTTTTTGCAGATATAGAAAATAAATCCTAAAATTCACATAGAATCACAAAAGACCTGAATAGCCCAAAACAAAAACAACCCCCCCAAAAAACCTTGAGAAAGAACAATATTGGAGGCCTCACATTTCCTCACTCCAAAATATGAGAATCAAAATATTATGATACATAAAGACAGACATATAGAACAAGGAACAAAAAAGGAATCCCAGAAATAAAACCATGCATCTACAGTCATATGATATTTGACAAGGCAGCCAAAACTACACAATGGAGAAATAATATGCTCTTCAACAAATAGTGGTAGGAAAACTTGATATCCACATGCAAAGGAATGAAATTGGGCCCTTATCTCACACTATACACAGAAATCACCCAAAATGGATTAATGCTTAATGCTTTAATATGCTTTAATTAATGCTTAAATATAAGACCTGAAACTCTAAAACTTGGAGAAAAACACCATGGGAAAGCTTCTTGACGCTGGACTTGCCAAAGATTTCTAGCTATAATACCAAAAGCACAAGAAGCAAAAACAAAAAACAGCTAAGTGGGACTACATCAAATTGAAAAGCTCCTGCGCAGCAAAAGAAAAAAAGTGAAAAGCAGTATGTGGAATGGGAAATATATTTGCAACCATATATATGATAAGAGGTTAATATCTAAAGTATATAAGGAACTCCTACAATTGAAAAGTAATTAAAAAAATAAAAAACTTAAAAGTAACCCAGTTTAAAAAAGGGCAAAGCACTTGCATAGTCCTCTATCCAAGGAAAACATACAAATAGTCAGCAGGGACATGAATAGATGCTCAACACCCCTCCTCATCAGGGAAATGCAAATCAAAATCACAATAAGATATCATATCACACTTTTCAGAATAGGTAATCATCAAAGAGACAAGAACACAAATATAGGTGAGGAGTAGGGAAAAGGGAGCCCTTGTGCCCTGTTGGTGGAAATGTAAATTGCTGCAAACATGATGAAAAACAGAATGGAGGTTCCTCAAAAAATTAAAAATAGGACTACCATGTAATTCAGCAATTTCACTTTGGGGTATTTATCCAAAAAAATTAAAAACAGGACTTCAAAAAGATACTTGCACTTCCATGTTGATTGCAGCATTATTCAAAATAGCCAAGAAATAGAAACAACCTGAATGGGTCATTGATGAATAAATAAAGAAAATGTAATATAAACATACAATTCATCATATTTTATTTCATGTATTGTTCTTCAGCCTTAAAAAAGGAAGGAAATTCCCTCATATGCTAGCACATGAATGAATATTGAGGGCACTATTTTAAGCAAAATAACTCAGTTACAGAAGGACAAATACTGCATGATTCCATTTATACGTGATCTAGAATAGTCAAACTTATAAAACAGAATAGCATATTGGTTTGCCAGGTACTGGTGCGAAGGGGAAATGGGGAGATGCTATGCAATTGGTATAGGGTTTCAGTTCAGCAGGATGAGAAAGTTCTAGAGATGTGTTGTACAATGCACATACAGTGAATACTGTATTGCATACTTACAAAAGTGTAAATAGGCTAGATTTCATGTTATGTTTGTAACACAATAAAAAAGACTGCTATATTTGAATTCTGTTGATTTTCTTTTGTAGTTTCAGTATGTATGTAGTGTTCTATAGGAATGTTCTATGAATTTTGATAATTTGTATTTAAAAAAAATCTTATTACTTAATAAATCCTGTTATATTATTTGAACGATGTATGTCATAATTCTGGCAACCATATCATCTACAGATTGACAAGGACTTGTGGAGTTCTACAATTATATTTGTCATTTTCTCCTTAGATTGTCAAATAACCTTTCTTTATATGTCTTTATATACCTATTCAAGTTAATGTTTTGTTTTGGCTTTGTCTTATGTTTCATAGTTGTACTGTGATACCAGTTTCTTTCCTCCTCCTTCTCTCTTATGTTTTTGGCATCTTCTCGATATATCTTAATTTTTATTTTTAAATCTTTTTGTTAATAACATATATCCTGTTTCATTTAGTCATTTAATATTTTAGTTTTCCAACTTGTTTTGTGCTTTCTAGTTTCTATTTTTCAGTCTTTTGACTAATAGATGTTTTTCTTTAATAACATGACAAGTACATATTCTGTTCTAACTTCCATCTCTGGTTACTTGTAGTTTATCAAATACATAATTCTTATTTCTTTACTAAAATCAAGAATTAAGCAGAGATGATACTTCTTATGTACTGAGGAATTTCTCATCATTCTATTTCTCCTCCCAGTGAAATCTTTGAAAGCTGTGGGATGTAGAAGTATTGTGTGTGTCCTTATAAGTATTTTAAGTATATTTGCAGATATACTAATTGGTTTTAACACTAAACTTTCTCGTTCTTGATCTCTTTTGATTATCTCATAGTGGGCAAGAACATTGTTAAGTAACTTTTTCTAGAGAGATTTGTATCATAATTGAGAATGTTCTGCTTCATGATCTTTAAGTGTTTAACACTGTAAGAAAAGTTGGAGGCTAAGATTATTGTTCTGAGTCAGAAGCTTTGATATTTGTAGGTTTTTTCTTCATTATCTCATATTTAGCTTTACTAGTCTGTCTATAGCCAGGTGTGCACCTTTTTATTAACCATAACTAGAACACAGTGAGCTCTTTCAACTTACACACCACAGGTTTTCTTTACACTTGGAGAAAATTTCTTTAAACACATCTTTGCCTCTTGTGTTTAATGATGATGATGGTATTGATAACAGTTATATACTGAGTGTTTAAAATGCTGGTATTAAATAAATGACATTCATTATCTAATTAAAATCATACAATAGCTAGTATTATCCTCATCTCAAAGATAAGCAAATTGAAGCTCAGGATGTTAATCAACTTTCCCAAGCCCTAGTAAATAGGGCTTTAGTAACTAATATAAACTAGTAAATAGGAAATTTGAACCCCAAATCGCTCACTCCAAATTCTAAGCCCTTAGCCACTAATTTGCACTACCTCCTCAAGGGTTTTAAGTTTCAAATTCTTTTCTTTAGGTAATCTACATGTCAGATTGTATCTCAGTGCTTTATCCTATATCTTTATCATAGTCACTTTTTGTATTCTAGGAGAGTAATTTGAGTTGGACCAGGTCATCAAAGATTTGATTTTATGCAATGTCAACTTTGCTTTTTATTGCCTAATTAAAAAAATTTTATAATACATTTTAGGACTCATTAAAAACACTTTCTGCTTTTATCTGGTATCATTTTTGTCTTTTGCTTTAGCTCACTGTATTCTCATTATGCTTTTGGAACCAGTGTCATGAGAATTTTGCCATCTTGTGACTATTTGAGAACACTAAATAGATGCTTTTCTAAAGTGGTCTGTTTTCTGCATGCATTTTTCTGAGTTTTCAAATACTCTTCCTTGGGCATTGTATTTTGATGTCTACTCTTTCTTGGATGGGAAGAAAACTCTAGATCTCATGTTTGTAGACTGGGGAAACAGGTTTCTCACAACCCTCCATGTCTTCTAGTCATTGGGAAATTTCTACTTTTGGATTTAGGTACAAAAAGCAGAGTGATTTGTACAGTCCCTACATTCAGTTTTCAGCAACTTTGTCATCCAGGGTGGACCTGTTTGGCCAAGATGGATATTTTTCTGTAATCAGGCTCTCTGCCCATGCTTGTGAGACAGAGGAATCTGCAGTGATACTTTTTTTTTTTTTTTTAAGATTTTATTTATTTGACAGAGAGAAACACAGCGAGAGAGGGTACACAAGCAGGGGGAGTGGAAGAGGGAGAAGCAGGCCTCCCACTGAGCAGGGAGCCCAATGTGGGGCTCAAACCAAGGACCCTGGGATCATGATTCAAGCCAAAGGCAGACACCCAATGACTGAGCCACCCAGGTGCCTCTGCAGTGAATCTTAACCAAAGTTAGAATAGGAAAGACTGCTCACTACCAGCAAGCACTTCTCCCATCCCACTTCATGTCCCCTCACAGTAAATGATATGGGAAATAAGGGCAAAAGAAAAATTATTAAATTTCCCCACTACTTAGAGCCCATCAATAAGTCCTCAAAACAGGCAGAGTGACATTTCTCTAGGAAATCAGCTGCCTCCATGTTGATACTTTGCTAAGGGCAAAAGGAAATCTTAGTCCAATTCCCAGGACCTTGGGAATCTACTTTAACATATAAAAATTCCTTTGGAAATTCCCTTTATCACCACCCCCCCCCAACAAGGTATATGTTGGCAATCATCCCCAAGCATATGACCCACCAATATATATCTGAAGGGTCTCATAACTCAGGTTTTATTAGACAGTAATAAATGACCCTTTCCTGACAAAAGCTAACCGCCTCACGGTCCTGGAAACCTTGCTTCCAAAATTCCTTTGAGACTTACATTATCCCTAACCCCCTCCCAACTTGAAAGTATATAATGGACCACTTCTCATGACCCCACTGCAGCTCTTACTGCCCACAGGACTTAATAAAATTACGTTTATGCACCAAAGACATCTCAAGAATTCTTTTGTGGCCATCAGCTTCAAACCCTAACATCTTTCCTGTATCAGTAAATAACACTTTTGTCAGGCACCTATCTATCTGAAGATGTTGTATACCAATGAGTGTACTCCTCTTCTTCTGGTGATATTTATTGCCTTTTGCAGTCTCTGAATATGCAGACAGACAAGTGTATGGAAGCAGGGAAAGAAGCATTATTTTAGTCAGTTGATTTGGGGAAGAGCATATATCCCGTAGCTGAGGACAAGGTTGTTTTCCTCATCACAGTGTTTTTGGTCTTCTTTGTTATTCTTGGTTGGCCCACAGAATATATGTAATCTAAAAATATGTTTATTAATACATAAGTCTCAGTGCTAGACTTTTTTTGGAAAAAATCCCCAGACTCTAGTATGTGTTCTCTTAGAAGTTTTTTGTTTTTTTTTTTAAAGATTTTATTTATTTATTTGACAAATACAGATCACAAGTAGGCAGAGAGGCAGGCAGAGAGAGAGGAGGAAGCAGGCTCCCTGCTGAGCAGAGAGCCCGATGTGGGGCTTGATCCCAGGACCCTGGAATCATGACCTGAGACGAAGGCAGAGGCTTTAACCCACTGAGCCACCCAGACGCCCCTCTCTTAGAAGTTTTGATTTATTCTTCTGTTGCTAGTATTTGACTCCTCCTCCCCCCAGGTGATATTTTAATTGCAATTTGCAAGGATGCCATTTTCACTTGGGTTCCCTAGAACATACAGTCTAGGACTTACAGTTAATTCAAAATGTAACTCCAGGATGCAGAGTCTGAAGCAAGGAAGGAGAGAGAGCTATTCTGATGATGTGGTATGGAGTTGGTCTCCACTATGGGGGACTGGTTGATCAGTCCTGTCAGACATCTGAGAAACATGCAGTGTGTCTCAGCACCTAATGTTAGTGGTAGTATCCATTAGTTCCCATCTCTCCTTAGTCAAATGTTTCACGCATGGGGGATTAACCCATAAGTTGTACATGTGTCAATACTAAAAAGTTTCCTACAATCAACCCCCAGGAACCCCAAAGCAGGAGGCCAGGGCATGCAGGCCTGAAGCCACGTGCTATTGATCTGCTTCTCCTTGAAGCTGGTCAGGGTCCATACAGAGACAATTACTGAACTGTGGGCAGAGAAATGTACAACTGAGGCTGAAAGGATATGGACTAGTGGGTAAGAGGGTCCTACCAGGGACATAACAGGCTCTTAGTAAAGATTTGAAAAGGCTTCACATGTAATAATCTGGATAGAATAATTGTTTTCAATTAGATTTAACATTACCCTAAATTCTAATAAAAATGAAATAGCTAACATTACTCAGAAGTTTACTGATGTTCTAAGATTTTTCATTTCCGGATATTGTGAGAAATAGAGACTTAGCACCAAGCACCACATCTATTAACTCCCCTTGCGTGAGCCCATATATGTCACAACTTGACAAATGACAAGAGGCCCCATCTTATTTTCTATGTGAAATACATTCTGTCTTCATGAAATCTATTAAATGGATAGAGATAACACAGACTATGTAAGGACATTTAAGTGTAACTTACACAAAAGTCTGGTAGGTAAGAAGTAAGGACACTGGGCTCTTGAGAAAGAGGAGCAGAACGACTGAAAATCTCTGGAGGCCCCCTTCTAATGTCTGTACCACCCTGCTACCTGCCTTTTCACAACAATGAATTAATCCCGAAGACTAGAGAGCTATTTTACGTCTGGTGTTCAGAGCCATGTGAGGAGACAGATTCATTAGTGACAATGAAATATTGAAAGATATTTGTATACTGTTTGCTGCTTCACCATCAACATTCAGCTATTTCTCATTGGCCCTGATACTTGAAAATGTCATTATGCCCCAGATATAATTTTATGGCTGTCATTATTGTGTGAAGTTGGCCAAAGGATTGGTAAGAATCTACCCCTTTGTAAATCCATATTCATATGTGTTATAATAGTGGTTCTTCTTTTTATATTGAATTCATTTTAGATTTATAAAAAACTCATAGAGGTAACACAAGAGTACCTATATATCCCTGCCTCTCTTCGTTTAATGTTAACACCTCAAATAATCATTGTCCAGTTATCAAAGCCAGAAAATTGTCATGGTTTAATACTATTACCTCAACTCCATACCATATTTTATACTACTTGCCATTTCTTAACTTCCCCCAATTCTCTGAATAATATTCTTATTCTGTTCTAGGATCCCACATTGTAATATGTTGTCCTGTTTCTTTAGTCTCCATCAGTCTGTGGCAGTTCCTCAGTCGTTGTCTTTCATGACTTTGACACTTTTGAAAAGTATTGATCGGTTATTTTGTAGACTGTTTCTCAGTATGTGGACATCTGAAATTTTCTCATGACTGGGCTTAAACTTATGTCTTTTTAACAATACCAAAGAAGTGTTATTGTGTCCTTTTGAATGCATAAATGTGATTTGTAATCTTTTCTGTCTAGCTATAACTCATAAAGTTGAGTTCTTATTTACAGAAGTGCTCAAACTCTGAGTACACAGCCAATGTTGTATGAAGGATTCTTGGCTTTGGATGTGAAAGTGAGGTAGATGACGTCTAAGATCCATATCTATTTATCAGACTCTGATTCCACTTCATCTGGCCAGCTAGTAAATATTTATTGAGAACCTACTATGTTCCAGGCATTGGAACATAGACAAATACTTGTATTTTAAAAAAGCACACTATTCCAAGCATATACATAAATAGATACATATATAGTAAAATAAGTCTATTAATAAAGGAATGACTAAATTTCTTGGGAAGCTCAGAGGAGTACAGGGTTAAGAAAATAAGGATGGGGAATTATAATATGTTTCTTTTCACACCACCAGATAATGCTCTTATACCAGCCAGGTGTCCTACATTTGATCTCAATTCTAATATTAGAATTATTAGAGATAGTTGGCACTGAGTTAGTGCCACAGGTTAGGGGCTCAGCCCTACTTCTCCTTCAGAGGCCAGTTGAAATTCCAGATTGTTGTCTGTCTTCTGACCGACCAACCAGCTATACATAGATTCCTAGGACCCCCTTCTTTGGTTTAATTTGCTAGAGGAGCTCACAGCTAGAGAAGCTCACATTTATTTACATCTACCAGCTTATTATAAAAAGATGTAACTCAGTAACAGCCAGATGAAAGAGATGATTAAGACAAGGTATGTGGGAAGGTTGTACCACTCTCCCAAACCTCCACATGCTTGCCAACACAGAAGCTCTCTGAACCCTCTCCTTTTGGGTTTTTAAATGGAGGCCTCTTCCATAGGCATGACTGATTAATCTTAGGCTGTTAGTGATCTAACTGAATCCCCAGCTATGCCCTCCTCCCAGGAGGTTGGAGAGGACACTGAAATTCTAAACCCCTAACCACATGATTGGTTCCTCTGGGAACCAGTTCCTATCCCTAGGTTACCTAAGGGCTTTCCAAAGGTCACCTAATCAATGTAAAAAAAGACACATTTACAGCTCTCATCCAGGATATTCCAAGGGTTTTAGGAGCTCTGTGCCAGGGATGAGACAAAGAACAATAATATTTCTTATTATATATCACAGTATCACAGGAATAAAAGGGAAGACAATTCTTCTTTCCCTAATTTCCATCTTTACCTATGCAGGAAGGAATGTTCTCTAAAACTTAAGGGCTCCTGAAGAAGTTGGGGAGAGGGTTTCTTCCCTCTTCTCTCCCTTAATGGAGTTAACTCATTGGTAAGATTGATAAGAGCCTGACATTCACTAGATCTCGCTTTTTATTAGGCATTAATCAAACATTTATTAAGCATTGTTGTTTTGTTCATGTATGATCCACACACCTGATTTCTAGGACAGTTGACTTTGGAAACAACAAGCTTTGTTTTTAGTCTCCATTAGGTCAGTCTCTCAATAGAGCTCTAGGCAAGGATGAAGGAACTTATTCTTCTCTATTTTGGTAACTGGCGTGTGCTTAAGTGTGTTTGTATAGGGGGGTAATTCTAAGAGGCACCACTAAATTTTCCAAATCAGTTTTTACCACTAATAGCATGGATACTTTTGTCCTTATTTTGTCTCGATGTGTCTAAGATCTATTGTTTTTAATCCAAAGACAGAAAGGTAAGTAATTAGCTCTACTAATAAATCTAATACCTTTGATTGATAGGACAGGCTTTGCAGAGGTGGAAATATTTGAACTAGGTGTTGAAGGTAAGACAGAGAATGTAAAGGATGGAAGACAGGTACATGTTTTGGACACATAAGTGTTGGAGCATTTGGAAAAGTCGCCAATTGCTGCATCTGTTCTCTGCCTTGGGTTTGGTACAAATTGTCAAATAAGACAATGGAGTAGCAGATGGAGAACCAAATATCATTTTTATTACTGATATATGCTGAGTTGGAGAATACAGCTCAGTGTATACCTGCTGAGTATGAAATAATTTTAATCTAAAATGGAACTGGAGGATATGTAATGGATAATCTCACACATGCACTGTCAGAAAAACAGAACTTAACTGAAAGACTGGTTTCTCATAAATATCTGATTTACAGAAGGCTGGGACTTATCTCCTGACCCGTAAACACTTGCCAAGATCCTCCTGACTCCTCAAGCTAATGAACCTACTGCTTAGACTCTGGCTAGATATTCCCCTTTGTACTGCTTGCCCATAAAAATAGCCTATCCTATGGGGTGCCTGGTTGGTTCAGTCATTAAGCATCTGCCTTCAGCTCAGGTCATGATCCCAGGGTCCTGTGATCGAGCCCTGCATTGGGCTCCCTGCTCAGCAGGAAGCCTGTTTCTCCCTCTCCCACTCCCCCTGCTTGTGTTCCCTCTCTTGCTGTGTCTCTCTCTACTGAATAAATAAAATCCTTAAAAAAAAATAGCCTACCCTAAGTCCTTAACGGACTCACCTATAGATTACTATAGCATAGATTTCCCAAATTGCAATTCCTCTGTTATTAATGAATAAACTCTGGTAATTCAAGCTTGCCTTTTTTATTAGGTTTATATGAGCAATCCCCAGAATTACCCTGATTCACCCCCATGGTTATGGGCAGTGAGGAACTGGGCCAAGTATCCTGATGAGTATCCTGGCAAGTATCTGGAGTGTATGCATGTGAACAGTGGTGTGTGTGTACTGGGATGGTGGGAAGTAATAAAACATAATACTGGAAAGGAAAATTGGAATACATTTAGTATTTTTTAGAGGGATGTAGCTTGTATCATATTAGATCATTCTAGTTGCATTAGGATGGATGTGTTTGCCGGAGGAGAGACAGAAGGCAGGCACCAAGTTAGCTCCCCATTTATTGAACTAATCTAGGAAATAATTAGCTTATGAACCAAGACCATGGAAGTGAGGGGAGACTGAACAAGATAGATTCAAGACAAATCAGTACAGTAGAATAGGCCACTTGGTGAACAGTTAGATGTGGAAATGAGAAAGGAATATCTGAAAGTCACCAAGTCTCTAGCATGAGGGTCTGAAATAGGGAATGTGGGCAGCAGCAGCAGATACTTATAGAGAAAGGACATTGACACTTTTTGAGCTCCTCATGTGTGCCAGAATGTGTTGGGCACTTTCCATACTGTTGGGGTTTAGTGAGCCAAGAAATAACATTCTTATTTCTCTTTCAAACTTGCAAACCATTGAAAGATACAACACAGTAGTTAGTCACAAGGAAACCAAATTTTTGGCCAGGTGGGTTAGCCCATATTTTTCCACCTAAATCAAACAGATTTATCCATTGGGGCAACTGGACAATTACAGGCATTTATCACAGGCCCGGGAACAGATTAAGAACTCTTTCTAAAGGCAGACAGTTCTGGAAGATAAAGAACCTATAAGTTACTAACTTGAGCAGCCTTCAAGTCCTTCTGAATTCACCAGAGTGCTTCTTCTCCTGTTTTGGGAAGACATAAGTGAAGGGTGGAGAGATGGAGGCAGTGGACCTCATTTTTCCTTTTTATTCTAGGAAGAGGCATTGGAATTTTACAACCACAGAAATAAGAGGAGTAGAACGTAAACCTTTGCCCTAATACTTATAGGACTCATTTCAACATTTTCAATACTGGGAGATAGGTATTTTTATCTACATTTTATAGGCAACAAACCTGAGGCACAGAGAAGTTAAATAATTTGCTAAATTCACACAGCTACTGAGTGGTAGTGGTGAGATTTAAATCTAGGTTTGCTTGAATTGAAATATGACATCTTTTGTTATTTTTGTATTATGTTGCTTCAGGGGCTGAGTTAGGAAATGTTGAATTTTGGTTGCTGACAAAGACCTCCAGTTGGAGAGGTACAGTGGAAACACATATGTGGGGTACGAAAAGGATCTTGGGTTAGAGTTATAAATTTAGGAGGCAGAAAAAATATATATGGAAGTTGAGCCTTTTGAATAAGATACAATTCCATCGAAAACATTATTTAATAAGGAGGAATATGTGAAGGAGAGCATTTCGGAAAAGAGAATGTTTAGAATAATCAGCACTATTAGGACTTGGTTGCAATACACATGCACACAGAAATACATACACACTGAAGCTCTACTTGAAATTTTTTTCTTGAAATCTATGACATATTTTCAAAGACCTTTCTTTTCAAAATTCTATTTATCAGCCTTCTAACATAGGAGCTAATAGCAGCATTGATTTTGATATTGGACTGACAAACACAGAAGACACCTTAGGCTTCCCTGAGCATTGTTTAGGTTTAGGAAAGCATACTGGATATAATAACAGCATGGATGGATCAGAAGAATAAAGGTACCGTGTCTCTCAGGAACAGCTTCTGAGGTCCTCCTCATTCTGCACTTGGAATGTAGTGAAAATGAGTAGATATAGACAATTTCAGCTTAGGGAAGCCATCAGCTCAGAGTTTTTCTAAGCTTTATGACCCATCAAACTTATAATTCTAACTTTCATTCTCTAGTACTAAGCTGAGTCCCACCAAGAAAACTTGTTCATTATTTGACAAACAATCTTGACAATAAGGTATAGGTTCTTGGTTCAGTATATAGTCCTTGATTGAATTCTCACTTATCTTGGATCTGGTATAAGAATACTCCTAAAATTTCTTCCATTAGTGGTATAGGGGGACTTCAGGATCATGTCCCCAAGTGTCTCTGAGACTAGAGAAGAGGCCACAGAATAATTTCATTATAGCAATAAAGAGATAAAAATAAAAATCAAGGGAAATCTACAGTACTTATTCTACCAACTATGTAACCTACTTATAAAATAATTATTAGCACACACAAATGATCAATGAACAATTACAAGTGAAAAAGAAAAAACCCAAAACTTCAAGCTGATTTAAATAAAAAAATAAAATGATTAAAAATCTAAAAGCAGGATATAGCTTCTAAAACAGGTTGAGATCTTAGGATCTCAAATAAAACATTAGTATTTATTCTCTCTCCTTCTCTCACCATTTTTCTGCTCTATTTTCTGATGTACTGCCTTCATAATTAGGCCTACCACAGCAGTCCCTCTAAACTCAATGCTCAGTTTCTCCGATGTTCATATCAAGTAAAGAACAGATTGAGAATTTTTTTAAAAAGATACATTCTGCCTCATGAGCTCTGATTGGTATACAGTCTCATTATTGAACCAGTCACTGTGGTTCAAAGGAATTTGATGCTCTAGGTGGCCATGCTTGTAGTTGTAGTTGGAATCATGAAGTACCATGACTAAAAATTGGAAACAGGGTCTTTTCCCAGGGAAATTTGAGCTGGTGTTTAAAAAAAAATTGGTGAGTGGGTGCAGAGAAAGCTATCTATATTTAGGATTCTTTCTCTCTTTCAACTCATAGGAACCTAGCTTAAAATACCTTAAGGATAAAAGAACATTCATTGGCTCATATCCATGGGAAGTCCAGACATGCAGCTGACTTCATTCAAGCCAACGATCAGGAACTTAAATGAGATTGGCATAACTCTTTCTCTTGCAATTTCTTCCTATTTGGCATTATTTTAGTAATTAGGCCTTTGCACAAGGTGGGCAAAATGGTAATTGGAAGTCTCATACTTGCTATGAAGCTGGAAACACTGACTATTTCAACATTTCTAGTGGATAACAGTTATTCTTCCTGTTAGCTCCAGAACCTTTGGAGAAGGCTTTCTGGCCCTCCTTGAGTCAGGTTCCTATCCTCACATTAATGACTAAACCCCAACGTGCACCATTAGTTTGGGAAGGTTTAGAACCACTATTGACCAGGTAAGAGTAGGACACTGGGATTAATAACCCCAAGTGGGATCAGAAGGTGAGCATTTGCAAAATAAAGTGGTATATACCAGAAGAAGCAGACAAAAGCATAGCCACTATAGTCTACTATGGCTAGTCAGTGGCCTCTAGGGGATTTTAATATTGTGTCCATATTAATATTGTTTATGTGCCGTGTCACCCTTCTGAAAGCAAATCACCATGAAGAAATGTTTTAAAAATGAAAAAGAAAATAAAACATAAAACCTCAAATCTACTCATTGGAAATTCGTATTCTTGTAATCAGATTTGGAAGAAATTTGGGAGGGATCATGAGATTCCTGGGAATAGGTCAGGTATTTTCCTCTGCAGAACTACACTCATCAAATTGGAGGAAATAAACCTATTGCAATGACTGAGTTCAATGGTGTTCAATGGAGTTCAATGGTGAGTTTTCTTAGTTGTAGTTATCCCAATGTTATTTCTTAACGATTAGAATAACAATAAATCTCTCTCCTTTGCACTTTAACAGTACCTTTGGCAAAATTCTTATCTAGTTGTAATTCTTTCACATGTAAATCTTTTGGAGATTAGCATTCAGAAGGGGAGATCAATTAGCGAGTTCCTTCTAAATTGATTCAATTTTATGACTAGGTCGCAAAGTAGGGTGTCCTTAGTGAGGTAGATTAGAGATGACTCACTTTATTTGTTCACTATGTACCACACATTTCTCTATGTGTGAGCAAAGATTTCTTCACTTTCATCACTAGGAATGAGTCCACCCAAGCTGATTAACTCACACCAAGGGTTTAAATGGAATGGAATAAAGATGGCTTATTTAAATCACATGCTTTTTGAGGATCATTAGAACTCTATGTCCTATGAATAAGGACGATTAAAATTCAACAGAGTTTTGTGTATTCTTAATATGCATTTAGTTTACACCACAACGTCTTCTTTAACATACCATTATGCTGTATGCTGTGACTGTTATTCATAATGGCACACACTTGGTAATATGCATGATGATACAGAATAAGTTTAAGTGTCTTTACATTATTCTTAATATAATAATGGTTCCTAGGGCTGCATGCAGCTGTGAGTGCATATTAACAGGGGTCGCCCACTGTGAATTATGAATCTAACACAGAATTTTCAGAAAAAGTACTTACTATGTATGTAAAATAGCTGCCTTTTAAAGCTTGAAACTTGGGCTGGTTAAAATTGCTCCTAGTAATATTTTTAAAAGAAAATATTCTGGAGGTAATAAGTGAACTGAATGGATTTATGAGTGATTGCTGTGAAGTCTTCTTTTTAAGGTAATAACTCAGAAAACTGCAAAAAGAATAGAAAAGTATCTTTTTATGCATGTGTAATATGAAATCAATTCAAATGAATTTCAGTGACAAATGTTCTTGATGTTTTTGCGATCTTAATGGATCTCACTATTTATCTTTTGTTCTTGTTGATTGAATGATACTGAAACACAGAAAACCTATTTCTTTGTTAATTTGAACTAAATGTCTATAAATGTAGACATTTAAAGAATTTTTAAATTGCCATTTTGACCTTATTTTGGTAATATCTATACCCACAGCAGCTCCTCCCTAAAATCCCTATCATCTTTATGAATTAGCCTAAACACTAGCCTCAGACATGGAATTCTTTGTGGACTATCCACCACACTCTCTCCAGACTCATCTTTCTTAACTCCCATTCCCTAGACAGTATAGTATTTTGCAAACATTCATTACTTCTTTGCTTTGAACATACTCTTGCTTCACTCTGGAATGTTTGACTTGCCCCTCTGGACACTTTTCAGTTTCAAAGCATAGATAAAACCTCATCTTCTCTGTAACATGGCCTTTGACCCTTGAGTTGTACCTGCTTGCCCAGCTCACATCAAGCATATACTTAGTTACTCCCTTTACAGGGCTATTGTTGAATTGTGTAGACTCACTTCCATTAGCGCACTTACTGGGCAACGTGATAAAATAGCCAAAATACTACTGATCCCATAGGACTGACATAAGCCTCAAAATAAGCGTAACTCATAGCATTTAGTACACAGTCTGTATGATATATATTAGCTACATTCTAATTATTTAATAAACTGAATTTTAATTGTTTTAAATTATGAGTCTGTCTTACTAAACTATAAACTATGAGGGCAAAGACTATGTCTTATTTTCAGGACCAAGCAATGCTAAGCAAAAAGAAGGTACTAATGAATGCATGTTGTGAAACAGATTGAAGGTTTTACTAAAGCACTTCATGAATTATACAATTATTTTACATGTGAATTATTGTTACCTATTACATTGATTCTAAGATTCACTTTTTTTGCACAATTTGCTCCTCTGAAATTGGGAAAGGTTGTTATAGCTTGACTGGCAGCATTTGTTCTTTCTTAGTCCCTTAAAAAAAAGAGAGAGAGAGAGAGACAGCATAAGCTCAAGCCAAGGGGAGCACAGGGGGAGAGGGAGAGAGAATCTTAAGCAGGCTCAATGCTCAGTGTGGAGCCCAACACAGGGCTCAGTCTCATGACCTTGAGATCATGACCTGAGCCAAAATCAAGAGTCAGACTCTTAACCAACTGAGCCACTCAGGCTCCCCTTATTCTTTCTTAGTAGAAAAATATAATGATGTGTCATACATTCAATAATGTCTTACATTCAAAGAAATATAGCATTAGTATATCTAGCTAGAGTTAGTAAGATCACTTAAGAAATATCTAAGTGTATGTATTGGTTAGAGTAGGCTGAGGGCTATAATAAATAACCACAATACTAGTGTCCTATCAAAGTTTAGTCCTCACTCATGGTCCAGTCTAGTGTGGGTCAGAGAAGGAATGAAAGAAGCCTGCTATCTATAATCTTTCAAGGGTCTATGCTTGTTCCATCTGGTGGCTTCCACACTCACTGGGGTAGTAGCATCCTTTGCTGACTTTCTAAATAGAGGGAAGACTGAGAGCACTGAGGACCGTGCTGAAGGCGTAGGAAGCAGTCCTAGAAGTGGTACATACCCTTGCATTCAAAACTCAGTCACAATGTCCAATGTAACTGTAATAAAGACTAGACATATAGTTTAAATGTGTGCTACGAGGGAACAGAAATGGAGTTTGATAAACATAAAAATCCCTTGGCATTCATCTAATACTGCACAAGGTTTTGTTGAGAGCACACACAAAATTTCCAAAACTCATATCTAAAAGCAGGTTGCAATTCAATCTTTGTTTATTTAGCCAATATATATTTATTGAATATCTACCATAAGCCATGTCATATGCTAAATGGTGTGAGGCATACCAGATAAATGAGATTTGGATCCTTATGTTGAGCATTTTATTATTTAAGAGAGGAGATAAAATAGACACATAAATATCTGTAATATTGAAAGTGAAAAGTACCACAAAATAGAAGACTGTATTTAGGAAGGTTTTGCAAGACAGAATAATCAAAGAAGGGTTTTGCAAGAGAGATGTCTCTAGATACCTAGACTAAAACAAGGAAGACTTTGGACAAGGATATGAGCAGAAAGGATTCCAGGAAGAAGGACAGACAAACTCAAACTGTAGAAGACGAACAGGGTATAGGCTTGATCTGAATGTTCAAGAAATTTGTCTGGAAAACACATATGGTCTTAAAGTGCAGAATAAAATTCTAGTGAATAGAAGCAGCCTAGAAAGGGGCTTTAGCAATGCGTTGAGGGGCACAGGACATTTTGTTAGGTAAACCTTATGGAGGAGAGAGTGCCAAAGCAAATGCACAGAGGCAGTTTCCATAATGCCTACTTTGGCTTTATCATTTCAGTAGCCAAATGAGTACATACTCCCTTCTGCCCCCCTACCTTCCAAGCTAATTAAGATGTGGTAGGTCATGTTTCATGGGTGGGCCCCAAAGCACTCAAAGTCCTTTCCACCTTTCTAGATATATGTATAGCATGTCCTCAGTGCAGAAAGGTTTGTTCCTAAAAATCCTGCCACCCTATCACAGGGGGCCCAGTAGCAAATAAATTTGATCCCCAGTGTCACATCCTCACAACCACTTCTGACTTCAGTCACAGTAGGTTGGGACAGTTCCACAGGAGTCCATCAGACTCTCCTTATGCTGGTAGCTTTCCTCCCTTCTCAATGGCACTCTGCAGAGCTTGTCAGTCTTGAAGTGGGGGAGCAATTAACAGCTTTAGGGGTGACCCTGAACCCAATGAAGGAGGGTATTTGGAGAATAAATGCTTATATTTCTATTCAGATGTTTAAAAAATCTTTGATAAAATCAAAAGTTTTCCTTGTTGATTGCTAGGAAAGGGAAAGAGATATTGATAGTGTTCAGGGACTAAGGAAACATCCTGCAGGATCATGGGCTAAGAAACCTATTTTCATAGAGCTTGTACCCTTGTAGAGCATTGGAAAGGTCACATATCTTCCAGGGAGTGTCACATTTGGTTTTTCATTAGGTTAGTATTCTTTACTTTAATAAATTCTGGCTCTGTAAGTCTCCTTTTTAAATATAAGAGATATCCCCTCTTTGTCTAACTATTATAAAAGCTTATCAACACCTTAGTAACCTTTATAGGTTTATTTCTATTTAAAAAACTTAATCTGATTTACCTTGCTCTTTTTAAGAGAAGCAATATTTTCTTACAATAGAAAACCTTTGAAATTGATATGGTTTAAATCTTTCCACACAGACATCTCTGAGCAGTTACTGCTTTTCTTAGTTGCCAACAGACTGAAGAGTTACCAATAATAACAAAAGAAAATAGTCTTCCCTGGCTCTAAGTCACCTTAAAATCCCACAACTTCAAGTGGTTAAAATAAGAAAATATGATAGGGGACACCACCTAGTTTTTATGATAGAATTTAACTGCATTAAAAAATGACTTAGATATGTATACTTCTATACTGACTTCTGCTTAGAGATGTCCTCATAGCTCTCATGCTGGTTGTCAGAATTCAGTTCATAACAACTTCACAGTTCTAGAATTCTTCCAAATACCGTATTTGATATGGATAACAGGAATGACAAGAATGTCAACAAGTGATAGTACACATTCAGTAGGCAACCTATGAATACCTTCTTAAGGTATTACTATGAAGTATGACACACACTTTATATGCAATTCACTTATTCCTCAAATCACCCCAATGAGATAGGTAACTATTATTCCAATTTTACAAATGAGAAATTAAAACTCTGAGAGGTTAAGAAATTTTCCTCAAAGTTACACACTATTAAATGCATATCCATTCAAGGCAGACCTGTTTGATTTAGATCATATTGATCTCACTTTGTTGAAATGACCAACTGGGTACTTTATCTCCCTCCTTATTTCTCCTTTCCTTCTGTCTACCAACTGTTACTATCTCACTTACTTTTGCGGACCCATATTGAATACATTTAATGCACTAGATTCTGGCTTATAGGTTTTCATAGGCTCTTAAAATGCAGCCATTATATAAAGCCATGGAGTTACAAAAAACCTAAAACATTATCTAAGTAGTAGCCTTCCTCCAGATATAAAAGGGGGAGAAGCTACAACATTGCAAATAGTTTTAGTCCTATTTGAAAACTTTCTGGGATCAGGAATTTATGTTTTTGCAAAGCAACCCATTCCTCAAATCTCAGCTTTAATCTTTTTTTTTTTTTTTTTTTTAAAATAAGTGTCTGTTGTAACTAGATTTTATCAGCCCTGCTCTGCTAGAGCTGCTTCCAGGGGGAGAGCCTTTTTCTTCCTCCACCCCTAGAGAAAAGAGTTGATTTGGCTCCTGGCCAAGTGGATAGACCGGGTTGGGAAAGGTCAATTCTGGTTGCCTTGATCAATTCAAAATAAAGATAGTTTGTGTCTTCTTTTTCAAACTGAGAACTGTTATTTAAAAATGCTCATCTTCCAGTAGATTTCCCAAATCAGTTGGGAGGCTATATCTCCCATCCTCCCTCTTTCTTTTCCTTATCTCCTCATCTTTTTCTCTTTGTTATTGTCAGAAACCAACATAAACTTCCTATCCAGCTATTTGCCTCTCTATTTTATCCACAATTCTTTTTTTTTTTTTAAGATTTTATTTATTTATTTTTTTGACAGAGAGAGAGAGAGAGAGATCACAAGTAGGCAGAGAGGCAGGCAGGGAGAGAAGAGGAAGCAGGCTCCCCCACTGAGCAGAGAGCCCGATGCGGGGCTCGATCCCAGGACCCTAAGATCATGACCTGAGCCAAAGGCAGAGGTTTAACCTACTGAGCCACCCAGGCACCCCTGGGGTTTTTTTTTAATCGGAAAATTCTTTTGTCAGCTGCTGTTAGAGCCCATACTTCAGCACCATCTCCACTAAAGGAAACGCTACGTATTCTGATTTATTCAAACCCAATCAGTAAGAGCTAATGAATTCCTAAGGGCAGGAGATCAATCATGTTCTATTTATATTTAATTAATTTCATGTTGACTCGCTTGTCTTTTATAACTACTTTAAAGCATATTTGGGATACAGTCTTATCTCAGAATTTTGTGTGGATTTTACTACACCAAATAATAAAAATCTTAGTTTCCTCAGGACTTTTAGGACATTCACTGTAATATTTTTATTAGCAAAAAAAGCATCTTCACAGATTTTGTTCTTCACACATTTCCTCACTTCTTCCAAGGTAGAATTGGTCCCATATTTTTGTTCCAAAATGAAACCCAGTTGTAACAGTTTATCACATGTGCTAGTTCACCTGTTTGCCTCTTTTTCTGGATTTCTTTCTTTCTGTACACTTTTGTTCCCCTGTGCTTTGCAGTATTCACAGTACACACAGTAGATGCTGCAGTAATATGTTGTTTCGTTTGAAAGAATTGATGAATGAGTGAATTTAAAAAGCTGTGAAACTAGAGAAATACAGTAAGTAGAGGACCTATCAGGGGGGAGAGTGGCTGACTGCACATGAAAAAAAAAAAAAGTATGTGGCAGATGGAAGGAGTTAGAGCACAATATAATTAAATGATGAATAAAAGCATAGTATGATATAATGTAAGCAACTGGGCACAAGATCTTGATATGGAGGGAAAGAGGAGCTTGTTGGAGGAAAAAAAAGAATTTTGTGGGGAAGTGGGTATGCTCTTGTAGAGAGGGAAGATTGGGAAGTCAGAATTAGGGCAGGTGAGACCCATAACTTTCAGAAGCTGGTATAAAATGGACATTCTTTTATGCAAGACCCTTAGCCCTCTCTTTGGTGGCTAGGCCAGGTACTAATTTTTCTTCTTAACAAAGTAGGGGAACCAACTAGGTTGGGTCAATAGCCTTTTTCGATAAAGAGCTGTACAGTAATTATTTTCAACTTTGTAGGTCATACAGTCTGTAAAAAATTCTCAACTCTGTTGCTGTGAAAATAGCCATAGAACTATATGTAAATGGCATAATTAAGCTTTATATACAAAATCAGATATTGGGCTGGATTTGACCAGAAAGCATAATTCTTTTTTTTCCTTTTTCTTTTTCTTTTCTTTTATTATGTCATGTCAGTATGTTAGTCAACATACAGTACACCATTAATTTTTGGTTTAGTGTTCCATGATTCATTGTTTGTGTATAACACCCAGTGCTTCACACAATACATGCCTTCCAATACAACCCATCACCAAGCTAGCCCATCCCCCCACCCCCTCCCTTCTAATACCCTCAGTTTGTTTCCCATAGTCCACAGTCTCTCATGGTTCATCTCCCTCTTCGATTGCCCCCACTTTATTTTCCCCTTCCTTCTCCTAATGTTCTCCCTGCTATACCTTATGTTCCACAAGCAAGTGAAACCATATGATAATTGCCTTTCTCTGCTTGACTTATCTCACTTAGCATAATCCCCTCTAGTTCCATCCATGTCAATGCAGATGTTGGGTGTTCATCCTTTCTGATGGCTGAGTAATATTCCATTGTATATATGGGCCACCTCTTCTTTATCCATTTGTGTTGAAGGGCAACTCAGCTCCTTCCACAGTTTGGCTGTTGTGAACTTTGCTCAAGCATAATTTTCTGACTCCTGATCTAAGGTATACAGATCATAGTCTATGCCTTCTAGTCTTCCCTCTACCATGTTGTGTTTTCATGGCTTGTCTAATAAATTGGTCTAATGTGACATTAAGAACTTTCTGCCCTGAATGAACAGACTACAGCTTTACTTGCTTACTAACTAAAATTCCTTGACAGAATACAGAATCTTTGATTTCTTATAAGCTACAAACTGTTCACTAATCAAGTAAGTTAATGCAAAGTCTGAAATTCACTCATTAAAATATGCCCTATCAGTAAGTCAAAAAATTCAAATTACCAATATTAGATCTATTCCAGTTTCCTAAAGTAAAAGAGACAAAGAGAAGATAATAGCGTGGAATATCTGAGCCAGAGAAGTAGTAGACATGGAAGAAGTGAAGAAAGGTGGCATAAAAAGCTGATTGGGGGAAAAGAAAATGAATTTTTCTATTCTCATAATTTGAATTAAAGTTGGTTTGGCTTACTTTGTCTCAAGCTAGACATTGACAAATTGTGATTGAGTGGGAGGCACTCAATGTTTTGTTAGCAATGACTCTTGACACACTAGTTTCCAAGATTTCTGAAAAATGTACACACTTTTTTGTTTAAACATGGCTGACCAGACCAAAAAAAGGAATTAATTCTGAAATGATTCTAATTGTGGTGCCATTCCATTCCTTGGGATAAAAGCTCAGATTACTAGAGAGGTAGTATTCTGATCAAAATTGGGTTATAAGCTTTGGTATAAAACTACCTTCTCCCAGATATAAACATATAGCAATAATATCTATAAGTTATATTTAAAGAGTCATTGTTGCTCTTGGAAAAAAACAAAAAAAGATGAACATCTCCTATGACCCAATAACTGGAAAGAAACATCAGTGAGCTGGAGATAACTATGCTACAAGATAAAAACACAAAGAGATAGCTAAGAGTTCAGTCTCTTCAGGAAATGGGACCTTAATTTTCCATATTCAAGTCAGGAGTCAGAGTAAGAAAAAAATTTAAAAAGCCAAAATCATTCTCAGTGGCCAAAACCTATAGTGTATTGCTAGGTAGTATGGCAGGAGGAAGTAGAGATAGCTGGATATGGCTCATATCATATATTGTCTTGGATACTTGAGTGGTTCTAACTCTCAGAATGGTCATTCTGAACTGCCAATACAAGACTTGTTTCTGACTGGACTTGGATAACCTAAAGAGAGGCAACTATTAAAAAAAAAAAAATCAGATCTGGAGCAGTGCATGGAATAGAAAGAAAATGACAAAATAAACACAAGAAAATTTTTCTTTTATCTTGCAATTAATATTTCATGAATGAAAATTAAACTAATAGCCAATAAATCCAATACATGATAAAACTGATTACCAAGAGTATAAATCTCTGAATGAGACATTAAAAGGTTTATGTTCAAAATTCTCAGAGGAATAAAGAAAAAATACATCTATAAAGAAAAAGATAATGTGAACAAAAATAGAGAAGTATAAGTCAAGGAAAAAGTTGTGTTTTTTTAATGTAGAGATTTGGGGAATGAAATATGTAATAACTAAAATAAACTCAGCAGATTGAGTACAGCCAAGAAAGAATTAATAAACTTGAGGAAACTAAGAGCTTGACACAGGCTGTCTGCTCAGGGGGGAGTCTCCTTCTTCTCATTCTGCCTCCTGCTCCCCCTGGTTGTGTGTTCTCTCTCTGTCTCTCTCTGTCAAATAAATAAACAAAATCTTTTTTTTTTTAAATAAGTGTTAAAGAAACTTCCTATAATGGAAAAGGTCATAATTAGAAGAATATTAGGAAGGTGAAAAAATTCATGAGTAAAAGAAAACATACAGTAAATGTAGAACAACCACCTATAAAGCTAGTGTGAAGGTTAAAAGACAAAAATAGTAAATTCAATTATATTTAATGCATTAGTTAGGAGAACTCACAAAATAAAAAGATCATATATATATGGTAGAATATTATTCAGCCATAAAGCATGGTATTTTGTAATTTGCATTGACATGGACAAACCTAAAGAGGATAATGCTAAGCAAATAAGTCAGTCAGGGAAAGACAAATACCATATGATTTCATTCATATGTGGAATTTAAGAAACAAAACAAACAAGCAAAGGGAAAAAACAAGAGAGAGAGAAATCAAGAAGCAGACTCTTAATTATAGAGAAGAAACTGATGGTTACCTGAGGGGAGTGGTGATGGGGATTAAGGAGTGTACTTGTCATGAGCACCGGCTGATATACGGAAGTGTTGAATTACTATATTGTACACCTGAAACTAATATAACACTATGTTAAGTAACTGGAATTAAAAACTTAAAAAAAAAAAAAAGAAGAAGAGTTAATACCTCTTCTCTTCACAGTATTCCCCAAAAAATGGAAGAAAAGATTCCAAGTTAATTCTGTGAGGTCAGCATTATCCTGATAACAATAGCAAAAATACTATAAAAAAGAAAACTATAGACCAGTATCACTGATGAACATAAATGCAAATCCCTCAACAAAATATCAAGCCACATTAGAAGAATCGTGCACCACAATCAAGTGGGGTTTATTCTGAAGACACAAGTACAGTTCAATATTGGCAAACCAAGCAATGCAATATATCACATTAACAACATGAAGGATAAAAATCATGAGTATCCCAGATAAGCATCCTCATCCATACCCCCATGGAAATGCTGGCAGAAGCCATTTGTGTGTTCTCCTCTTACCCTATTAGTACAAAAGACAGGCTTGTGTATGGCACCTTCCTGCTGCCTTGCTGAGGCCAGAGAATGTGGATGATTGCATCAATCCCTTCCTCCCTGGCTGGGGCTGGCCAGCATGAGTAGTCACAGCATTTATCCATCCCCATCCTGGGGCTTGCATTCATGTGCATACAGGGCACTCTCCTGCAGCACTGATGAAGCCTACAGGCATGCACCGTCCAGGCATTTTCCTACTGAAGCCGGTGAATGTGCCCTGATCCCTACCTCTACAACTCCCCTGCTAAAACAAGTGGATGCAGGCAAACCACACAAGGGAGACTCTGTTTTCCCAGGCCTGGTGGACATGAGCTGCAAGAGATTATAACAATCAGAAAGACTTTTTTTGACCAGCTACCACCCGTAGGGCATTACATAGACAGGGAATGTAAGCAGGGGTCATTATCCTTATGCAGTCAATTGGCTTTGCTGCAGCTTAATGAGACCTTCCAGAAAGTAGCTTGTATACTCATCTCAAACCCCAGTTGTCACAACGGTTACCCAGATCACACCTCCAGATCTCCCAATCAGGAGGTCAGTAGCGTTTGGGATTGTGGCCCCACAGGACTGAATATATTTGCATACTTATAAGCTGCCACCTGAAGGTCTGACTTCCATCAGCCTGAATGAAGTGCTAAATGAGATTCCTTCTCTTGGATCGTGGACAGGTCTTGCACACAGTCAAAAATGGGGGGGGGGCATATCAATAATAAATCAGACAGTTTAGACCATCACAAAAATTTAAGACATAACCAATAACTAGGGCACAAGTGAATGAGAAGAATTATCACCTACGTAAGGTAACACCTTCAAGACAAAAAGCAGTAGCTATTTTGGAAACAAGCACAGAAAGTCAAGTACAATTAGGGAACAGTGAAATATGTTCCGGATAAAGGAATAGGACCAAATCTCAGAAAAAGATCATAATGATCCAGAGATAAGTAATATACCTAATATAAGTTTGAGCTAATAGTCATAACAATGTTCACAAACCCTTGGGAAAACTGAATGAACTCAATGAGAACTTCAACAAAGAGATAGAAAATACATGAAACTAGAATTATGAAGATGGTGGAAAAGGAGGATCCTAAGCTCACCTTTTCCCATGGATCACCTAGTAACACCCACATCAGGGCAAATAACCCAGGAATTGATCCAAAGTTTAGCAGAACTCTCCACAGCTAAGCAGAGAAGAGGCCATATTAAAAATAGTAGGAAGGGCAGAAATGTTATCAAGAAATGTTATCATAACCTACAAGACTGTCTATGGGAGGGTGGGAGGGATGCCACAAGCACAGAGAAAGGAAAAGAGCAGACCCCACACTGGGTGCCCCAGGCACAGGGTACCCACACTGGGAAAACACATCCCCATAACACGTGGCTTTGAAAACTAGAGGGGCTTAACATCCTGAGTTTTTACAATCAGTGGGTCTTAACACCTAGAACTTTAACCAGTGGCTTTGGTGCTTGAAGACCCAAAGTGTGAGAGTAAACTGAGTCCCTGGTCTTAAAGAGACAGCATAACAAACAGCCCCACTGAGATATAGCATAAAAGCAGGAGTTTGAAAAATGCCTGGTGTATATGGGAAGGAGATAAATTTATTGGTCCCCAGACATGTGCTAGAAGGACAAGGATCAATAGGAGACTTCTCTAAGAACAAAAAAGGTGGAAGATGCTCTTCCTCCTGCCCCTCAATTCCCTAACCTAAAGAGCACATACAGGAACCAGCACACTGTAAAGACTCTCCACCTCACATGATAAGAGTGTGCCCACCCCTGCATTCTTCTGTGGACTCACCCCCTCCAACCTGCCTTTAGCAAGAGTCCATGCAAAGTGGTGCCAAAATGTGGCATTGTGCAAGCAGCCCTGAAAGAGTCAGCAGCACTACAAAGTGACTCCTGACTTAGAAAGAAGGGAAGATAACCACACATATCAGTTTGACTTTGGGCTCAGAGTGGGCTGGGGGCAGAAATCTGTTCTGACTGCAGGCCCTACCCACCAATGAAAGCCTTCCAGGTGACAAAACAGGGAGAAAACTCCCCAGGTTGGTGTCACCACAACTCTGGCAAACTCAGCCCAAGCAGGCAAAGAGGGCCATTGCAGCTGACTACAATGAAGGCAAATGCAGATCAGGAACAGTAGGAGACACACAATATACATAGGAAACACTCCTCATGTGTCAGGTTCTGTTGAACAGGAGAAAGGGCACCACAGGAACTCTTATTCATAGATCACTACTTGCCAGAACAGGAGATGTAACTGGTTTTCCTGATATACAGCAACAGACACAAAGTTAGACAAAATGAGACAGAGGAATATGTCCCACATGAAAGAACAGGACAAAATCAGAGCAAGAGAGTTAAACAAAATGGAGATAAGTAATATACCTGATAGAGAATTTAAAGATACTCAACTTGAGAAGAGTGGAGGATCTCAACAAAGAGATAGGAAACATTAAAAAAAAAAAAAGAAAGAAAGAAAATCAGAGTTGAAGACCTCAATAATTGAAATTAAAAATATGCAAAAGGAAATAAATAATAGAATAGAAGAAGCAGAAGAACAAGATCAATAACCTGGAGGACAGAGAAAGAAAAGCAATAAAACCGAACAAACGAAAAGAAAAAGATTAAGAGAAAATGAGAATAGATTAAAGGGAACTCAGCAATAGCATCAAGCATAATGACATTTGTATTACAGGGATCCTCAAAGAAGAAGAAAGAGAAAAGGAGGCAGCAAATTTATTTGAAGAAATAATAGGTGAGAGAAATTGGAAGGGGAGGTGAACCATGAGAGACTATGGACTCTGAAAAACAACCTGAGGGTTTTGAAGGGGCGGGGGTGGGGGTGGGGGTGGGAGGTCGGAGGAACCAGGTGGTGGGTATTAGGGAGGGCACGGATTGCATGGAGCACTGGGTGTGGTGAAAAAACAATGAATACCGTTATGCTGAAAAGAAAAAATTAAAAAAAAAAAAAAAGAAATAATAGGTGAAAATTTCCTGAATCTGGGGAAGTTAACAGAAATCCAGATCTAAGAAACACAGACCCCAACAAAATCAACCCACACTGGTCCACAAGACACGTAATAACTAAAATGGCAAAAAGTTGTGATAAAGAGAGAATTTTAAAAGCAGCAAAAGTAAAGAAAACAGATACATACAAGAGAAACCCCAATAAGGTCGTGGGCTGGTTTTTCAGCAGACACTATCAGCCCACGGGAGAGTGGCACAATATATTCAAAGTGCTGAAAGAAAAAAAAAAACCTGTGGCCAAGAATACTTTATCTAATAAGCTATCAGTCAGAATAGGAGAGAATGAGTTTCCCAGGGGAAAAAAAATGTAAAAGGTTTCATCATTGCTAAAGCCCTCACAAGTGTTAAAAGTGATTCTTTGAATAGAAGAGCAAAAGTAGGAGTAAGAAAAGTAAGAAGCATAAAAGCAGTGTAAAATTAAGTATATCTATAAAAATCAGTCCAGGGATTCACAAAATAAAAGGATATAAAGTATGACACCCTATATCTAAAATGTGGTAGAGAGAGGAATAAAATTAAGTGCTTTTAGAATGGGTTCAAACTTAAGTGACCATCAACTTAGTATAGATTGTTATATGCACATAATGTTATACAGAAACTTAATGGTAAACACAAATTAAAAAAACCAGTAAGAGATATGCAAAAACAAAAGAAATACAAGTATATCAATAAAGAACGCCAGCAAAACATAAGAGAAGAGAGCAAGTGAAGAAGAAAGATCAAGAAAGAGCAAGAAGAAACAGAACTACAAAAGAACTACAAAAACAACCATAAAACAAACAAATGTCAGTAAGTACCTACCTATCAATAATTACTTTAAATGTAAATTGATGAACGCTCCAATCAAAAGACATAGGGTGGCAGAATGCATAAAAAAGCAAGAATCATCTATATGCTGCCTATAAGAGGCTCATTTCAGGCTTAAAGACACATGCAAATGGAAAAGTAAAGAGAAGTGAAAAGAAAGTCAGGGTAGCAATACTTATATGGGAGAAATGGACTTAAAAAAAAAAAAGACTGTTAATAAAAAACTAATCATAAAGGGAACAATCCAACAAGAAGATATAACAACTGTAAATATTTATGCATCCAACATTGGAGCACCCAAATACATAAAACATGTATTAACAGAAAAATTGGAGGTAATCCATAGTAAAAATAACAATAGTAGGGGACATCAGCACCCCACTTACATCAATGGGTAGATCATCTGAACAGCAAATCAAAAAACAGTGGCTGTGAATGACACATTGGACCAGATGGGGATCTAATTTATATTTAGAACATTCCATCCTAAAGCAGCAGAATACACATCCTTTTCACGTGCACATGGAACATTATCCAGACTAGATCACATATTGGGCCACAAAACAAGTCTAACAAATTAAAAAAGACTGCAGTCGTACCATGCCTTTTTTTTTTTTTTTTCTCTTTTACCACAATGCTACGAAACTAAAATTCAACCACAAGGGAAAATCTGGACAAAACACAAGTAAATGGAGGTTACATAACATGCTACTAAACAATGAATGGGTCAACCAAGAAATCAAAGAGGAAGCAAATAATACACAGAGACAGATGAAAATGAATGGTCCAAAATCTTTGGAATACAGCAAAAACTGCTCTAAGAGAGAGGTTTACATTAATACAGGCCTACCTCAAGAAACAAGAAAAATCTCAAATAAACAACCTGAACTTACACCTAACAGAGCTAGGAAAAAAAAAAAATCCCAAACCAGTAGAAGGAGGGCAACAATGGGAGATGAGAGCAGAAATAAATGAAATAGAAACTAAAAATTGTTAGAACAGATCAATGAAACCAGGAGCTAGTTTTTTTAAAAGATCAACAAAATTGATAAGACTTAGCCAGATGCAATTAAAAAAGAAAGGAAGAAAGAAAGAAAAAAGACTCCAAAAAATCAGAAATGAAAATGGGGCAATAACAACAAATACCACAGAGATACAAAGGACTATAAGAAAATATATGCAGACATGAACAGACATTTCTCCAAAGAAGACATACAGATAACCAACAGACACATGAAAAGATACTCAATATCAGTCATCATCAGGGAAATGCAAATCAAAACTACAGTGAGATATCACCTCATACCTCTCAGAATGGCTAAAACAAAAGACACAAGAAACAACTAGTGTTGGTAAGAATACAAATGGATGAAGCTACTGTGGAAAACAGTATGGAGTTTCCTCAAAAAAATTAAAAATAGCACTACCTCATGAGTCAGTAATCACACTACTAGGTATTTACCCAAGGAATACAAAAACACTAATTCAAGGGGATACATGCACCACTATATAGCAGCATTATTTACAACAGCCAAACTATGGAAGCAGTCCAAGTGCTCACTAATAGATGAATGGATAAAGATGTGATGTATATATATTATATAATGGAATATTATTCAACCATAAAGAAGAATGAAATCTTGCCATTTGCAACAACACAGATGGACCTTGAGGGTGTACTGCTAAGTGAAATAAGTTAGGGAACAACAAATACCATATAATTTCATTGATATGTGGAATTTAAGAAACAAAACAAATGAGCAAAGAAAAAAAGAGTGTGACAAACCAAGAAACGGACTCTTAACCTGAGACAACAAACTAAACTGAGGTTACCAGACAGGAGGTGGGTAGAAGGGGTGGGTGAAATGGTGATGGGGATTAAAGAATACACTCATCATGATGAAAAAAAAAAAAAAAAACCAAAACAGAAAAATAAAATGTTATGGAAAAGCATATACCAAAAAGCTGAACAACCCTGAAAAATGGATATATTTTTAGAAACATAACCTCCCAAAACTGAATAAGGTAGAACTAGAAAATTTGATCAGACTGATTACCAGCAATGAAATTGAACCAGTAATCAAAAACTCCCAGCAAAAGTCCAGGACCACTCATCTTCACAGGTATATTCTACCAAACATTTAAAGAAGACTTAATACCTATTCTTCTCAAACTATTCCAAAAAATAGAAAAGGAAGGAAAGTTTCAAAATTCATTCTATGAGGCCAGCATTACCCTGATACCAAAACCAGATACACTACAAACAAAACAACAACAACAAAAACAAAACTATAAGCCAATATCACTGATGAACAAGACGCAAAAATCCTCAGCAAAATATGAGCAAATTGGACTCAACAATACATTTAAAAAAAAATCATTCACCAAAATGAGCCAGAATTTATTCCTAGGATGTAAAGGTGGTTCAATATTTAAAAATTAATCAATGTGATACATCATATCAACAACAGAAAGGATAGAAGCCATAGGATCATTTCAATAGTTGCAGAAAAAGCACCTGACAAAGTATGACATCCATTCATAATGAAAACAAACAAACAAAAAACAAAACAAAACAAACAAAAAAAAAACTCTCAACAAAGTAGGATTAGAGGGAACGTACCTCAATGTATAAAGGCCACATATGAAAAACCCCACAGCTAACATAATACTAAACGGTGAAAAACTAAAAGTTTTTTCCCTAAGATCAGGAACAGGACAAGGATGTCCACTCTCACCACTGTTATACAACATAGTACCAGAAGTCCTAGGCACAGTGATCAGAAAAAAGAAATAAAAGGAAGGGTGAAATAGGTGATGGAGATTAAAGAGTATACTTATCCACGATGAGCAGTGAGCAATGTACAGAATTGTCAGATTGTACTAAATTGGACACCTGAAATTAATTAACTATGTTAACTATGTATGTTATGTTATGTTAACTATACTGGAATTAAAATTAGAATTTTATGTTAACTATACTGGAATTAAAATTAGAAAACAATAATCATTAGGGAAATGCAAACAATGAGATATCCCCTTACACCTCTCAGAATGGCTAAAATCAAAAGACAAGAAATAACAAATGTTGACAAAGATGAGGAGAAAAAGGAACCCTCATACACTGTTGGTAAGAATGTAAATTGGTGCAGCCACTCTGGGAAACAGTAGGGAGGTTCCTCAAAAAATTAAAAATAGACCCAGTAATTCCACTACTGGATATTTACCCAAAGAAAATGAAAATACTAATTCAAAATGATATATGCATCCCTATAAACATTATTGACAATAGCCAAGATATGGAAGTAATCTGTGTCCATTTGATAGATGAATGGATAAAGAAAATGTGGTATATACTATGCATAATGGAATATTACTCGGCCATAATAAAGAATGGGATCTTGCCATTTGGACAACATGAAAAGGCCTAGAGAGTTTTATGCTAAGTGAAATAACTCAGAGAAAGAAAGAAATAGCATATGGTTTCATTTAAATGTGGAATCTAAAAAATACAAACAAACAAAAACCAGATTCTTAAATACAGAGAACAAACTGGTGGTTGGCAGAGGGAAGGTAGCTATGTGTGTGTTGGGGGGCACAAAATAAGTAAATGTAAGGAAGGTACAGATTTCCATTTATGGAATGAATAAGTCACAGGGATGAAAGGTACAGCATAGAGAATATAGTCAATGATATTGTAATAGCATTGTCTGGTGACAGACGGTAGCTACATTTTTGGTGAGTATAGCATAATATATAGAAGTTGTACACTTGAAACAAATGTAATCTTGTGTGTCAACTATACCTTGATAAAAAATATGATTTATCCATGTATCTAGATTTATCAATGTATCATTAGAGAGTATGATTTGGAGGAAGGCAAAGCAGAATAGATATGTAATTTTGGTGTCATTTTTATTATTTGGAATTTATAAAACTTCAGTAGAGTTTACAAAACTAGAAATAATAAAAGCTGTTTATACTACTGAATTTGTCAGCACATTATTAAGCAGCTCTGCTTTTGTGGGTATTTTTTTTTTAAAGCATATAAATTTATTTATTTATTTATTTATTTATTTATTTATATTCCCTACTTTATTTTTTTTATTGTGTTATGTTAGTCACCATACAGTACATCATTAGTTTTTGATGCAATGTTCCAAGATTCATTGTTTGCGTATAACACCCAGTACTCCATGCAATCCATGCCCTTCTTAATACCCATTGGCAGGCTTGAGAGATCCTTAAGCTTAAATCCTGATTGTGACACTTGAGTTTGTACCCAGGACAAGTTACTTAAGACTTTTGAGACTGCTTTCTCATCTGTAATATAGTTTAATGAAACTAAAGTGTTTATTAAGGCTCAAAATACATTAGTACTTCTCTTTCTCTTTCCCCTTTATTCTTTAACATGCTCTATTTTGGGATAAGATAAAACTAAACATTTGGCTTGATTTGTTTCTACGAAGTAAACTTAGAGGAAGCAAATGTTCATTTACTCTCAGTCTCCATATGTAGATGGTGTTGAACTTGGAAGATCTACAGGAAATGCAAAAGAATACCCAAGAAAGGAAGTTTTCTAGCTTGCATTTGCTGTAAATCCTAAGTTAGGACAGACCTTCATAACTATTCAGTCTAACTGTTTCATTTTACCAACAAGGAAAACATAATGCAAAAAGGATCAGTGCACTGAAATGATATAGAACATCACCACTCACACTTTGATGTACACATGCATATGTGGCAATCCAGTTAAAATGCAGATTCTGATAGATTCTGTAGATGTGGGTGAAACCTGAAACTTGGCATTTCTCACAAGCTTTCATGTGAGGTCACTGTTGCTGTCCTGCGGGTCACACTGGGAGTTCCAAGGACAGAGATTCTGATGGCAAAATATACTTTAGAACCTGAATTCCTAGATATGTAATATACTTTAGAACCTGAATTTCTAGATATGTAATGTGCCTTCTGTACCACACTTTAGGTAGCTTTCCATGGAAGCAAATAAGAGGTGGTATCTGGAATAAAATAAGGCATGCAATGCTAAGGTTTATGTGCAGGGAAGAATATAATTTCTATTGATATATACTATTCTTGGCTTGTTATTAGAGGTCAGATGGCAATTCTATGTATATAAATCCAAATTAGTTGGATCAAAACATTCATTCATGAGGAGAAATTTCTAAATTATATTACCTCAAAGTTCCCTTTTTATGCCTTTCTGACAACCTCCCTGTCAAACTTGAAAATATTTCTCTAAGTGTTCCAACTGAAAAAATAATGGATTTCAAAGCACCTTCTTCTTGCCATGACAATCACTGGAAATTAGGACACATATATATAGGAGGCAAAATCCAAACCAAAACCCCTGAAAATAAGGCATTTATTTGTTGGGTTTGGAATTGGAGATTTTTGGCCAATTTTATTTAGGTGATATGCTTTCCCCCAATACTTCTTGCTTTTGGGATTTGAATAAGGCTCTTATACCTTTGAGCTCAATTCCCTGTCTCTTCTTACACTAATTATTAAAAAAATAACTAAACACTTAAAATTGTTCTTTAAGTGATAAATTCTTAGATTTATGGATCCAATAAAAAACAGTGCCTCTTCAATTTTTCAGTGCTTGTGCTGATTTATATGGGCTTTGCTGGCACAAATTTAGATTAAAATTTTTTATTGAATCTTGTCTAAAACGTTTAAACTTGAAGGGGGACTTTGAAAGAGAATTCATTCTCCCAATTCTCTCATTGGATTTGGCTTTAGCAACACAGAATGTGTAAGCACTGATGAGACTACTGGTTTATTTCTGGATATACACTAATCTGCCCAGCCCATTAGGGGAAGAGATTTCTTATCCCATTCATAATCTCACCAGAATGGAGTGTTCTGCTTGGTATTTCAAGGTGTTACAGCCTGATTACTGTGTATGAAAACAGGGGTTTAAATTTTCCAGGATCCTAGCAGTTGAGCCAAACTCTTCCTGACTTAGTCATCAATAAAAGAATTATTGCCTCAACAGCAAACAAAACAAAACAAAATTTAAAAAAAAAAAAAAACCCACAAACGATCTAGTTAAAAAAGAGCAGAGGACCTGAATAGACAGTTTTCCAAAGAAGACATACTGACAACCAGTAGATACATGACAAGATACTTTATCTCTCTCATCAGGGAATGCAAATCAAAACCACAAGGAGATATCACCTCACAACTGTCTGAATGCCTAGAATTAAAAAGACAAGAAATAAAAAGAGTTGGTGAAAATGAAGAGAAAAAGGGACTCTTGGGGCACATGGTGGCTCAGCCAGTTGAGGGTCAGACTCTTGGTTTCAGCTCAGGTCATGATCTCAGGGTTGTGAGATTGAGCCCCAAGTTGGGCTCCATGCTCAGTGAGGCATCTGCTTGAGATACTCTCTATCCTTCTCCACCTCCTCTTGCTTGTGCTCTCTGAAATAAATTTATAAAATCTTTAAAAAATAATAAAATAAAAAGAGGACTCTTGTGCACTGCTGGTGTGAATGTAATTGGTATAGCCACTGTGGAAAACAGGATGGAGTTTCCTCAAAAAATTAAAATTAAAAATACCATATGATCCTACAACTCCACTATGGAGTATTTACCCAAAGAAAACAAAAACACTAATTCAAAAAGATATATCCACCCTATGTTAATTGTACCATTTCTTATAATAGCTAAGAAATGGAAGCGAACTGGTCCATTGATAGACAAATGGATGAGAAAGATGTGATAAACACATACAATGCAGTGTTATACAGCCATAAAAAAGGATGAGATCTTGCCACTTGAAACAACATGGATAGTGAAACAACATGGATAGACCTAGAGGATATCATGCTAAGTGAAATAAGTCAGACAGAGAAAGGAAAATACCATATGATTTTACAAATATATAGAACCTAAAAATAAACAAACAAAAAACCCAAATGCATAGGCAAGCAAACAAGAAGCAGAATTAGACCTGAAAATATAGAGAACTGCTGGTTGTCAGAGGGGAAAGGGGTGGGGGATGGGCCAAATGAGTGAAGGGGAATAGGAAATACAGTTTTGCAGTTATGGAATGAATAAGTCATGGGAATAAAAGATGCAGAATAGGGATAGTCACTGGTGTTGTAATAGTGTTGTACGGTGATAGATGAGAGCTATACGTGGTAAGCCCAGCATAATGCATAATGTATAGGGAAGTTGAATCACTATGTTGTACACCTGAAACTAATGTAACATTGCATGTCAACTATACTCAAAAATTTAAAAAAGGAATTATTGAGAGACCTCTTTAGTGCATTTGGAAGAACATGTTAGAGTTCAAAATTCAAATTTCTGGGTTGCAGCTTCCTGCAGCTTTAATCATAGCCTCTCTCTTTTTGGTCACGATTTTCCTCAGTTGAGCTCAGTTTGGTCTCCAGAAGTCCAGTAGTGTTCCATGCACCTGGACGGACACTGAATCAGGAGGACAATTAAATAGTTGAGAACCACGAACTCAAGGAACTCTGCCTTTCTTCTTTGTTTCAAGTCGGGAATTCTTCTAGGTTTTACTTTCAGGATGATCAAAACCCTCTGGTTTTTACCCTCCAGTTGCAGGCTACCAGCAAAGTGTGGAATTGGTTTCATTACCTTGTGAGATTGCTGGTGACAGTGACTCATGCAGGGATAGTTATTTGCTTCCTGCGATTTTCCTGCCATGCAGGTGGTTGGTTATATATATATATATATAAACTTTTTTAAGAAGTTATTTTCAGATATGTCCTGAAATAATATCACCTCTGTTGGGTTGCCTAAGGTAACAGGACACTGAAGGAGGAGGAGTAGGGGGATGGTCTTGCATCAGAGGTAGTAAAATGTGTTAAAATGACAGTGCATGTTAGAATAGCTTTGCATAGAATATAGTGCTGTGATTGCTTATGGCTAAGAAATTTAAACACCGCAATAGCATAATTATCTAGTTGGGTGAATTGATAGATGGTTGTGATTTTATTAAAATATTATTCAAAATCACATTAACAGTAAAGAAATGTTTACCATGAAAATTAAGCAGGAATATTGATACCTATTCCATGCACCCTCACTCCCAGTCTTCTGTCATCCAGAAGAGAGATTAGATTTTTGAAAAGCTTATTTTTGACAGGTAAATTGTACATAATACTTTTGAGGTATAGATGTTAAATGGACTTTGAATATTTAAACATTGCCAGAACATTTGTCTAACCATACTATTAGTGAGTCAAAAAAAAAAGTCCCACTTGTCAAACGCATAGGTGTTTCATCCTGACACAGGTTAAATGCCTCATTTCCTAATTTCTGAACTTGTTAATTTAGTAAATGCACACTGAGCTCAGTTGTCCCTGTAAATTTAATCAATCAACAAATGCTCCCTTGGAGGCATGCTTCCTTAAAACTGCCAGGGAGGCACTGTGGGGATGCTGGCTTCTGGAGATGACAGCAAGCTCTTTAGATCTTGTTCTGCCAGCTTCTCTTTCTCCACCCAGCCTGGAAGCACGGGCAACTACCTGGGGTTCTTTGTGAGGAACTGAGAGGCTATTCTGAATCAGGCAACAGCTTCCGCATTGGCATGGTCCTGCAGTTCTTCTGAGGAAGAACATAGCAAGGACGCTGCCTGCTTTGACAGCCTGTCTGCTGCCCTGAACTTGCTATTTTTCTAAGCAGATTCCTTTTTCAATTCATCTTTATGCTTAGATTTTTCTAAGCATATACGTTTATATGTTTTATATATATATATGTGTGTGTATATATATACATATATAAAAATTAAGTTTTATAAGTTTTCTATAAAACTACAACTACCAGAAGCACACATTTACTCTGAGAGGATATTACTGAGTTAATCTCATGAGATATCATGACTCCCATACACTTAATTTTGGCTGTTATCAATTGGATATTTCATGTCAAGGAGGATATGATTTTAGTGGAGAACCAATTGATGCTGTTGTCAGTTTTTCCTGGGTATGGTTCTATTTTGTTTTTAATTTGATGGTAGGAGTGACTCAGAATAAGATCTAGGAAAAGGCGACATGATCTATATTCTTAATTTAAGAACCTGTTTCTAATGATCAATTTCCGCATCAAAGGTTTAACTTTATTCTTTCACCTTAAATATAAGCCAGGCAGCACTTCTAACTCCTATCTTTTCCATTAAATATTTAATTATGCTTTCTAAAGCTTGAAATAAATGACCTATTACTTTATAGAAGAAAATGCATAACTTTTTTATTATTGAATTTGAAAGCTGTTGGGAAGAGGCAACATATTGGGAGCTAAAATTTGTACACTTCAGTGGATTTTAGGTGAATGATAAGGTATGTGTGGTCATTGAAATAATAATTGGGTCAGATTTCCAGAGAACACCTAATCTATAATGAGATGATTGTTTCATTTATGGTAGAAACTTAGGGAAGGGAACTTCAGTGGTCAGTGAAAATTGCAAATCTATGCTCGTGTTGGGGAAAAGATAAGAGCCACTCTGCAGACTGAGTTAAAGCGAAATAAAAAGATTTGTCTTATGAATTTCCCACCCACCAAACAAATGCTACAAAAAAATTAAAGAAAGAAAGACACCTTTATTAGTTCCCCAATTAATATCTGTTAACCACTTTCTACATCCCAGGCACTGTACTAAGTGAATGTGCTCTAGCTCATCTTGGTTACCGTCCAATACCATTAAATATTATCCCAACCCAGGTCTTCACTGCTGTTCTACAGCTACCGGGTTCTGGGCCCTGAAAAAGTTCTCTCGCACTAGTTAATATTTCCTTGTTTTGAACATTGGTGAGATTTGTTTGCACAAGCCCTCAGTCTTCCTGCTCCTCTTTCTAATTAACCATCCATGGGACCTGAATTTACCTGCATAAATGGTACTGATAATAATGGGTGTCCTCATTCCTTTTGGGAGGAGATTGTACATTTCTGGTGTGGTTGCCGGGCTGCCACAGAAATAATGGGACCTGTGACTCATCGTGTGAAACAAATACTTTATACTTGTTGAATGACACTTTAGTTCCATTAAATTGTCTAAATGAAATGGACTAGAGATGAAAGCTTACTTCATGGCATTTATTAGAAGAAGAAAAGTATTTCCTCTGAAGCAACTTTCTTTTCGATGTTGCCAGTGAACATCTATCTTTGGAGTACCCGGAGTAAAAGTGGGCATTAAGCAGAAAAAAATTCCCTCAGATTCTTTTTCTATATTCTTAATTTCTTTGACAGGTTAGGACACTATGAGCTCTATAAATTGCCAAAATGAATTTTTTTCTAATAGCAATTTTTGAGGATTCCTGGAAATTCTTATGGTCTTTGGTTAGATTAAAAGACAAGACTGTAATTCAAGACATTTTCAAATATTCACTCTGATCTGTGAATATTAAAGAAAATTTGAAAAGTATAATCTTTCAGGTATTTGTATCTGATGATGGCCTGAGATCAGAAGGAAAAAAAAAAAAAAAAAAAAGCTTTCAGCAACTGTGAAGCTGGGGAAGATCCCGTCAGGGCCAAGGACATTGAATCTCATCATCCTCCTACTCCTTTGACCTTTCTCCAAAACCCCTCAATAAAATGGTTTCATTCCCTCTCTCAAAGAGAGGGAAAAAAAAGAAGAAGAAGAAGAAGAGATTGAGAATAACTGTCACACTCTAGTAAGCTAACATGTTATGTTAGGGAAATAATTTAAAACAAAATCTTCTCTCAACTCAGAAAACTCCCTAAAGGTAATAATGAAAGAAATTAATTTTATTATTAAATAAACATCAAACCACAATGTGATACATATAACAGACAATCTGATTAAAAGATTGCAAAAATAGCAAGAAGCTGTATCCCCTTACATAGCCAAGCAGATTATATTAGATACAATGTTTCAGGATAGACAATAACTATCACCAAGTAAAGGACTCCACCATTACCATATACAGTTCATCTTAACTTTACCTGATAGTAAGAGTGAATATATATGTTAGCTAATTGGCTTTATCTGGAGAAAAATAAACTCATTTCTTTATGGCAGGATAGTTTTACACTTGGGGCAAGGTGCCCACTGAAGTTAGGCTCCCACTCAAACACAGAATAGGAAGATAGGGGTGCTACCTCCCTTGGTGTTTACATTTCAAAGAGATGGCGCTCAATTCTTCAGAAAGACATTCCTAAATCAGAAGGCTGACAAGAGACCAGCTGACCAAAGGCCTGTCTAGTCTTCAAATGGATTATATACATTTCAAAGATATGAGAAAGTACTAACAGTGTAAGTTTGCCAAAGTAAATACTGTGAGAAAAGGGAGGGGAGGGAGATTTTGTATTTTTTTTTTTAAAGATTTTTTTTTTTTAATTTATTTCACACACAGAGAGATCACAAGTAGGCAGAGAGGCAGGCAGACAGAGGAGGAAGCAGGCTCCCTGCTGAGCAGAGAGCCCGATGCGATGCGGGGCTCGATCCCAGGACCCTGAGATCATGACCTGAGGCTTTAACCCACTGAGCCACCCAGGTGCCCCGAGATTTTGTATTTTTAACCAGGAGAATTAAACCTCTTATTTTTAATTTCTATTTGCTTTTACATGAGCAACTCTGCAGAAAAATCATTTAGTTTCACAATTATCTGCTAATAAGACCTCTTGTGTAAATATTTATTTCTGGGTATTGTGCAATACCAGACTATGTGCAATATTATAGTCTTAACTCTGATGAATGTATCCTATGGGTTGAGTTCCCTGGAAGTTTGTGATCCCTTCTGTAGCAAAATTCCTCTGCATGCTGTAAAGGAATAAAGTTGCTTGGGAGACAAGGGATCTGGCTTATGTATTTTTATGTAGGTGCCATGACCCTTGGTTATAATTCAGTGACATGCCCAACTTTTAGGCTCCTTTAGTTAAGTTATATAGGTAATAATTTCTCCTTTGGCCTTCCTCTCAATTTAGCTACCATTAATGTATTCTTTAAAAATCCTACAAAACTCTTCTTACTCTTATCTACAACATTGGCTCTCAGCACTAGCTACACATTACACTCACCCATGGACCTTTTATAAAGTAAACGATGTTCAAGAACCCATCTTCAGATATTCCAGTTCAGTTGGTTTGTGGTGGGACTCAGACGTCAATATTTTAAAAATTCTTTATAGTGTCATTGGAATTTAGAACCACTGATCCATAAAAAATGCTGGGTCTAACAATCCAATCACCAACAATAATAATTACTCTCTGCCTGCAATCTGGCCCCATGCTCATCTGTTTAAAATGGTAGAGACTTCCATGCTACTGGACCCTTCATATAATTGAGGGACACCTTTGTGAAGTCATCATATTATCACTCTCACCATCATCACCAGCAACCATAAGCTATACATTTGAATCATTAGTACCTCGCGCAGAGCCTGGCATGCACTAGCGCTTGATAAATCTTTACTGTATGAATGAAAAATACCTAGTTATTGAGCAGTATTTAAGACTCAAAGAGGTAGAACACGCAGTTATTTCATGTAAAGAAAGGTTTCTTCTGAAATTCCAATTGCAACTCCAGGGACATAGGATCATAGTAAAATTCAAGTACATGATTATTTGCTGTTGAGAATAATTAAGGTGTGATCATAGTAAGCTTTTAGGCTTTAGAAAAGGGGGAAAAACTCAAAGCCAAAGAAATTTGAGTGGTAATTAATTCCTGGACTTTCAAACGTTTTAGTTATGAGATAGCAATAAAATCTTTTTCTGCTATAGCCTATTCATCTCTCCACTGAGAGAGGGGAAGAAAAAAAAACACCCATATGCTTTGTGAATTATCACAATTTCTTGACTTGGGTGGGAGGGTAATAGAGAGGAAAATAGATAAATAGAAAATAGACAAAGTAGAAAAATCGAGGAAAGATCATGTCTTTAGGGGTGAGGAGGAGAAAGGAAAAGTGTGGGAGGGCAGGAGGAAATTGATTGGGTGAGGTTTTCCCCTCAAGAGTTAGAATAAGGATTCCTTCTTTAGAAACAAGCATGATATTGTGGTAGCTTAAAAGACATTTAACGATAATTTTGGAGCTTACAATCTTCTTTGACATACATCTTGTGAGGTTGGTAAATGTGCTTCCTGGGGTCTTCCCCCCCCCCATCCCCCCACCGCAGCCCTTCATGATCTTCTACAAACAGCAATCTTTTTTACTTTGGAGGACAGACATTTAACTAGGAGTTTACCTAAGGGTGATCCAAAGAATTCTAGTCCTCAAAACGTTCCACATTCAAAAAAGTCCTTATGGTCAGATAAGCCTAAAATGCTGTGCACTATTGCCCCATGCATATTAGCATATTAAAGACTCAAATAAGCCTGAAATAAGGAAATCTGTTGAACCTGGCATTCTCCAAATCTATGAAAACCTGTGAAGCTAGAGATCAATATTATAGGTTTTGGGTAATACTGCATTAACCAACTTTACCTGCATTACATTTTCTATGCTGTAATCTTAGTTTAATTATCATGGACCTTTATGCATTTTTATTACTGAACACCTAAGAAAGAAAAGAAAGAAGGTGAATTTAGGGAAATAGGTAGGAAAAAGAGAAGATGAGACTTATAGAAGGCCAAGAGAGATCTAGAAACAAGATGGTGTCAAAGCAGAAATCCAACTAAGGTACATTATGGCTGGTCAGAGACTTTTCATATGCATCATCTAATTCATTCGTTCATTTGTTCACTCATTATTTATTTATTTTTAATGCTTCTCTTTATTTATTTGAGAGAGAATGCACACAGAGGTAGAATGGGAGGGAGAAGCAGACTCTGCTGAGCAGAGAGCCCAATGTGGGGCCCAATCACAGGACCCGGAGATCATGACCTGAGCTGAAGGCAGATGCTTAACTGACTGAGCTACCCAGGTGCCCCTACATCATCTAATTTAGATAGAAGGAATACATGGTGGAGTAGGAGGATCCTGAGCTCACTTCATATCGTGGGCACAACAAGATAACAGCTAGATCTATGCAACTAACTCTGAAAATAATATGAACACTGACAGAACAGACTGTCCATAGTGAATTATAGAGAAAAGGCCACAAGGAAAAGTCTAGGAGGGGCAGAGATGTAGTTAGGAACCAGTACCCTGGCAAGACTAACCATAAGCATGGAGAAGTAGTAAAAGGATCAGATTTCACACCAGGCACCACTGGCACTAGGGACCCACACTGGGAAGATGAGTTCCTATAACATCTAGTTTTGAAAACCAGTGGGGCTTAATTCAGGGTGATAGGAAACCGTGCCCTCACCCTTAAAAAAACCCATAAATAAATTGGCCTGAGTTACACAGCAGAGAAGCAGCAGCTTGAAGAGTACCTGGGGGAATCTGTGAAGATTTACTGACTAATCTTAGAACATGTGCTGCAGGGTTAGGATCCTCAGGGGAAAAAAAAGTGCTGGCAGACACCATTTCTTATCCCCTCCTCCAGCCAACATAAACTGGACCCTTGTGGGAGACAGTGCTAATACCCTCTGTTTACTGCAGGTCCCACCTTGGTATTCCCCTCCAGATCAGCTCCATACACCCCATTCACCTTGATAGGCATCATCTGAAGCTGCTCTTATCCCTCCAAAACCTGCAAGGAAACCTGACCTAGCCTGGCGGCACTCCAGTGTGACTGCTGCCCTGGGGGGGCGCAGGGGACAGGGAGATAACCTCACACACCAGAGTGCTGCAGTTCCAGCAGCCTGGATGCTTAGCTGGCTACTCAGGAGAGCAAGTCTTGCCATTTGGTACACCCACAACTGTGGCAGAGAGGCTATTTGCAAACAGGTAGGCTGACTGCTAGCATGTCCACCAACAAACCCATGGCAGCCTCAGTCAGCCCTTTCAACAGTACATGCCCCAAATCCTGCACAATGTACCACAGCAGACAAAGTAGGTCACTGTAGGCAGCTGGGCTGAAGGCAATTGTGATTCAGCTGTAACAATAGGGTTCACGGAGACCACCCAGGGGAGACCCCTGGAGTACCTAGTTCTGGTGTCCAGAGGTGACTGTGCTACAGGACACCACAGGACCTCTTCTATATAAGGCCAGTTCCAAATGAAAGAACAAGACAAAAATCACAGAAAAAGACCTAGATAAAATAAGGATAAGCAACATGCCTGATAAAGATTTTCAAGAAATGGTCTGAGAGATACCACTGGACTTTAGGAAAGAATGGATGGACACAGGAAGAACTTCAACAAAGAGAAAATATTATGAACCAGTCAGAGCTGAAGAACTGAATAACTGAAATGAAAAATACACTAGAGGGAATCAACAGCAGACCAGAGAATGCGTAAGAATGGATTAGTAATCTGGAAGACAGTAATGGAAAGCTACCGAGCTAAATAGCAAAAAGAATAAAATAGGAGAGTAAATTAAAGGAACTCACTAATATTATCCAGCATAACATTTACATTTTAGGGATCCCAGAAAGAGAAGAGAGAAGAGGGCAGAAAACTTATTTGAAGACATAATAGTTGAAAACATCTTAATCTGGGAAAAGAAACAGACATCCAGATATAGAAAACATACAGAGTTCCAAGCAAGATGTATGTAAGGAGGTCCACACCACAACATATAATAATTAAAATGGCAACAAGCAGTAGAAAATACAAATTCTTTAGTGCACATGGAACATTCTTTAGGACAGATCACTTATTAGGCCGCAAAACATATCAATAAAATTTAAGAAGACTGAAATCATATTGAGCATCTTTTCTACCTACAACAGTATGAAACTAGAAATCAGTTACAACTGAAAAAATCTGTAAATAACACAAACACATGGAAGCTAAACAACATGCTACTAAACAAATAGATCAAACGAGAAGTCAAAGGAAATGAACACCTGGGGACAAATGAAAACTCAACCAACCAAAAATCTTTGGGACACAGCAAAAGCAGTTTTAAAGAGGGAAGTTTACAGCAATATAAGCCTACCTCAAGAAAGAAGAGAATCTCGAATAAACAGTCGTATACTTAAAGGAGCTACAAAAAGAACAAAGCCCAAAGTTAGAAGGAAGGGAATAATAGAGATTAGAGCAGAAATAAAATACTGACAAAAGAAGTAGGGAAAAAACCCTCAATGAAACAAGGAGCTGGTTCTTTAAAAAAATAAAATTAAACCTTTAGGTAGACTCATTTAGAAAACTAATAAAATCAGAAATGAAGGAGGAGAAATAATAGTCAATACCAGATATAAAAAGGATTATAAAAGAATATATGAAAAATTATATGCCAACAAATTAATCTGGAAGAAAGGTATAATTCCTGGCAATATACAATTTTCCAAAACTGAATCTGGAACAAATAGATCTTCTGGATAGACTGGCTACTAGTATTAAAATTGAATCAGTAAATAAAAAACTGCCAACAAACACAAGTTTAGGACTAGACGGCTTCATAGGTGCATTGTACCAAATTTTAAAGTTAATACCTATTCTTCTCAAACTGTTCTTAAAAATAGAAGGAAGCCTTTCAAATTCATTCCATGAAGTTGGCATTACCCTAACACCAAAACCAGATAAAGACACTATCAAAAAAAAAAAAGAAAGAAAGAAAGAAAGAAAGAAAGAAAAGAAAACTACAGTCTAATATCTTTGATGAACATGATACAAGAGTCCTCAATAAAATACTAGCAAACTTAATTCAGTAATACATTTTAAACCATAATTCACCACAATCAGATGGAATTTACTCTAGGGAGGCAAGTGTGATTCAATATTTACAAGTCGATGTGATACATTACATTAACAAGAGGAAGGATAAAAACTATATGATCATCTCATTATGCACCAACAAAAGCATTTGAAAAAGTTCAACATCCATTCATCATCAAAACTCTCAACAACATGGGTTTAGAGGAAACATACCTCAACATAATAAAGGTCATAATAAAAAAAAAATCATAGGTATCATCATACTCAATGGTTGAAAAACTGAAAACTCTTCCTCTTAGAACAAAAACAAGAAAGAATATCCACTCTCACCACTTTTAGTCAACACAGTACTGGAAGTCTTAGTAACAGCCATCAGACAAGGAAAAACATCCAAATTGGTAAGGAAGAAATAAAACTCTCATTATTTTCAGATGAGTTGATACCATATGTAGAAAACCCTAAAGACTCCACCAGAAAGTATTAGAATTGTTAAGTGAGTTCAGTAAAGTTACAAGATACAAAAATCAGTGTACAGAAATCTGCCACATTTCTATATACTAATAACAAAGTAGCAGACAGGGAAATTAAGGAAACAATCCCATTTACAATTGCACTAAAGAGAATAAAATTCCTAGGAATAATTTTAACCAAGGAGATGAAAGACCTATACTCTGAAAACTATAGAGCACTGATGAGAGAACTTAAAGATGGCACAAAAAAAAAAAAAAAAGGAAAGATATGCTTTGCTCATGGTTTGAAAGAATGTCATTAAAATGTCCATACTACTCAAAGCAATCTTCAAATTCAATGTAATCCCTGTCAAAATACCAATGGCATTTTTCACAGAACTAGAATAATTCTAAAATTTGCATTGAAGCCGAAGGAATACTTCCAGACTCTTTATGAAGCCAGCATTACCCTGATCCCCAAACCAGGCAAAGACCCTACCAAAAAGGAAAATTTCAGACCAATATCACTGATGAATATGGATGCCAAGATTCTCAACAAGATCCTAGCAAACAGGATCCAACAGCACATTAAAAAGATTATCCACCATGATCAGGTGAGATTCATCCCTGGGTTACAAGGATGGTTCAACATTCACAAATCAATCAATGTGATAGAACAAATCAATTAGAGAAGAGAGAAGAAACACATGATCCTCTCCATTGATGCAGAAAAAGCTTTTGACAAAATCCAGCATCCGTTCCTGATTAAAACGCTTCAAAGTATGGGGATAGAGGGAACATTCCTGAACCTCATCAAATCTATCTATGAAAGACCCACAGCAAATATCATCCTCAATGGGAAAAAGCTTGCAGCCTTCCCGTTGAGATCAGGAACACGACAAGGATGCCCACTCTCACCACTCTTGTTCAACATTGTATTAGAAGTCCTAGCAACAGCAATCAGACAACAAAGAGAAATAAAAGGTATCCAAATTGGCAAGGAAGAAGTCAAACTCTCTCTCTTCGCAGATGACATGATTCTTTATATGGAAAACCCGAAAGACTCCACCCCCAAACTACTAGAACTCATACAGCAGTTCAGCAATGTGGCAGGATACAAAGTCAATGTCCAGAAATCAGTGGCTTTCTTATACACTAATAATGAAAATACAGAAAGGCAAATTAGAGAATCGATTCCATTTAGTATAGCACCAAGAACCATAAGATACCTCGGAATAAACCTAACCAAAGAGGTTAAAGATCTGTACTCGAGGAACTACAGAACACTCCTAAAAGAAATTGAAGAAGACACAAAAAGATGGAAGACCATTCCATGCTCTTGGATGGGAAGAATAAACATCGTTAAAATGTCTATACTGCCCAGAGCAATCTATACTTTTAATGCCATCCCAATCAAAATTCCACCAGTATTTTTCAAAGAGCTGGAGCAAATAATCCTAAAATTTGTATGGAATCAGAAGAGACCCCGAATTGCTAAGGAAATGTTGAAAAACAAAAATAAAACTGGCGGCATCACGTTACCTGATTTCAAGCTTTACTACAAAGCTGTGATCACCAAGACAGCACGGTACTCGCATAAAAACAGACACATGGACCAGTGGAACAGAGTAGAGAGCCCAGATATGGACCCTCAACTCTATGGTCAAATAATCTTCAACAAAACAGGAAAAAATATCCAGTGGAAAAAAGACAGTCTCTTCAATAAATGGTGCTGGGAAAACTGGACAGCCATATGTAGAAGAATGAAACTCGACCATTCTCTTACACCGTACACAAAGATAAACTCGAAATGGATAAAAGACCTCAACGTGAGACAGGAATCCATCAGAATCCTCGAGGAGAACATAGGCAGTAACCTCTTTGATATCAGCCACAGCAACTTCTTTCAACATATGTCTCCAAAGGTGAAGGAAACAAAAGTGAAAATGAACTTTTGGGACTTCATCAAGATCAAAAGCTTCTGCACAGCAAAAGAAACAGTCAACAAAACTAAAATTTGCATGGAACCACAAAGATCCTGAATAGCCAAAGCAATCTTGAGAAAGAACAAAGCTGAAGGTATAATCACAGATTTCATGATATATTACAAAGCTATAGCAATCAAAACGTTATGCTCCTGGCAGAAAAAACAGACACATAGATCAACAGAATAGAATAGAGAGCCTAGAAATAAACCTACAGCTGTACGGTCTATTAACCTATGACAAAGGAGGCCATAAAATACAATGGAGAAAAGAATCTTTTCAACGAGTTTTGTTGGGAAAACTGGACAGACAGCCACATGGAAAAAAAAAAAAACTGCATCATTTTCTTATACCTTATACAAACAAATTGCAAAATGGATTAAAGACCTAAATATGAAAACCAAAAACATAAAACTCCTAAAACACAGGCAATAATCCCTTGAACATCAACTTTAGCAATATTTTTCTAAATATATTTCCTCAAGCAAGAGAAATAAGAGCAAAATTAAACTATTGGGATTACACCAAAATAAAAGCCTTTTTTTCAGTAAAGGAAACCAACAAAATGAAAAACCTACCTACTGAACTGGAGAAGATATTTGCAAGTGATATATCTGATAAGGGATGAGTATCCAAATATGTGAAGAACTTGTACAACACCAAACAAAAAACCCAAATAATTAAAAAATGGTCAGAGGTCCTGAACAGACATTTTTCCAAAGAAGACGTACAGTTGGCCAACAGACACATGAAAAGATACTCAACATCACTAATCATCAGGGAAATGCAAATCAAAACAAGGAGATAGCACTACAAACCAGTCAGAATGTCTAGTATTAAAAAGAGGGGCAGGAAGAGGGGGCTCTTGTGCATGGTTGGGAAGAATATAGATTGGTGAAGCCTCTGTGGAAAACACTATGGAGGTTTCTCAAAAATTAAAAGTAGAAAAACTGTATGGTTCAATAATTCTACTGGGTATTTTACCTGAAGAAAACAAAAACACCAGTTCAAAAAGGTATATGCACCCCTATGTTTATTGTAGCATTATTCACAATAGCTAGGGTATGGAAGCAACCTAATGGTCCATCAATGTGTAAATGGATAATGAAGATGTGGTATACACACACACACACACACACACGAATATTAGTCAACCATAAAAATAAATAAGATCTTGCCATTTGAGACAACATGGATGGACCTAGAGGGTGTTATGCTAAGTGAAACCAGTTAGAGAAAGACAAATACCATATGATTTCACTTTAACAAAACAAATGAACAAAAAGGACCCAAAAAGATTCTTAAATACGGAGAACAAATTAGCGGTTGCCAGAGGGGAGGAGAGTAGGGGAATGGGTGAAATAGATAAAGGGGATTAAGAAATACAAACTTTCAGTTATAAAATAAATACATTATGGAGATGTAAACTAGGGCATTAAAAATATAGTCAATATCATATAATAATGTTATATGATGATAGACTACACTTACTGTGGTGAGCATTGATTAACATATAAAATTGTCAAATCAACATGTGTACACCTGAAACTAATTACTAATATGTTAATTATATTTTAATTAAAAAAATAAAGTAATTTAGGGAGAATGAAAGAAAATGAGGGAATAGGCTTATTGGATCACAGTGAGTTTGTGATTTTAGGGTTCTTATTCTGCATCTAACCAGTTGCAATCTAGTCTTTAGATGCAGCATATTTAAAGGAATTAGGATGAATGTGAACAGAGCTTGATAAGAATTTTTCAAGAAGATTTAGTATAGAGAAAAATGTCAAGTTCTTTATGACAGTTTTAGAAAAACTGCTGATTCCTTTCTAGAACATGGTTATGATCCACATTTCATTTTTTAAAATTCTATTTAGATAATATTGTTGTTCTCTTTCTCAGCTACCTTGTTATCTACTATAAAATTTATCATAACCAAAATTCAACTAACTAAATTTCTCTGGTTATAACTAGAGAAGCTTTCTTTATTATTTCACATTTAGAAAAATAAACATCAACAAAAGAAGTGGATGGGAAGGATTTATGAGATGTAAAATAATTCCAGCAGCATGAATTTGATTTCTAAAGTGTTTTCATATTGATTAGGTATCTAATTTGGTATAGTTTGGGCCACTAATTATTTTAGTTTTCAGATAAAGGAAGTTAAGTGATTTGCCCAAGATCACACTGCTAGGAGAGTATGAAGTTTATTTCAGTTCTTCTGGCTCCAAATTCTATCTTTATCTCAAAAGATGTGCAGCTTATTTTCTAGTCCTTTGACTTCTTAAAATAAGTTCATATCTAAAAATTCCAGAAAAATTACCCATTAACAGCTAATAGCTTATTATTGAGAATGGACTGTGTTGCAGGCCCTGTTTTAAGTCTTTATACAAAGTGGCATATTCCATCCTCACACTGTTCCTATGGAGAAAATACTATTGTTTTCCTCATTTGAGGATGAGGAACCAAGGCTTGGAGAAATTGGTGGGTTGGGAATCGAGACTTGGATCTATTTGACGCTGGAACCCATGCTTGTGGCCACAAAGCCACTTTTGCTAATTTTCTTTTGCTCCTGTAACAAACACCACAATCTCAGTGACTTAAAAAACACACATTTTTATCTTACCGTTCTAAAGGTCAGAAGTCCAACGTTGAGTATCACTGAGTTGAAATTAAGTTGTCAGCAGGGTTGTGTTCCTTTAGGAGGCTCTACAGGAGAATCCACTCCTTTGCCCTTTTCGGCTTTGAGAATCTGGCCACATTTGTTGGTTCTTGGTTCCCTTCCATTTTCAAAGTCTCCAGCACTGCTCTCTCTACTGGATTTCTCCAGCTTCCCCCGTTTAAGAATACTTGTGATTATATTGAGCACACCTGGCTAACCCAGAAGATTCTCCTCACTTTAAAGTTCTGCTGATTAGCAATATTAATTCCATCTGCAACCTTAATTTCTCTTCACTCTGTAACTTAACATATTCACTGCTTGCAGGGATTAAGTGTGGACATCTTTGGGGAATATTACTCTGACTGCCACCCAGTTCATTCCCTGTTCACAGAAGGGGAGATTCAGTGAGGTTTAGAATGCAGTACTGCATTTACTTAGGTAGAAAGTGTTACTGGAATGTTACAGAAATACTTTCAAAAAATAAATGTACAAACAAAAATAAGTTGGTTACCATGAGGAAGCCAGAAAACAAGATTTTAGTAAAATAATTGTGCATAGTACCACGCACTTTACAAAGTGTTTCCACACACATCTGGTCCTCATAGACCACCTATGAGGTAACTAAGTCCTGACAGTTAATTTACACTCTTGCTGCCCTACTTTTCTTTCTTTTTTTTTTTTTTTTATCTTCCCTTGTTTCACAAATGTTTCTCCCAAAATAAATCATACTATGTAGGCCTAGTAAAAATTATAGTTTTAACCTAAAATAAGTTCATTAAAATTTTCCACAGCTTTCTATTACTTTTGAGTTTAGTTTTCAAGGAACTCCCAACTGCGGAGGATTCTGAGTATCATTTGCAGATGGCAGGGCTTGAGAAGGTTTGTCTCAACAATAAGAGGAAAATGAGAAGGAAGATGTTTTTAGGAGAAGTAAGGGTGAAGTTGGTAAAAATAAATAGGCATTTATTCATTGAAAAGACATATTGGATGCTTCACTGTTCTAAGAACTAGGCATACAGCAATAATTAACACAGTTAGGAATCTCTGTTTAGGGAGCTCAGATATCAATTTCTAAAAGAGGATATAGATGACGGATAAATTAACCTGTACGTGTATACTACCTCGCAGTGAGAAGTCCTGGCAGGTCTGAAAAGAGAAGGGCTGCAGTTGCTATTTTTTATGGGGTGACCAACAAACTGCTCTCTGAAAAGGTGCCATGTGAACAGAGACCTGAAGGATGTAAGAGACAGAACCACACGAATATATAGGTAATAGTGTTTTAGACAGAAGGAGTAGTTAAGTCCAAAGATCCTGAAGTGGATGTATCCTTGGAATACTGGAAGAAGAACAAAAAGTTATTTTATTTCTTCCAAATTTATTGAGATACAATTGACATGTAACATTGTGTCAGTCTAAGGTATATAGTGTGTTGATTTGACATATTTATATATTGCAAAATGATCACCACCATAGCTAATACCTGCATCATGTCACATAATTACCATTTCTTTTTTTGTGATGGGAACATTAAAATGGACTCTCTTAGAAATTTATATATATCGTATATGATATATATCATATATATCACATAATATAAATGATATACATATCATATAATATTATGTAAAATATATATATATGGAATATATATATATTCCACCTTCTGGGTATATGTGTATGTTCAACAGTAGGAGAAAGCCTTACTCAACACATGAAGATTTAGTAGTGGAGTTTTAGACTTTAGTAATAATGTTGGTAAGGAAATGTTTTTGGAGAATGCGTCCAATTGCTATTCTATAAATGACAACATGTTGTTATCAAATGATGCATGATTTGGGACCTTTATAAATAAGCAGTTGTAATTTCAGATATTTACTACCAAAAGAGGCTATTCATTAACATCAGGGTAAGTGGGCCAATTAATTGCTCTGGACTAAGAAAAATAGGAACAAGGAAAGGTTTAAGGGTATAGGATGGTTGTGAATCTTCTTTGTTATTGTTCTCTGGTTGTCTTTTAAAGCTGTGATTCATTTCCAGGTGTTTTCACCAGAGTAAATGGTAAGCATCTCAAAGATTCTCTTTGTAGTTCTTTGACCCATTAATAGGATGCTAAATTTAAACACCTTTGTAAATGAGAGCATAGTGGTGTCCTCATAATGCAAGATGCTAACTCTAGTAACCCCATCCATTTAATAAAGACAAGGGAGATGTCTTTCTCTCTCTGAAGTGGCAGAGCTAACCTTATAATCTGTCATAACTCTGGTAAAGCAAGAAAATTCTGAGAAAGCCTTTCTGACACATTTTTCTAGACTTCTGGAAAAACAGTATATAAAGAATCAAGAGAGCCTGACATAAAATGAAGACAGCTTACCGTTCTTTTTTTTTAATTGGAAATGCTGTTTTATAAGAAGCTCTATTTTATTTTTACATATTTCAAAGATCAGGTTGTTCGATTAAACTAGGGAAGTCTTCATTGGTACTTTAATATTGTTTTATTTCAGAGCTCGTGGTGTGGAGGTCGAGGTCCAAATAGAAGCTGATGGCCCTGATAGTGCATTCTGACCCAGGTTACAAAGAGAATTTTGAATTCTAACTGCATTGGCCCCAAACAGAAACACAAGAGAAACAGCAGAAACTAGAATGCAATGCAAAAGTGCCATTTACTTTTATTTTTCATTTGCAATTTATTGGTTTTTCATCACTGAGTCATTATTTATTGTTATTTATTCATGTACCTACCCTATTAAACAAACCTCTACTAAGTATCTACACGATACTTGACTTTGCTAGATGGTGAGGATATAGAAATTAGTCAGGGATGGTCTTTGACCTTCTGTTGCCCATAATCTAATGTTCTAACCTAGTCAACAGTACTGGGTTGAGTAGAGTTCTTCAGAGTGTGGTTTACCAAACTTCAGAGTATGACCTTATTTGAAAATAGGGTCTTTGTAAATGTAATTAAGTCAAGAGTAGATCACACTGCCTTAAGGGTAGACCCTAATCCAGTGTCCTTATAAAAGGGTGGGAGCAATATTTGAACACAGACACACGCAGAGGGAAGGCAGCCATATGAAAACAGAGGCACCAGTTGAAATTATGCTGCCACAAACCAAGAATGCCAAGGATTGCTAACAACCAGCAGAAACTAGGAAGAGGCAAGGAAGGATAATCTCCTAGAGACTTCAGAGAGAGCATGACTTTGCCCACACCTTGATTTCAGATTTCTAGCCTCCTGAACTTTAGGACAATAAATTTCTGTTATTTTAAGCTACCTAGTTTGCAGTAATACAGATATCCATTTTAATATATCTACACTAACCTCAAATAATTCTCTCCTTCTCTCTCCTTTTCTTTTGTAAAATCATTCTGTTTAAATAAAAAAACCTTTCAAACGTGTTCTGGTACCAACTGATCTATATAGACCCATTCTCTCTCTCTCTCTCCCCCTCCCCCCCCCCCCAATTCAGATGCTTTGATCTTCACTCAGGGTTGATGTTTTCTTTTTAAAAATACTTCTATAACATTATTTGATTTCATAGTGGTAGTATTTTGTGGTGTAAATAAAGGCTAGCAGTAGAGGACTTACTTGAAGCTGAAGTCTTTTTTTTTTTTTCCCCCAAACTGCAGGTGGATGGGTTATAATTTCTTCCTGAATTTCAGATACTTTCTTTGAGAAGCAAAGATGGAAGGAAAATTATATCAGGCCTTCTTAAAGTTAAATGAAATTTCTACTTGGCCACATCTTAATAAACAGAAGCCAGCTAAGCCATAGTTCTTTTATCTGCACAAAATGAATGGCATTTCAATCAATAGATCCAACAGCAAAGAGCAAACCGTGGTAGTAGAGCTGCCAATGTCAAATATAGCAAGTACTCAAGACTACATTGGCAGGGACAAGTTTTGTGCAAATGTTGTTTCATGAAAAGGAAATTCTCATGGTAATTGTTGGTGACCATGGAGATCATGTTCTAAATTAACATTGTACGATTATTGATTTGGAGGTAGGAAATGCATTTATTCTGAAAGCTCATTACCTAGCAACCACTGAGGCACAATCACCCAACCAGAAATAGCCTCCATCATGGAACTATGGAGGTCAAATTACATGGACTGTTTTGTGTTGTTGAAGTTGTTGTTGGGGTTTTTTCTATGCAAAAATAGATCTTCATAAGATAGAATATTCATAGCCATTATTTTTCAAACCTGTTCAAACTAGTTTCTTTTATAATTGATAGGATAGAGTGAAAGAAGACCGTGTAAGGTGCTTAAGAAATAGAAAAACATACAAATTACTTGCATTGGGTTAGACACTTTTTATTTTTTCTTCAGGGGAGAGACTGCTTCCTTCTTTCTTCCTTCCCTATGGGCTCTTGCATTCTCTCTCTTGCTTTCTCTTCTCTCAGGACTAACCATATACAAAATCTCAGAATGTATACATGCAGAATCATCCAACCAACACAACCTACTCTCATATGGTATTTCTTTTAAAATACTTTTTCTGAAAAATTTTCCTAAGATAATTATAATCAAGATAATCAGAATTCCAACATAGATGTGAAACAAGATGTAACTGGCCTCCCCTTAGGCAAATAATCTCATGAGAGACATCTATTGTGAGATGAGAGTCTAAGTGCATATATTCAATTCATGGAGTTAAATAGTAATTCACAGTGAAATAATGTTTTTCAATGACAGTAAGTACTTGTGAATCTACTTTCAGATTCTACTACTTTTAGCTCACCTTTTTATTGCACTTTTATAAAAGAAGGTTTTTGGAGGTGGTAGTGACACATATCTTTAAAAACCTCTATAATAGCCTATAAATAGTCTCAGGGGGCGCCTGGGTGGCTCAGTGGGTTAAAGCCTCTGCCTTTGGCTCAGGTCATGATCCCAGGGTCCTGGGATCGAGCCCCGCATTGGGCTCTCTGCTCAGCAGGGAGCCTGCTTCCTCTTCTCTCTCTGCCTATTTGTGATCTCTGTCTGTCAAATAAATAAATAAAATCTTTTAAAAAAAATAGACTCAGTTCAGGGGTTTTTTAACATATGCTAAAACATAGGAATAAACTAAACTTTCACAGTAAAGCTAGGAGGGTAAAATAATCCAAGATCTTGACCTTCCTAACACAGTATGCCTATATAATTCTTAATAATGTTTGGCTAATTCTGATTACATCTCAGAGGAGGAAGTGGTAACTCACTAGAAAACCATAATTCTAACCTAATGATTTGCAGGGGAATAATTGTGTAAACCATATATGTAACCATATCCCAAATTCTTAGAAATTGGTCATAAATCTCTTTAAAAAGTTTAATTTTTAATCTGGGTAGATTTGCTTTGTACAGTTTTTTATCATGCTTAATGTTAAAATCTCCTAGGTACATGTGGAACGGCTATATGAATGAAAAAGTGCTTGGGGAACTTGGCATGACAATTTTAGCTATTAGTTACTGGGCTGGTAAAGTTAATTTATAATCAAGTAACTAATGAATGGGGGCACCTGGGTGGCTCAGTGGGTTAAGCCTCTGCCTTTGGCTCAGGTCATGATCCCAGGGTCCTGGGATCGAGCCCTGCATCGGGCTCTTTGCTCAGCAGGGAGCCTGCTTCCCCTCTCTCTCTGCCTCTCTGCCTGCCTCTCTGCCTACTTGTGATCTCTGTCTGTCAAATAAATAAATAAAATCTTAAAAAAAAAAAAAGTAACTAATGAATGAATGCTTTACTCACCAGTTCCTATATTCTGTCTGTTAGGCACGCCATAGTTCCAAGAGGCTCTACTGAGCTGAATTGTAAAAAATATATCTATACATAACTAGAAACATGATAATGTATATAACTGGGGTTAAGATTCTTAGCTAGCACTAGCAATGTGTTCCATGACTCATTCATTAATAAATATTTATTGAATGCCTACGAAGTGTCAGACTTGGGGACTTAGCAGTAAACGAAACAAACAAAAATTCTTGCCTTTGTAGGGCACTAATTCTATGATGACTTTAATTACATTACAAATTAAATATTTAATGAAAATTATGCATAATATTGAGGAACATAACTGGATTTTTTATTGAAGTAAAATTTATATACCATGTAATGTACAGTTAGGAAGTGAACAATTTAACGAGCTTTGATAAATATATCAGTGTAATTACAACTGCAAAGTATAGAACATTTCCGTCACCCAGAGAGTTCTCTTAGGCTCTTTCTTAGTGAATCCATACCTCACATAAGGAATCACTGTTCTGATTTCTCCAGATTATTTTTTCTTGTTCTTAGATTTTATATAAATGGAATTATAGAGTATGCATTCTTGTGTCTTGCTTCTTTCACTCAGCAGTTTTTGAGATTTATTCATGTTGTTATACCAAAGTATATTCCTTTTTATTGCCTAGTATGATTTCATTGTTTGACTATGCCACAATTTGTCTATCCGTTCAAATGTTGATGGACATTTGGGTTGTTTCTAGTTTTAGGTTCTTATGAATAAAGCTCCTGGAAATAATCGGGTATGATCCCTTTCTATATGGGTCTGTTGTCAGATACACATATTGTGAATATTTCCTACCAGACTGTAGCTTGCATTTTTATTTTAAACCATGTCTTTTGATGAACAGAACTTTAAAATTTTGATGAAGTCAATTTTTTTTTCTTTTATGATCAGTGCTTTTCGTCTCATCATTACAAAGGATTTACCTCCTCAAGACTCACAAAGACATATGATGTTTTCTTCCAGAAGCTTTAAAGTTTTAGTTTTGGGTTTTAGGTCTATGACCTATTTTAAGTTAATTTTTCTGTGAAGTATATGTTCAGATTTATTTATTTTTATTTATTTTTTATTTTATTTATTTTTATTTGTTTATTTTTCCTGTATTTATCCAATAATGACTGTATCATCTTTTTGGAAAAGACTATTCTTCAATTGAATTGCCTGGGGGCATTTGTCAAAAATCAGTTAACTATATATGTTTCTGGTCTCTTTCTGGATTCTCTATTCTGTTCTACTGGTCTATTTTTTAAAATCTTTATACAATACCATTTTATTTTAGTAAATTTTGAAAGCAAACAGCATGAGTCCAAACTTTTTCTACTTTTTTCAAGGTAGGTTTAGCTATCCTAAGCTGTTTCCACATATATTTAAGAATCAACTTTGTGATTAGAAAGCTCATTTTAACTTTCATTTTTAATTATGTGCTATTGATAGATGAAAATTTAATTGAATTTTATAAATGCCTCTGTATCCTAAGAACTTGCTAAATTTATCTATTTATCTGTTTTCTATGTAAATAAATATTATCTGCAAATAAAGACAATTTGTAATTTGATTTTCAAATTCTTATTAGGAAATAAAATGTTTTTGAGGGGCAAAATTACTAATAATGTGAACACAAAAATGAGAAACCAAGCTCACATTATTTCAAGGTTATGTGTTGAGTGTGAGACAGAGATATTTTTGTATCCTTATTAACCTAGGCCATTACTCTCCTTTAGAAATACAATGTGAAAATTGTTCCTAGTAGCCACATTTTAAAGTGTGAACAGAAATGCATATAATTAACTTTAATATTGAATTTTATTTAACTCAACATATCCAAATATTATCATTTTAACATATAATCAATATAAAAGTTGTAAGGTATTTCTAGTTTTGTCTTTGACACTCAGTCTTTGAAATCCAGTGTGTGTTTTGCACTTACAGCACATCTCAGTTTGGATTAGCTACATGTCAAGCGCTCAATAGCCACATGAGGCTGATAGCTTTCATACTGAACAGTGCAGATCTAAGGGATAAAGAACAACTATATAAATAAGTAACTCGTGGTTGAGTAACTATGTATTTTGTCTTTCTACAAACACATGGAAACAAAGAAGGTAACTTTGAAAATTTACTTCCTAATGCACATATTGCAATATCTAGCACAATTTTCATTATATCTTAGGAAGGTAACCAGAGCCCAAGCTCTGAAGGTAGACTGCTTGTTTTCCTAAACCTGCCTCTATCACTTACTGTGTCACCCTGGACAACATCCTTATGCTCTCTTTGTCTTAGTTAATTCATCTGTAAAATAAGGGCAATAATACTTCCTATCACATGGGATTGTTGAAGGTTAAGTAAGATAAAACTTAGAAGGATAAGTTAAATGAGATCAAACAGTGCCTGACACATGGTACACACTCAAGGAATATTAGCTCTGACTATTTCACTGTGTGTGTGTGTGTGTGTGTGTGTGTGTGTGTGTGTGTGTGTGTGTTTACGTTTGGGAAACCCTTATATATGACCAAGGTAAAAAATGGATCCAGTAGGAAGTTGGGCTTGTTTATGTCCCTCCTAGTTGCTCTTATGGTTAAACTGAGCCACATATATAAGGTTGATATATTAGAGTGGAATAATTTGGAAGCATGACACTTATGAAGAAAAATCATGAGGAAAGTGTCTGTGGAACTAACGAAAGAGACAGCTGTCTAGCCTGGTCAGCCAGGAGAGGGTCTGTCTAGGGATCTCATACACACTCTGTATTTGGAGCTGAATGGACTTTTCAGACATTTTCTATAGATATATTTGCTCTAATTTCTATTTCTGGTCCCAAGCTGCCAGTAACCTCTGCTGGCTCTGCTGACATCTGGCAGCTCTCTGGCTCAGTAACTTAAGTCAAATTACCTTTTTGTCTTTGTTTTAATAACTATTCTCTTCTATTCTTCTCCCTGGAAGCCGGAGAAAGGACTGAAGAAAAATAAGAATCCCCTCTGAGGCAAAGTCTCAGATTTTTGAAAGAATCTATTTTGGACTCGCTTTAAAATCCATTCATTTTGATGAATATAATCTAGTGTGTGTCTGGAGCCAGCCCAGTAAATTTGTGAAGATTCTCGGCTTCATCTCAGTACTCTCAGAGAGACAATAATTCTGCACTTCGGCAGCATAATGAGATTTATTTGCACAACTTCCATGAGTGTATCTATAGAATGTGCTTGTGGGGGAGAAGGGTTATTCAAGTGCTATCATCCGACTTTCTGCTTTCAGTAAATGTTTGCTATTTGAGATATTTTTCTATGTATGTGTCTCTTAGAGTTTCTTTGCTTTGTGATGTGTTCTCCTCTTGGGAGCCTGGCAGTGTAAGTGGTTGACAAAAAAAGCTAATAAATCTGAGGTTAATAGGGCTCTAGACAGCAAAGTACATAGAATAAGAAGTCTCACTAGCTGCAGAGTATTGTTGAAGGAGGAACTGTCAACAGAGAGTCTGATTATTGCAAAGGGCAGGACAAAGCTAAGAAAAATTCCACATCAGTTTTCAATTCAATGAAGTAATATCTCACATCAGCATATACGTCTCCCTCGGGATTTGAAGTTGGAGAGAAAGGAGTCAAGGAATGATACAACTTTCTGTGGGCTTTTAGCTTAGTTTGGATTTGGAGGTAGTGCAGGTGAAATAGCTTGAGGGGCAAGGTGCATAGGAATGGAGACTCAGATACATAATGCACCTTAAATATTTTAAAGAATGAGCATGGTGGAACCTTGTGGATTTTGTGATAATTTACCATTCATGTTTCTTTGGTGGCTCAGTGATACAGAGTCATTCTCTACCTGTAGGAAAATCAGGTGTATTTAAGTATTAGGGGTTTGTGGTTATGCAGCATAGATGAGGTAGGCTGGTGGGAAGGGATTCTGCTCACACGGAGCTTGGGCAGGATCTAGGTGTGGAGACAGTGACTGCTGATGTCTGATTGTCACAGCAGCCACCACTTTGTATTCCCTCAGTGAGTTCCTCAGGTGGGGTGAAGATATGTTGCTGTGGTGTGGAGGCGACCTGCTAGTGGGAGAAGGATGCTTTCTCTGAGATCAGAACACAGAATCTGTGACAGGAGTGGAGAAAAGATTTCTTCAAAGCCTCTAATCTGTAAAATAAAGTAAACATTAAATATTTGAAACATTATATATTTGAGGAACAGAATAGAAAAAGGTAGTTTAAAGTGCACATCTGACATCGGGACGCAATAATCAAACAAACTAGGCTGTCTCTGGTTTATAACATTGTTTTCTCTTAAAATCAAGTGAACCACTGCTTGAAATGTATGCATTTCTTACGTTGAAGAAAGTAAAGGATTTCTTTTACAAATAATATGTGAAGAATTAGGATAAACTGGGTTTCCCACATACATTGCAAGGCTCTCAGCATTTACTGAATAAACAATTTGTGCCAATTTCTTCATTTCTAGGTATAGCAGGATGGTCTGAATAAGTAAGAACGAAATCTCACAGCAATCCCATCCAGTGGCAATTCATTGACTCCTACTGGATGTCCAGTTTTGTATGAGGCACTGGTCCATATGGGTGGGGAAAAGCAGAGCAAAAGACTTTACAGAATGCTTAGGGGTATCTGCCAAGCCCACATTCTACTTCTCTGGAGACAGCCATGTAACCCTGAGCAAGAAAGGGAGAGTATCACTGAGATAGTATTTAAACACCCTAGCTCCTAATAGCTATCTACCTTCTCCTGTAGCCTGTCATAGGCTTCTTGTCTTTGAGTTCATTGGAATACAATTGTTTTCTTAAAACCCATTTCCTTTCCTTGCTTATGCTAGTTTGAATGGATATCTGCTATTTTTGAGGGAAGCCAGACATATTTGTAAACAAAGGAAAATGAATAAGTATTAAATTAAAGTAGAAATAATCCTTCCTATTCTAATTTCCATCTTTCTGCCTCATATGTGTATGTTTTTCTTGATGCTCATTTTTTTCCCCTGAGCTATTCAATTCACCCCTTCTCTTCTCTCTACTCTCTCTTTGTAATTTTCACTGATTTCCTGGTCCTTATAATAATGTCAATATAAATGAATCCCAATCTTTTCTCTGATTTCTGCTTTTTACGCACATCATGCCAAAGTAAAACTGGGCTATTTCCTATATGACAGAAATCTATTCCCCACATGGTTAATGTAGCAGTTATTACTGAGCTAACGCAGTATTTCCCATATTTACCATAACCTTCCTTTTCTTTCTTTCTTTCTTTTTCTTAAAGATTTATTTATTTATTGGCGGGGGGGGGGGCGGTGGGCAGGGGAGAAAGCAGTTGGAGGGAGGGGCTGAAGGAGAGGGAGAGAGAAAATCTCAAGCAAACTCCCAACTGAGGGAGGAGACCAACATGGGGCTCAATCTCATGACCCTTAGGTCAACGCCTGAGCTGAAACCAAGAGTGGGGTACTTAACCAACCGAGTCTGTGAACTGTGAACCATAGCCTTTTCTACCTCAATCTCTATACGGCCAAATCCTACCTATTTGAGTCTGTTTAAATGCTTTATCTTTCTGATTCCCCTCCTCACCTCATCTTTCTTGTCCTCCTCCCTTTCAAACATACCCAACACGGAGAGTAATGTCTCTCTTTAAACTTCCCACACTATTCTAAGGACATCACATGTGCTAACTCATTCAATAATAACCATTACTTTATGATGTATATCACTCTATAATCTTCGCTATTTTACAGATGAGGAAATTGAGACAACAATCAGATGACTTTCTCAAGTTCATGCTCCTAGTGGGTAACAGATTCAGAATTCAAATCTAGACAGTCTGGTTCTAGATTCCATGTTTTTAACCCTTATTCTATAATGCCTAAATATCATCAGTGCTTTCTATCTAGTGTTAAAGGGGTTAACGGAGACTTCCTTTTGTGCTACACTGTAATCTTCTTGAATGTAGAGTAGCTGTTTGATTTTCTTTGGCTCCCCTACAATTGCATAGCAGGGTGCCTTACACATTCCAGAAACTCAATAAATATTGGGTGAAGGATTGATTCTCTTATTTTGTTTCTGCATCACTTTCTGTGGTTTGGTTGTCCCTAAATTTAACCAAACAACATATTAGTTAATGGTCAATATGTTGATTTATCAAAAGCCTTATTAAGAACAGAGTGCCTTCACATCTTTCATGCCACCTCTCACCTCCTCCTGGCTGAAGAAGAAAGTGGAATTGGTTTGACATGACAAATTTTGTGGGCTGCTTTTAAACAACTTAATAACCTCCAGGATTTCACAAATTGATCTTTTTCTTAATGAATTGCCCCAGAAACTTTCAGGTTTGAGAGTCAGACCAACTGCTCCATAATTCATGAGTTAGTCCTTGTATTCTTCTTGTAGTGCAGGATGAACTGATTAATTTTTTGGACACTTTGGCAAATCTGATCTGGATGACTAAGTCCCTGCCCTATTTTAAATCCTATTTCTTAAGTCCTCTGGTAGGAATTATATTATGTCTCTGACAATAGTAGCCTTTGTAATGAGAACTGAAACAAAACAGGCATTAAACATGCCCAAGTTAACCAACCATTATTCATTTCTCTTCTTACTGCAATGAGAATCTACCCTTTATTTTGACTATATTTGAAATATGTTTCTCGGTTGCTAAGTGTTAAAACCCTCCTACTAAGCTGATTTTGTGTATCCGAGTATATGCATAGTTTGAGGCTTTGGGTGGTAGAATTTCATTTATTTTTTTGAAGGTTTGGTTTGGGGATTATTTATTACAGCAGCACATCCCATACAAGCATGACCTTTACCTTGCTCATGAAGAAGGGCTGGTCACACAGACAACAATCTACTTAATCTTGCTCTATCATGCCATGCAAGTGCCTGGGAAAAATTCTGAAGCTCATGATGTAGTCAAAATAAACTAATCTGTAATAGTTGAAGATGTTTCTCTCTTGCGTGAAGACTATAGTTTCAACAACTTTAAAGTGAGGCATTTATTTCTTATTTATTTTCCTATTTATTCTTATTTATTCCATTTTCAAAAAATAAATACTTACTGGCATTCTATCTTGTACCTGGCAGGTGCTAGGTCAGAAGAAGCATATAAGAATGAATACTGATCCCTGCCCTTCAGGAGTTCCTCTGGTGGGAGGACCACCAGAGGAACTCTGGTGTCAATAAAAATATTGGGTGGTTACAGAGGGAAGAGTGACTAACTTCCCAGGGGTCTTGCGAAGGTGAATTTTGAACCAGGTCTTCATGGCTAAAAAGGAGTATACAGGACAGAGAGGAGGGAGAGAAAAAAGATTTGGTATGAAAGAGAGAGAGAAGATGAAGATGGAAAAGAGAGTCAGGTTCTGATGGGGAAGGGCTTGGTGTGATTTTCCAGAAGGATCAGATTATTCTCTGAAGGTTATAGAGAAAGTCTGAAGCTTTTGAAACATGAGAGTTACATGCTTGTATTTTTTGTAGGAAGATCACTTTGGTGTCAGTGGGAGAATTTGGAGGGAAGGTAATTGGGAGCTTCCTGTAAATACAAAACAGCATTGTTCAGAAGATAGCCATATTAAAAAAAAATAAAATCAACCCCAGTGGAGAGAAGTATTTTGTTTTTAATAAGCATGTACTGATAATTGTTAATGATTTATTTGTCCTATAATAAAATAATTAGCTATGGCATGCCTTTACTGCTGTGTACAGAATCACTGCCATTATCCCAACCCACTGCCCATATCTGAAACTCAACCAAAACTTTGACATTGAATTGAGTTTGTGTCCATTTGTGAACTATCTGTGCAACAGGACTTGAACGAACCTGTAATGCACATTGGGCAGGATGATGGCCTTAAAACTAATTGTGGGACCCAAACCTTGTCTGCTGATTAAATCAGAATCAATCACTTATTTAATTGATGGTGATGATGATGATTGTGATGCAATAATGCAAATGATGCTTGGAACAATGAGCTGTCTTGTCCTCATCCATGGAAACAAATGTCTTCTTTAATTATGAAGAATTGTACTGTTCTAAGCAAGGAGTCCCATAATCCTAAAAGGAGAATCTTGTCATTCAGGGTACATTTGAGTAGCATGCTGGGTTTATGTGAGAGCTGGGGAATATTATGGGATAAGGAAAAGTAATAAAACATAAAAAGAAAAAGTAGACATGGAGTCCATCTTTAAGGTTTATATTAGATGTTAAAAATATAATGGCCAAGTACTGCAGAAACATAAATGTGTCCACAATGAATTAGAACTTTAGAAATATATCATGATGTTATGATATTTGGCTTGATCCGATTTAGCCTAGGTAGAAGTGCAAGGAATTTTGCAGTTAGAAGCTATGATCATTTTGATGTCAAGGAGCAGCGATGGAAGTAATGACAAGTCAAGGCAAGGGCTACTACTGATGTGATAAAGTAGGAGTCCGTCTTCTGATTCATATCCAAAGACCTAAGTTCAAGACCCAGCCCAGCCACACAGTGGCTCTGGGACCGTGGGAAGTTCATTTAGGCAATAAGAGCCTTGGGTTTTTTTTCCGTAAAATGAGCAAATTCAATTATATGCCCTTTGAGTTGCTTCCTGGTTCTAACATGCTTTAATTCCATGAATTGACATGACTGTCAGAAGGCCCAGAATTTCAGGGGTTTCAGTGAATCTGATCAAGACTCTTGATGGGTTGCTGGGACTATGGTGCTAAGCAGCACTGTGGCTGAAGCAGTGTGGGGGAGGAATTTCTCTATATTCCTTCCTGGGTGGAGCTGATCTCCATCTGTACCTTAGTTTCCACAAACGAATTATGATTATGGAGTTTCTGAAGCAAGCCAACTACTCATAGGACTGAAGCTACCAAAGGTAAAGGAGAAGGAAAAGGAAACAAGAGTAGGATATTCTGTTACCTCTTTGCCACAGTGGCAATGTGGTGTTGTGGTTAAAGCATTGACTAGCTCCATGATTTAGGCAATCTCTTGCCTAAAGAGTTAATCTCTTCAAATCCCCTTTTCCTCACTAGTAAAACTGGGCTAAGGGTAGCATCCATCTCATAGAGTAGGCTTGATTCTCTTAGATTCAGAGAAATAATTTGGAAAAATAGTATTAATTGAGTGATATCAAAGCCAGGCACTTTGTGCGAGCTTTAAGCTCTCAGTCTCTTTTATTTCTCAAAAGAAGTAAAGGGAATATTGAGTAGAAGACTGGAGTGGCAGAGAGGGAAAAAAGAGGGACACCAGAAACAACAGTTTTGTAGTGTTGAGGCTTTGCCGAGGGCTGGCCTTTGTCCCACATACTCACTTGTCTCAGTTTTCTCATAATTCATAAGCATACTGCTATTGTAGATATGACTTTTGAGTTTCCAGAAAAAAATAATAAAGCAAGAGAAAGTTAGTGGAAGTGGATTCATAGCTAAACATAAATGTGGCTTTTGCATTTTATGTTCACACCAGTGTATTCTACTTTAAATTTCTCTAATTTTGTTTTTCCCACATTTCAACTTGGTGGAAATCATTTGCTATCCTTATGTTCAGTTAGTGGATTTCTTTTGTGGGAAAAAGAGCTTTTAAAAAAATCTACTGTAATGACCACAGCGTAAGTGAATCCTTTCTATAAATTCACTTGGATTTTTCCCTTGAATATTGTAAATGAAATGTAAGAATATATTTAACATCCCTGAGAGAAGCAATGGGTTCCTCTTCTATTACTTTTAGGTCTACACCTAAAATTAATTTGTTTTTGCTCTCCATAGAGGGCAGTCTAAGACAAACTGCATTTAAAGTAAAACAAGAGTGAATTGGAAGACATAGGGAAGAACTGGCTCAGATAAAGATTTTTGAAATACTGTGGCATATTATCCAAAACGACTGTGAAAATGTCTTCCCTTGAGAACTTGCTAAGTAGACTGGCTTCTTCCCTGTTTATATTATTTTCAGCACAGTGGTAGCTGATAGTGTTTGTGTGTGTGTGTCTGTGTGCGCCCGCGTGCATGTGTGTGTGTGTGTGTGTTCCCGCCTGTGTCAGGGGAAGTGGTGAATTCAAAGCCCCTTCCAGTCCAATCTTTCAGAGTCTAATACCAAAGGGGAAGGAATCTTCACAAAGAGCCTTTATCATTAGAGCCAACTTAATGACAAAGAGCAATTAAGCATTTCTATGGCGGGTAGTATTCTGTGTCTGTTAGCTATTATTAAACTTATTGAGTTTTTGAAGGGATTTATCTCTTGTTGCCTCTCTTTGCCTTTGGCTCAATAGGGCAATGAAATCAGAATTGCATGCCTGTGACAACATGGGGCGTTGCCACAGGATGAAAGATGTTACCAATTTAGCCTGCCGACCACTTCAAAATCAAGAGGAGGAGCAGATGGGCTGGCGCTAGAAAATTCTCCTACTTGCTAAATGAAAATAACTCATAAAATACTAAAGATGGAAAAGTGATTTAAAAATTAAGCAAACACAATTCAATTTTTTTTCATTTCTGTTGGTTTGTTGCTTGGACAATAAAGTCAGGTCTGATCTAGGATCAATCAAAAAGGATATGTTGAGAGCATACTGTCTATCTTTGTTACAAACTATGGAGTACAAAATTAATGAGTTTTAAAGATATAGACTGCTTCTAAGGAGAGTACATGTGGGTACCTGGATAAGGTGCACACACACGTGTGTATGTGTGTGTGTATATGTCTGTTTTTATCTATCTGTAGAACTATATTAGCAGTCGTCCTGAATTAATATTATATCCATATCACATATAGACAAGACTAAATGTTAACTTGCTAGATACTGGCATGTAAAGGACTGTAAATTATATGATATGCAATTCAGATATTGTAAAAGAGAGTTTTAAAGGAGATCAATATGAATGGAAGCATCAGCACTGACTTGATCTGGACATTCAAGTGCATAGATGGGAGAAGCAAGACAATCAGGTATGACAAATAGTTTGAGCCAAGGTAGAGGCAGTAAACGGACCACCCGGTTGGGGCTAATTATTTCTTGATCTGGAATTATAGAAGATAAAACGATGTAGGCAAATGGGCTAAGAGAACTAGACAGAGTTGGAATTAATGCGGTATCCATTATAGGATCCTAAATTGGAGATGGCATAAGATTTAGTGGTTGGATTAATTTGGATTTGGAGGTAAGCTTCATTCATCTCCCCCACCATTGGATAACTGTTTAGTGGAATTATTTGGAATGATGGGAACTGAATATTGTGTAAAACACCATAGCAGAGGCAAGTTTTAAGTAGAGTTTTAAAGGTAGGGAAGAAAATAATATAGCATAGAAGTTGCTGCAAGCTTAGTGACATCATTCATTTAAAAAACATTTGTTGGGGTGCATGGGTGGCTCAGTTGGTTAAGCGTCCAGCTCTCGATTTTGGCTCAGGTTGTGATCTCAGGGTTCCAGGGATCCAGCCCTGCGTCAGGCTCTGTGTTCAGAGGATTCTGTCTCTGTCTGCCCCTCCCCCCCCCAAAAAAAAATTAAAAAAAAAAAAATTAACATCAACTCTTTGCAATGTACACTCAAGAAACAAGTTCCCCATCCTCCTGGAGTTTATACTTAGAATGATGTCTACATTTAATACAGTTATTATATTACTGTTCTGCTGCACAGAAAAAAGTGGCTGCTTCTTTTTTTTAATAGCACATCTAATCTTCCTTATGATTCTCATCCCACTGGATAACAGAAAAATATAAACTTGCCAATTAATATCCCATCTTATCATTCTCAATCCCAATCATTAAGGTTTCTGTGGGCTAAATCCTTACTAAATTCAGAATTTTCACCTCCTCATTAGGGCTAAATTAGATTGTCTGTTTGACACAACTCAATCTTTTTGCAGCTTGTTATTCTTTCAGATTTTTTGTCCTTCCTGTTCTTTTCCACACTGTCATCTGGCTGCAGAGGGCTTGCTTAGGCGGCCTTAAGCTGTGGAAATGAAGGAGGGGTCAGAATTCACATGGTGTCTTTTAGATACAGGCAATCTCAGCTAATGTGACACAACCAGAGCTGTTTGAATTTTGGGGCTGGCTGATGAAATCTGTCCTTCGAGTCAACCATTTCTCTCTGATTCTGGTTTGGCCGTGATGGGTCACTGCTCCCAGCGACAAATTCACACATGCTCACTGGGGCACACAGGACACCTGCATGTCATCTGTGGGCTCTGTGGAGCCAGAAGAACTGTCTCCATCGTTCCAGTTGCCTCCTTGACCAGTGTTAGACACTGTTGTTCCTAGCCTGCCCAAGTGATGCCTGAGAAAATATACCACCAGCTCCCTTCTCTCCCACCTGGCATTATTGGGATTTATCAGACTTAACCAATATATTTCTATCATTCCTGACATCTTGAAGATTCTACTCCTGTTTAGGGTTGAAAGACACCAAGAGTATGCACACAAAGGAAGGGCCATGTGAAGACACAGAAGGCAGTCATCGGCAAGCCAAGGAGAGAGGTCTCAGAAGAGACTAAAGCTGTTAACACCTGGATCTTGGACCTTTAGAGCAGTGAGAAAATAAATTCCTTTTGTTTAAGCTACCCATACTGTGGTATTTGTTATGGCAGCCCTAGCCAACTGAAACAACTCCCAAAGCAGAACGTTGAAGACTTATACATAGGATTTCTTGGCTCTTTTCTCTCTTTTCCCTTTGCATAGTTTATTGGGACAGAACAACTGGACTTCCTATTTCCTGTGCATGAACTTTCCTATTTTAATTCTCCTTTTCTTGCTATGCACCAAGTCTCCTATTTACCCATGATGGAAGAAAGAATATCTTTCCCTACATTAATTAAAAAAAAAAAAAAAAGAATCCGTGATTTGAGTCTCTCAGGCATGATTGACAGCCATGGAATAATTTGCAAATAACAACGAAACTAGGGTGAAAATGTATTAGTTTAGTGTCTTCAAAGTATTATCCCTGCCATATGGCCTAGTGGGCAAGACAAGCTTTAACAGATAATCACACAAGTGAATAAGTAATTATGAAGAAGAGTAAGTATGATGAAAGTAAATATAGGACCTATAAGATGGGGACGGACAGAGGTCAGAGAATTCCTCTTTAAGAAAGTGGCATCTTACCTCGGAGTTGAAGGATGAATAAGATTTAGCTGGGAGCAGGATGAGAGTGTTTCAGGAGTGCAAAGGCAAAAAAGGTGGAAGGGCACTCCCCTCAGGAGCCAAATGGAAGCAAGTGGGGGTGTAGGGGGCTGGATCAGGATAAACACAAGAATGTGGCACAGGATACAATAATACACTGGGCTATTATGCAGACCACACTGTTCAAGGCTGGGGAATTACATTAGAGGTTTGGGATCTTGACCCCAGGGCAAGGGCAGCTACCAAAGGATTTTAGCCTGTGATTGCCAATTTGTGATGATGGAAACTCCAGGGAGCAAAATATATAATGATAATAGCTATACTAGTAGCATTTATGAAATGCTTCCATGGTGTCAGGAGGCTTATGTGTTGTTATTTAACCTTCACAATACCTGGCGAGGTAATAATTGCCACTCTTCATTGGGCTCTGACAATAGTCCAGGTACCATATTAAACACTTTGCAAGTATGTCTGAAATCTTGCAACAAACATGTCAGGAGGTATTATTATCTCTTTATTTTAAATAGAATGCAGGCCGAGAATGCATGCTCAGAGTTGATTACCTGATGATCAACATAAGTGGCAAGAGCTGTTGTGCAAACCTGAAACTACACAATCCCACCATTCTGCAGTCGGAGGCAGGCAGTGTACTTAGAGAAATGACTATAAAGTGTTACCAGTACCCAGAGCAAGATAAACAAGGAAGAAGTTGAGAGAGAGCTTTAAACAGTCCCCAAACTCTCATTTTGGCTGTATTTAGGACAAAGCCACACAATCTATTTGTCACTGTACCTGACTAACTCACCAGCAACCCATTAAGTCACCTTGTATTCATGCCATGTGTATTAGCTTCCTAGGGTTTCCATAACAAATAACCACAAACTCAGGGGCTTACAACAATAAAAATTTATTGCATCCAGGTTCTGGAGGCCGCAGGTCTGAAGTCAAGATGTCAGCTGGGCGATATCCTCCCTAAAGGCTCTGAGGGGACTCCTTTCTTACCTCTTCCACTGGTGGCTCTAGGCATTCCTTGGCGTGTGGCTCTATAGCTTCAATCTCTGTCTCTGTCTTCACATGGCCTTCTCCTCCTTTACCTTGTGTGTGTCTTCTCAGTGTGTCTTTTAATAGGACACTTGTCATTGGATTTAGGGCCCACCGAGATAATCTAGGATGATCTCATCTTGAGTTCTTCAAATAATTATGTCTACAAATGCCTTTTTCCAAATAAGGTCATATTCACAGTTTCCAGAACATAGACACATCTTTTTCCCACTGTGCCACGTATCCCATTTCAGGAAGCTCCTCCTTTGTTCTGGACGAACACATCTAGGAAAAACAAACAAACAAACAAAAAAACAAGTTATTACCAATTTTGTTGTGATCTCTTTGCTCCTAGAGACACAAGACCTCCCTGCTCTGGGTTCAGCTCTCTGCCTGTGATTAAGACTTCTGACCAGGGCACCTCGGTGGCTCAGTGGATTAAATCCTCTGCCTTCGGCTCAGGTTATGATCTCCAGGTCGTGGGCTCCAGCCCCGCATCGGGTTCTCTGCTCAGCAGGGGACCTGTTTCCTCCTCTCTCTCTCTCTGCCTGCCTCTCTGCCTACTTGTGATCTCTGTCAAATAAATAAATAAAAATCTTAAAAAAAAAAAAAAAAAGACTTCTGACCAAGCAAGGAGAGCTTAAAGTTCCAGAGAAGCCCATGGATTTTTTTTTTTTTTTCCATTTTGTGTAATTAGAGCTTCTGTGGTATTGCACAATTGACCCAAATCATACAGTTTCCTTTCTTCTTTGGTAGGGAGTGAGATACACAACCATTCTGACTTGTACATAGCGTCTGAGACTGTGCATTATTACTGTACCTAAGAGTAAAAAGTCTATCTGGGATATAAATAATAGTTAAGACCTGAAGATCATTTCTTTTCTCTTTTTTAATTTGTCAGTGTTAGTTCAATGAAGCAGAGTGAAAAAGATCTTCAGCCCCGAGTTAACATATTCTGCTCTACTCACTCATACATCCAGGCATAAATGATAAGGCATGGTATGTGTTTGGAATGGAGCCTTGTAATCTGACCTGCAGATCAAAAAAGTGCTAATAAGTGGCAATCAATCCATCAGCCAACAAATGGTTTTATTTTCACTCAGTGAGGGTTTCACGCTTAAAGGGGAGATGGATAATTAAGACTTCATGTTTCAAAATATTAAATATTGATTTGTAGACATTTAGCAGCAGGCATAAAGCTCTCCTGAGGGATGACAACAACTGTCTAAAAGATTATAAAAGATTTTATTTCTCTTGGTAGAATTTAGCATTTATTTCTTATTTAAAAGATGTGAAATGAGAGTTACTAAAATATTTTATCAAGGAGATAGCTCGGAGCTCTGCAAATGGATGTCATGTCTGTGGTGTGTGGCTAGCCAGAGTTAAAATAAAACCATTTTGCTAGTTTCATATCGGCTTTTGGTTTATTGAAGTGTCAGAAGGTTTATAAGCTCTTCAACTCAAGTTTTGATTGTTTTATCCAACTACTGTCACTTCTTATCAGTATTAAAGGCAGAAATCAAAGAAAAGGCCCAGGGGAGGAGGTCTTCCAAATGTTGCTTTTTGCTGTCACAGTTGTAATGTTGATATGCTCTTGACAGGCCCTTTTTCTTGCCACCACGGAGTAATTAGGGGGATTTTTATAATAGGCTTCACCAATTAGTTAATACAATTTCTGATTAAATACTCCTTTGTCTCAGCCTTAGAGAAACTGCCTGAATGAGTGGGAGCTAGTGATGGGACCTACAGGGGCTAGAGGGGAGACACCATGATGAGAGCAAGGGTCACGAGAGCTTTGATCTTCCCAAGATCTTGAGTCAGGAATACTTGTCAGTGCAGGCAATTGGGACAACATTAGGGCCAGACGTACTATGCAGACCTCATAGAGTAATTTTGCAATCAATAGACCCCACGTAATGTGTGCTTTTCTAGCACCTCAACAAAATTTAGTGCCTTTCACAAGGTTTTCCATACTAATATGCTCTTTTGGTTGAGGGATTGTGCAAGTACAGAAAAAGACATCAAGTTGAATGGTTGTGGGGAGACTCACAAAACACTCTAAAGATTGTGTTAATATCCAAATGGTAAGATATATAAAAATTGCAAAATTCCCCAGGGTTGCCACAGAATTCTCATGGATACAATTTGAATTTCATCTTTATTTATACTACTTAATATGCTTCAGGAAGGACAACAAGCATGCTTTTGAAAATCCTAAGTATTTGGTTTGTTGAAGCAAGCTCTTACTTGATAAAAGTAAAAACCGCAGTTTATGTCAGAATACTTTTGGCAATACAAGGCTTGGGGTTGTCAGGTGATGGTGAGGGGTGATGAATCTCGGGTCTGCTCTTTCCCTTGGGTTAAGATTGGAGTTTATGACCCTTGCAGTGCCCCTCCCCCCTGGAAGGGGGTGCACCTGGAGGGAGCTTTGTTCTGCAGTCTCTCTGTTGCCCTTCCCCCGTTTAGCTCCAAGAGTGGCTACCTAAATCCAAGCATCTTCTCAAATTTCTTTCTCTTGCAGTCTTCACCCTAGGTTTTGTCTGTTCTCATTTTAATACTGGATAAAAGTGACAAATGCTGGATTTTAAAAATCAGAGCTTGGATTGAAGTTCTCATAAACTTTCTTCCCATTGAAGATAATAAAACATTTAGGCATTTTGCTTTTGGCAGCTCCTTTGACTTTTTAGGATTGAGGTAGGTAACATATCCTCTAGGCATATAAACTGTGAAGAGAAATCAACAAGAGCCCAAAGCTCTCAAATGTAGCCATGATTCTCCAACAGATGATCCTTGGCTCTCTAGGCCTGGTAGACTGCTTCCTATTGATTTTTTTTTTTTTTTTAATCAATTGCACTGGGGGGTGGGTGGGCTTTAGAATTGCTCATTAAGGAGGTTGAGAAAGAAGCAAATTTGGTTCACGTTTTCGTATGAAGAATTTGCACTTTCTGAATCTGAGGTGCCCAGCACTAGAGCTGTGAGCTCCTGCCTCATGCTTTGATGGCTCCGTTGCATATGTTCCACAGCAAAGTGGAAAAGATTTAATGAATAGACTTGTGGTATATGAAATTGATTTCTTTAGCAAATATTAGTTTGGGAGCTCCGTGTGTGAAACTGACATGCGGTGTCACAGCTCATTTTATTTTGTTTATTGTACAGGTATATTCAATTTGAGAATAAAAATATTTTGGTATTTCCCATTGAAGTTCATGTGATTTATTTCAGAGCTATCTTTTGCTTATAATGAAACACTTAGAATTAAAAATGCATACTTTTAAGGGCATATCCTTTTTTTATTAGACATCTGAATGCATCACACTGTTTTATCAGCAGTACTAAGTAGAGGATAGAACAGGGAAGTGACAGAAAATCCATTTGACAGAGAAAAGAGGCTCTCTTCCATATGTGGATGTGATTGCATGTGTGTAAGTAACATCATGGCAATCGTAATATGAGGATAGACATCTTTTGGCATCATAATGGCAAATCATAAGATAAAATACATTTTTTAAAATGTGGTCTGTTTTGGTCACTTGATTATTTCATACTTGCAGCAAATGGAAAATAGACTAAGACAAGAGAATCTACTGCATGAGATTCTAAACTAAGTCCTACATTATATCTCTTTTATAAGTGAAAGGAAATTTAAAACGCAAGTCATCTATTTGGAAAAGAAAAGGAGATGATATAGTTAGAAATAAACACTCGTATTTTGTTTTAAACATATATTTTATAAAACAAAGAAGCAGCTGTGGTTTCCATAAGAGAATCATTGAGAGTGCATTAAATGGAATATTTAAAGCTGTAAAGTGGAAGTGGGAATTCATACCAATTATCATTGCCTCTAATAATTTAGATAGTATTTCCTAGTGTGCAAGAAAATCTCTGAAGATCAAGTTCATATTTATATTTAGGTTTGGAGAAACCAAACAAAACAAAGAATTTTTTTCTTTCTGAGACCTTCCAGGAAAGCCTTATTAGACATGCAAATCCCTTCTGATTATCAGGTGATCAAGGAAGAATTTGCCATTTCTAAAATACTAAACATTAGATTCTGAGAAGAATGCACCCTGAAGAGGGGAAACCTGGCTCATTTAATAATGTATACTTCATTTACAGTTCTGAGTAGTTTTGTTCTTCTGGCTACGACATTTCCCCCAGTCATAGTTCTGATGTATGCAGATCTCTAAGTACATTTTAAATAGAACAACAGCTGAACGATACACTCAACAGAATTCATGAAGAGGAAATAGACATATTTCGGCATGGGAGAATATTTATGCATTATTTAACAGCAATAATGTTTGAATTCATACATTATGCAAATGCAGTTATAATCAGGAAAATGAAAGAACTTGGACTGTGCAACATCCTTAAACCCACCATTAGGTACCTATTTGTGCATAGCATTTAATACTGCACGATGCCTTACAATGCTACAGTGTGTCACTCGAAGAGAAAAGTTATCAGAGATTAACTGGGTATAAAATGAAAAGTTGATGAAGCCCTGATTGCTACCTTGATATAGACTTTTATAAATTTATCCTCAAACAAGTGTAAGCATGTTCATGATAATTAAAATGATACTGGAATAAAACACGTTTCACTCAGTTGCTGCCCTCCATTAAAGTTTTTTCATATTTAGTCAGATATGGATGACTTCATCCTCTTTAACTAGAGAGCACCACCTTGGGCAGGCACAGTCCTGTTCCTGGACGAGACTTAATGTCATTTTATCTTTTAACAGTTATCTCATAACAGTGCCTTGAGGTAGAAACTATTATTATTCCTATTTTATAGATGAGGAAACTGAACCACAGAGAGGATGAGTAGTTTGCCCATGGTCATTTTAAAGATTTTATTTATTTATTAGAGAAAGAGAGAGAGAGAGAGAGAAAAAGAGAGAGTGCACAGTGGGGGGTGGAGCAGAGGCAGAGGGAAAGAAAGAATCAGACTCCCTGCTGAGCAAAGAGCCAGGCTGGGCTCCATCTCACAACCCTGAGATTATGACCTGAGCCAAAATCAAGAGTTGGCCACTTAACTGACTGAGCCACCCAGGTGCCCGCAAGGTCACTCAGTATTAAGTGGTAGAAACTTGGCTTTGAATACAAGATGTCTGAATCCAGGGTCCATACTCTTAACCACTATGTTATGCTGTTTATATCACTATGAAAGTTACTTATGTTCTAGATCCTTCTTTCCGACTGTAAATTGACTGCACTAAAAATGATAATAACTGAGCATTTGTTATATCCCAGGCCCTGTGTCTGGATCAGTGAATGCAAAGATGAGTAAACATAGCCCCTGCTCTCCAGAGGCTCACAGTCTAGCAAGGGAGATAAGCATGAAACTATACTACTTTGTGGGAAGTGCAGAGATGGACATTTTGAGACAGAATTTGACAAGCAATGGGAAGGGCATCTAACCCATCTTGAGGAATGGGAGTAGGAAAGTGAAGGAAAGCAAGGGAAGAGATACCTGTGATTGGAGCTATATCCTATTTACTTTGCTCTTTCCTTACCTCTAGCTCCTGGCATGGGATTCTGTACGGAAAGAATAAATAGATTAATTTAATGCTTAATTAGGTTGCTCATTGTCAACACCAGGGACCCAGTGACTTCTTATGCTGGTGATCCTGGGTGCCACAGTGTCTGGGGAAAGTTTAGAGAAAATACGTTCCCTGATTTTCACTGAAAGCAGTGGTTCCTGGTGACCTGTAGAGAATATTATAAAATCCATGACCCTTGCTCCAGGGGAAAAAACATACCTATGTGAAGTTCTGTGAAATGTCAAGGTGAATTCCAAAACCCTACTGGGACCCCAGGTTAGAGACTCGTGATCAAAAGGAAGGCAAGTGGGGTAATAAGCCTACCAGTATATAATGGCAGTTAAGTATGGATCATTTGTTTTCAGACTTTCTGGTCTCAGGACCTCTTTACAGGTTTAAAACTTATTGAGGAACCATCCCCTCCCCCACCAAGTTTTTGTTTATGTGGATTGTGTCAATTTTCACTTATCATATTAGAAATTAAAACTGAGAAATTAAGAAAGATTGTCTATTACTTAAAAAGTTATAATAACAAACCCCATTACATGTTAACATAAAAGTTGTCATAAAACATAACGTATTTTTCAAGCAAAAAATTAGCAACATGAATGGTATTATTTACAGTTTTGTAAATTTCTTTAATGTCTGGCTTAATAGAAGATAGCTGGATTCTCAGGTCTGTTTCTGTTCTTAATCTTTTGGGATATGTTATCTTGGTTTAAGCATATGAAGAAAATATGTTCTCACACAAGCATGTGGTGGAAAAGGGAGAAAGACTTTAATAGTCTCTTAAGATCATTGTGGACATTCTTCTTTGATACTATACCAAATCTTGGAAAGATTAGCTGTTTCCTAAAGGTTACTTGAAATGGGAAGCCTGAAACCATATAAAGAACTTTTTAGACTCTGTTACATGAAAATCCATTCGTTTTCTTCGTATTTTTAGTGGATTTTTTTTTAAGATTTTATATATTTATTTGACAGACAGAGATCACAAGTAGGCAGAGAGGCAGGCAGAGAGAGAGGGGGAAAGCAGGCTCCCCGCTCAGCAGAGAGCCCGATACGGGGCTCGATCCCAGGACACTGGGATCATGACCTGAGCCAAAGGCAGAGGCTTTAACCCACTGAGCCACCCAGGTGCCCCTTTAGTGGATCATTTGTCCTTGCATGATTTTTATAAAAATTTGCTGTGGTCATTTGGAAATATAAGCTCACCAAGTTATGAAGATCTTCCAAATGTTGACACATTTCATTACACAGTATTAAAAAAATGCATTCATTAATATTACCATCAATCTCATCCAAAGCTCTTTAAGCATTAGGAAGCTGTCAAGCTCATCACTGGGGATACAATTTCTCCTAAATGCCAGTTCTCATGTGAAATCTTTAATCTTATCATTATGTTGCTTTTTTTTTTTTAAAGATAGGTTCACTTCATGTGATTTTGAGAAAATATCCTCCAAATACACCGGATAGAGTAATCATTGTTAGTCATTCTTTCAAGGAAAAATAATGTTGTACAAAGTGGCTTGTTCAGCTCACAACCCAAGCAATTGCAAATGTGCTTCCTCCTTTTTTTTTTTTTTTTAAGATTTTATTTACTCATTTGAGAAAGAGAGAGAGAGCAAGAGAGAGCATGAATGGGAAGGAGAACGAGAAACAGGCTCCCCGTGAGCTGGGAGCCCAACATGGGGCTTGATCCCAGGATCCTGAGATCATGACCTGAGCCGAAGGCAGATGCTTGACCAACTGAGCCACCCAGGGGCTCCAAAAAGTACTTCTTCTTGAGACAAACTTGCACTTCCATATGCAGCCAAAGTTCTTCATATCCACTTCCCATTTTACTACCTGGATTATTAAATATTATATGTAAAAGTCAAGTTTCAATAAAATTAATTTTTACTGTTTCATAAAGGGCATTACTAATGAACTTGGAGTGTTGTTTTTTTTTAAACGGCGACCTCATGGCAGCTGAATAACATGCCTATATTGTACTGCTGAATGTTATTGCCTTGATTTTGCTAAGGCATCAGAAATCTTACCCCCCACTGCTTTTACACCATTACTGCAAACTGTCAACACAATGAAAAAAGCAAATAATATCGTAGTATTATCACGGAGATAGTTCATGCCTTGCAAATGCCCTAGAAAACTCTGAGGGAATCCCCTTGTCCTATATTCCGCACTTTGAGAACAACTGGTATAGAGGATATAAAGGATAAAAATCTATGGAGGACAGTTGAAAAGAGTATCGAGGAAAACTGAAAGGTTTGGGGAAAAGAACTTTTCAGGGAAAGAAGTTAACTAATTAAAGTAATACTACATACCTAAGGGTGTTTACAGTGCAGAATGGCTGCAGACTTCTTGGAGGTACAAATATATCAACTTTAACATTGGTTTGTTCTGGGTAAGAATGTGAGCCTCCTTAGGCGGTCATCTTGCCAACTGCGATTTTTGACCACAGTGTCCCAAACACACCTCTATGTATTTCTCTGGGTAGAATTTAAAGAAGTGAATGGGAAGGGTAGAAGGGAATTGCATTCATCCAGCTGCAAAGAGAAATTTTTAAAAATCTCACAAAACAGAGGCTTCCAAGAGTGAACTTACACTGTGAATACATAAGCTTCAAAGAGTCCAGGTTCCGGGTGGAGTACTGACAGAGGCAAGACTAAAGAATCAGGAGAAGGTTGTCCTGCAGTAATTAAAACTAAACTGAAGAAGCCGAAAGATGCTTGTTATTCTGTGTTTTCATAGCAGCATGTCCCAGCTGCCACGGAGGAGGCTCTATTAGCATTTACTTTACAAATCTCATTTCTTCAGAGGTCATAGCTCAAGCTGAAAATTCACTTCTGGTTGAAATTCCCTACCTTTCTATTGGCCCTTGTCACAAATGGAATGCTTTTCAAGTTTATTTTGGTTGTCTAAATATTGTAGAGTAGCCTGGTAATAAATCAACTTTATGCAATATTTTTCTTCTCTTTATCTCTAGTCATCTCGAAACACTAGGGTTTCTTGCATGAGGGTAGAATCCTGTATAATACATAGATCACTGATAAAAAGATAATTTTGTGTTGTGAAACAGGTTAATAAGAAAGAATATTACTAGCCATTCATCTTTCTGCCTCCAAGGCAAAGAATATCTTCCAGAGAGATAGCAGTTGATGTCTTTTTAAAAACACAGTGATAATTTCCCCACCAAGATTATTGCCATATGGAGGGAAACTTGCGGTAGAAAGTTATCCGAAGCTTCAAATTTCATTCATACATTGTGATTTCCTTGACATCACCATTTCTTTAAGCACAGTTAAGGTATATCATGTAGAATATTTCATATAGTCCAATATGCAGTTATTTCTGGGACTAGGTTGGCATTTGGTGGTGTTTCCTGCCAAGGAATTTTGCAAAGGAAATCACTGTGCTTTGGTACTGCGTGAACGATGTAATCTGCTGGGACATCGAGTACCTACCACATGAATAAAAATATGTGCTCCCAGCAGGGCGGGGGAAAGCCTGGATTAAACAAAATTTACGGTGCTCTTCTGACCTCTGTGGGTCATAGTCACGCCAGAAAGAGGGCCAGTAAGTACACAGCTTCGGAGATAAAAGTATATGAGATCAGGTGGTAGTCCCATGTTTCTATCATATTGGAAGAAATACTTTTTTGGTCTGGAACGTTCTAACATCCACACTTGGCTTTGTAACTAATGTAGTGATTAAACACATTTATGTATTTCTAGACTAGGCATAGATGATAGATCAATGGAAAAACTTTCTGCTCTCTGTTTGTGCAATCTGTTATATTACCCGGATGGGCTTCTCAAAGATCTTTTTGGGAGGTATCTTGTTTGGAAGTTTACTTAAGAATCACAGATTTCAAAAACATCATAGCAATAAAGGGGGCCTTGGAGACGGTCTATGACTAGCCATTCATTTCTTAGGTAAAATGTATTTTCAACTCTTCAGGATTATATCAAATGAGAGTGAACCTCTAGATGGGAAATAGGCCAGAGAACTCCTTGAATTCCTTTCAAGACCTAAGTTTTCATGATTTAATAATAACAGATCTGAAAATACTTCCATCAAAATAAAAGCCCTCCATACATTCTAGCTATTATTATTATCTTAACTATTGGTTAGATGCTAAAGACTGAAAGAGTAACAATAAATCCAGCACTAAGAAAAAGCTGTCTCTGTAGAGCCTTTCAAGAGAAGCGAAAGCAGTGTTAGCCTGCTGACTGGTCTTAATGGGGAGCAGTTGAAAAGAGCTTAGAATTTCCAAATCGACACAAAAGCAGTATAGGTGTCATTTCAACCCCACAGAACCTTAATAAAAAAAAAAATTTTTTTTAATTAAAAAAAAAACAACTTTGTTCTCTTTGTGAGTCATAATAAATATGACCTATAAAGAGGCCACTGGCAGGAAGGACGGTGTTTGCTTACTCACAATGAATACTGTAATTGTGACATATTTATAATATTGATGCTTTTGTTTTTAGAGGTATGATACACCTCCCCCAGCACGCATACACATCCTGAGCTGAAATGTGGCACCCAGAGCTTTCTCCTGCAGTTTCATCATTAATAGCATTATCATTAATGCAAATGTTGACACATTATCTACATGACCATTTTCTAGTAAGGAAATCCACAAATAATACTTGACATCTTGTTTGCATAGCAGTTACACTGTGTATTTCTCACAGCTCTTTCTATCTTTACTGCATATTGGAGCTCCACATCATTTTGGCCTGGTTCAAATTTTTTAATATGCAAAACCTGAGTCAACATCAAAGGACGAATCAGTTTCAAAATGATTTTCCACACTAACAGTCTTATGAATCTGTACCAAATATCATCATGTTGATTACTAAATAGTTTTAAGATTCAGTGGTTTCATGCTGCCCCCCCCCCATTAATATGATACATGGACTTTCATAATATCCTTTTTGGGGCATGATTTCTTTTAGTTCTCGTTTTCTTTTTTTAAAATACAGTCTTCATCATATGTGTAATTTTTAAATACAACTCAAGGTTTTCTGGGATCGTGATGTTAATGATACTTCAATTATTTTAAACTATTGTTTGCAATGTAGTGAAGCAAGGCGCTATGAATCTTTAGCATTAGAATTTCATCTGTATGACTAGAACCGTTATATAATATTGCACACTTGCTATCAATTCTGCAGGATTTAAATCAGGAACAATCTTTTAAGAGCAATACTTGCACCACAGGACACAAACATCTCGGCTCCTAAGAAAAGCATTGCAGAGAGGGTTTGCTAATTGATTTTTCCTTAAGAACAATCTGTTTCTCTTCCAGTTTATTATAGGAAACACTGGCATGTGTCATTTTTCCAATATTTGGAGCTTGCTGCCTTAATAAATGCACATATCAGATGATGCTCTCTCCCTGTCTGAAGGGCGGATGGTGTTGGGCAGAAGAAGGTCACAATGATGTTAAATTTGCTGCTGAGCAAAGGATCAAAGTGTAAATGGAATCTTGAAGCTGGGAAATGTGAGTGTGCCAGTGTAAATAATCTATTAATTATTGACAGCTAAGGGACCGAAAATTCCTATTTAGTCATGACATCTTCATTTTCACACTGACTGAACCATTTCTGGCATTTTTAAAATTAAAGTTTTCTTTTACTATAGACATGAAATATTTCAATTTATACTCAGCCTCTGCTGATGCTTTCTTCTTTTGACATTTTTGTCTGATTTCTGCATATTAAAGCAATATCAGGTATGACAAAAAGCAAGAAAGGAGCCAAGTATGAGAAATAGAACAATGGTATTAGGATTGCCTACGCATTACACATTTAAAAAATTCTGTCCCTGAATAGAGGAAAACAAACCCCCAGGAAAAATGTAAGTGATGTTTGAGAAGCCTCAGGCACGTTAGCTATTTTAGAAGCCAAATGGCATTGAAGGTGCTGACACTTACGAGACCATTTAGCCGATATGGCAGGACTGTAGGCCACTTTTCAAACATTTTGAAAGGTAGCCAAGAAAAGTACAATGCAAATATAACATACTTTAGTGTCCTTGCTCTATGTTTTTAAAATTATTGTTTTAAATTGAGCGATGACATGATATCCTGTTATGTGCAGTTTCTATTTCTATGTACAATCATCAGGATTTCTTCATTTCCAGCATTAGCTATTTATTTCACTGAAGTAACCGATATTCTGTTCATCGCATTTTAACCAGAGAGAATGAAAACGTAGCCTAACGAAAAGGTTGGCACCATCCGAGAACATCTGGGGACTTCTGAGGCACAGTGGGTTGGTGCCCCTGACATGTGGGGGGACAGCTTCTATTAACAGTGCACTTCCATTGATGAGGTAATGTGCAGACCTTTGATAACTATAAAGACCATCTCTTCTGGGTTTCTTAACAAACTAAAAGGTTGAATCAGGTTCCCTGAAGTTTGTGAACCCCCTTTTATACATTTGGGTCAAGTTTGAAGCCCAAATGGGCCAATTTATGTTTTCAGGTTAGTTTTGCTTTGAGTTGAGGAGACACATTTGAACCTTCCATTCAACAATCCAACTCCGGGGATGTGAATAACGGTGAACTGTTCACACGAGCCCTGGCACACCTCCACTGCTGGGTTTCCTACTGCTGGACTGCTGGTCCGAACTGGCTTTAAAGGATTCGACACCAGGAGGAGGTCTTTCATGTTTCTCTAACTTTGATTTCGTACTCCCTGTTACTGATCATTTATGATAAACTGGAGCCTTTTGAGGTGAGCAATGTCATAGCTACCGTCTATGTTTGAAATGACACAATATTGATGCATTTTACAACTAAAAAGTATATAAAATAGATGATTTTTAAAGAACTGTTTTAGGTAATATGCCAAGACAGATAAAGAAAAGTAGGAGGGAATGTCACCATGGGACAAATTTAAGGATAAGGAATTTAACGATATCGTTTGTTTAAAAGAAGAAAGAAGGCAGAAGGATCAGAGAAGGAATGCATCAGAGGTTAAGCTAATAGCCAGCCATTATTCCTAACAGGATCACATAGTAGGGATGAGTCTCTGCATCCTGTCTTTGGTTTGGAAAGATATTTTTCTTCCTTGGGGTGATGTTAGGCATTATGTGTTCTACAACAACAGCATCTGAAATGGAAGAAATATGGATCCATCCATATTGCTTACTACAAGGGAGAACTAGCTCAGCCATAGCCCTGGTGGTACTTGAAATGCTTATTCTTTCCAGCAGAGGGCACTAGTAACCAGTGCACTCCAGCTGCGCACGATGGTCTTTCCCATAAGATGAATAACCATACTTCCAAGCCACAGTAATGCGAAGCACCAGTTCTTATTTTTGTTGTTGTTATCATGATATAATATCTTCTATTTATTCCAGTGAACAGTTCCAATCCCTTTAGCTTCAATGGAAATATCAATATCCAGTTCGAAGTCCTCTCTCAGCGTCCAGAATGGGTCTATTAAAACAAATCCGCATGTTTTCACACTTCTGAATGAAAGGAACTTTCCTGACTTTCCTAACACTAACACTTCTGCTCACTGAAGCAGGATTCCAAAACACAACAGTGCCAATCATACACACTTGAAATCTTTGAATGGGTAGAAGTGGTGCTTTTAAGAATGGTAGCTCTGCTGCCCCCATGGGAACTTTTTTCCCAGGAGACACAAAGTTCAACAAACCTTGATTTCATAGATGTACTCCAAAAATTCTAAGTAGCGATCTCATTATGTAGTTAGATATTATTTGTCGAACCATCTTAGTATGTATTTAAATATTAATGTTAATTTGGCAGCCTGCTGTGACTGAAGCTTAATTCCTGGGGAAGCGACAAATATTTCACACATACTACCCAAACATTATTCTCAAACTTTAACTAAAGAACTTTGGCCCTTTTCATTAACTTGGACCAGAGGTACAAAAGGGAGAAGCAATGGAACTTCATGTATCTTAACTGTTCCTCATGAACTTATCTGTAAAAGCAAATAGCAAACACCCTTAAGTCACTGACAAGAAAGAGTTCCTTGCAATGTTTTTATATATTAGCAATCTAAAAACATTATTGTTGAGTGATGGTTATCTAAATATAAGTTCTAAGTATATTCTTTTGAAAAGAAGTTCTGTAGGACATTCTAAATAAAATTGATGTATTTTTATATCCCCATGTGTCTGTAGATACTCATGTGTTTAACTCTGGATCTTTGTGAGTCTCATTTGGGGGGGGTGGGACTTAGGCCTTATGAATATGTGCGGTAATAAAAAACATGAATGCACCCTGTGCCTCACTGAAATAGCACATTTTACTCTAAAATTATACCTTTTACGGCTTTCACTGAAGATATAGACTGTTACACTGGTCTATCAATCAGTTTTGAATTTTGCTACTCATATTTCCCTATCATTGGTTTATAGAGAGTGTCCATTTTGCTTTCCATCACCATCACACCCAGATGAGTACAGAAAAAGTTATATTCTGGAATATGGTGAAGATTTATGCCATTTTGAATGGATTATTTCAGGTTGCCTGAATTTTTAATACCCCTTTCTTGTCACGGAGGAGAGAACTTTGTTATTTTTGGCTTTCATTAGAGTTCTCACTTCAGAGTTGGTTAGTACGGGTTTCTGCTTTCAAAGCTGACATCTCTTTTCTTTTTAGCATCTGTTACATAAACAGGGTGAATAGCTACAGGGTTCCAAAATTGTGAAGGAAGCAGCGAACCCTCTTCACTAGCCCATATAACTGACAGCACTTAGCTCTCTCCATCCTGCTGGCTCAGTTCTGCAGAGAAGCAGTGTTGTGTTTCCTTCCTGACACCGAGGTGCTGACAACGGGCAGATCTGAGGCAAGGAGTGTTATGGGGAGGAGAGCAGAGGAAGGAAGTCTGGTGGTGAGAACGACGATAATAAAGGAAATTATTAATACTTCTATAGTGGGTTTTGGCATGGGTGTCTCACCAATTTTCATACCAACCTTCTGAGAAATATCCAATCATTATGACAACTTATTTTAAAAATTCTATACACGTATTTGTATATATATTATATTTTTTAAAGTAAAGAATAGGATTAATACACTAGGCAGGAATTTTTTTCTTTCCTTTCTGCTCTCTAAGCTCATGTTAAGGCAGGGGTTGGGCAAATCAAAATGCCTGAAACAGCAAGGAAAATATCTCACACCACAAGAAGCTTCAGTGTAGAGTGGCTCCAGGGCAGAATGAGGTCTTTAAGGAGTAAGCCTTTGTCACGGTCTTTCTGCTCTTCTGTACTCATAGCACAGAGGAACTGTGTTTACCTTGTGTCTTCATGGTCATATGATGGCTGCCACAGCCCCAGGAGTCACAGTTTACATTGTCAAACAACACAGGGTCTAGCACAGTTTCTTAAAAATAGTAAAATTTGGTGCCTCAAATTGAAGTGTTTCACTTTGAGCTCCAATGATGGCTTAATTCTCAAACTACACAAGGAAGCAAAATAGCTCTTTCTGCTCCCGCCTCTTAAGTACAAGTATAGCACAAAAACAAAAAACCAAAACCTTAGGCTCAGAGAGTTTAAATAATTTGTTCCAGAATCTTGAGGCAGAAACAGAACATGGTGCTCAGTGTTCTAAATCCAGTGCTCTGTCCTGAAAGGTTTGGGGCTTAGAGAAGACAGGCCTCTCAGACATCTATTTCTTTGTGCATACTTCTTCATACATAGTAGGCACTCAATCAGCAACAGTTGATTTGATTTTAGGTTTAAAAACAAAATTAAAATGAAGTTCCCTTGGGCTATTTGGCTTTGCTCTCTTTCTGGCATTTCCCTGTGTTAAGTTTAATTGAATTTGAGCCAGATCAACTGTGAGAAATGTCCAGGACCCAGATATCTTCTCTTATGTGTTTACTTTGTGCCAATATCAATCAGCATATACGGGGATCATCAGAATTGGTGAGCTCATTCTGCTGTGTTTAGGATCCTAGCCCCACTGTCACTAATCAGCCCATTAACCAAAAGCAATTTTTGAGTACCCCCACTAGTACTCCGTTCTAACTACTTCAAAATATGCAAGATGTAGTCCCCTTTGTCAAGGAGTTTGCAGTATATTTTCAAGAGACATATCAAGTCCACAGAACAGGTTAGCTAACAATTTTAAGCTGTTTCATATGCATCAAATATATAAGCTTTCTGGGAGTCCAAAACACAGATAAGAATAAGATGTGAGCCGGCCCTTGGCAGGTGAACTGGCCTCGGGGGAGCAGAATCATAACTCTGATGGAGAAGCTCTCCTCGAATTTTATGAACATGCGTTTTCTCAGGTATCTGCACTCATGCCACCTGGCGAGGTCAGAACTTAATACGTCTCCGAGGCATAACTAGGACCTGGAAAACTGGGACAATTGCTTAGGGCTGTGAACTCTATGCACCAAAACAGTGATTCAGAGAGTCAGCCTTGGGGAGGGGTGGGGGGCAAAGGAGGATGTTTTCATTTAGGCAGTTCTAATTAAGATGCAGAGTTTGAGGCATCTGTCCAAGCAAAGAATCAGCCGATATATGCTCCCATCATCCCCAACAGAGTCCACCAAGCCCCACAGCCCCTTTTATGATTTATGTCATATGGTTTCTATTCAAACCTCCTTTCACTAACCGTATCAGAAGGATGGGCTCAGCAGACAAGCAAGAGTTCTCTGACTGGTTGTTTCTTTCCACAGAGCCTCTGAAGCTTGGATCAAGACCAGAGGTGTCGTTTGGAAGTCAACAGCAGGAGCTGACAATTGACACCAGGAGGATGAGCTTTCTAGGCAAAAGTTTACACAGAGAAAAGCCAGAGAGAGGGTCTGGAGAATTGCTCATAAAGTTAATCCTACTTGGGGGGGGGGGGAATCCTAATAGTATCCACCCCATAGGATTTTATGAGGTTTTAGCGCGATAACAGATGCAAAGCCGTGGGAAGTTTCTTGACAGATTAAGTGTTCTGTATCATTATCTAGATCAGTCACCTCACTCCCACTCCCCATTCTTCTCCCTCTGCCCACTTCTCCTGCCCCGGCTAAGCCGGCCCGCGGGGCCGCGTACCCTTCCTGGGCGTTCGGCACGCTCCGCCAAGCCTCTCTTGAGGGTCATATGTGGACCTCCAGACGTCTCTGCACGCCACAGTCAAAACTTACCTGTTCCATTTGAGCCTCACTAACTCTGCCGCGGGCGTTTGCATTTTAACCACACAATGCCTTAGTGTGAGTGAACGTCTCCACGGCTGAGCCCCGAGGCGCGGACAGGGATTTCCGGACACAGGGCTCCCTCCGCGCCCTTCTCACCACACGCCTGCGCGCGGTCCTGCCCTCTGGTGAGGCCTTGAAAGCCGGAGAGGAGATGGCAAGATGGCGCCGAAGAAACAGGCGCCGTGAGAGGAGCGGACACGGGACGCCGCCGAGTTATCTCCACAGAAACTGGGAACCGATTAAAAGAGAGAGGCAAGCGAATTTGTGGTCATTTAAAGCCTAAAGACACATTGAATAACATTTCTTAATTTTTTTCGGTTTCTATCTTTTTCCCACAATGGAAGAAAGTGCCCGATATAGTATAAACCGCTAATATTGTGCTCTAGGCAGAACATGGCTCTGTGAGCCAATGCAGGCTGGTTTCGGGGAAACTAACAACATTATTGATTTTAGTCAAGCTTATTAGAATCAGTGTTACATGCCCTCTTCCTCTACCAGATTGTATTTGGACTTCATTATGAAATCTCATTACATTAAAAGGAGGCAGCAGTGACTTCTGTAAATAAAAAATTTCCAAAGATGGATTTGTTAAAATTAGTATATCTGTGAAACCTGCTTTGGGTATCAATCTGTCAAGAAACAGAATCATATATTTTCTGATTCTACTATTCTTTTTTTTTTTTTTGTACTGGGAATATTCACGAAATCTAGCAGCATACAGAATCTTCTCGTTTTCCTGTTAGCAACCTCTGTGCAACATTGTTATACAACCTGGGTAAGACATCACATCACATAATGACTACAGACAGCTTGAAGGGATGAACATGGGGGTTTTTTTTTTCCCTTTCCATACAGCTCGGTAACACAATAGACTCTTGAATCCCAAACAAGAGCTATGGAAATGGAGTTCAGTCTCCAGCGAGCCTGGCCTGGGTTTTTTTTTTAAGTGCACGGATATGGAGGACTAGGAGAGATTTGAAGTAACTCCCATTTCTGCTTCAGTATGTGCCATATCATTTGGATTAGGCGGCTTAAGTGAATTGATAAAATTGATGGAAATGAACTGATAGAGGAAATTACTTTTCCAAAACAAACAGTTACAATATGTACTCTTCTCTCAGACACTCGCTCCTGTGTCTGTTTATTCAGCACCAGCAAGCACAGTCCTGTAAATACTGGAGAAAATGATGAAAACCATTTATCCAGAAAGCTCAATATTCTCTCATCCAAAATTATAACTACCAGCTCCACACCAAACCACAAGGGTGCCTTCAGTGGGCACTGAGGAGCAATCCTGGGATCACCACTGGAGAGGAAGTGATGGTGAGAAGTCAGATAGGCTCCTGAAGAAGCAACCAGAAGAGGTTCCTGTAGTTAACCCATTGCCTGCATTTCTCTATCTGCCCACGCACAGCAACCCAGGGTAAACCTGCACTCCCTTTGTCCTGGAATGGTTTCTTCCTTCCCACCCAGTTGACATTTGGGATCTCTGTAGTTCTATTGATCTGATCTCTTGTGTTAAGACTGACCTGGGGAGAAAGATGTAAGCACTGAGATACTGAACAAAACATTAGTGTGTAGGGAGAGGCACACAGGGAAGTTAAGAGAACTCTCAGGACTCAAGTCTCCTAGAAATTGGTGACAGTCAAAGTGACAGGCTAGTTTCTTGCATTTCTTCTGATGTGGTTTTCCCCATCCACCATACCTTAACCTAAACCTTATAGGTTTAGAAGTGGGCTCATAAATTTACTTAAGCCACGCACAGGAAAACGTAGTGTTTTTATATTCTGTAATTCATCTCAGTCTTCCTGATGAAGACTGTCCCCTACCCTGCGTACTTTGAGCTGCCAGCTAATAAGGTATCTGCCTCCTCTGCTTTGAATGGTCTCATGTTGGCCTCTGGTTCATCCATCTGGCCTCCTCCCAGGACGGCTGGCACCATGGGTACTAGGCTTGCTCCCAAACCCTGGGGATGTCCTAGAGATCTGGGGCCTGGAACACTGCTCTCAGTGTTCTTGACTTCCCCTGGAATTGTAAGTTTTTTATTACCACCTCTCCTTGGGCTATGACCCCATGATAAGGTTGGTGGGAAGAGGATAGGTGGAGGGAGAGGCAGAGGATCATATTCAGATCTACATTCATATATTTCCCTCTACATCTGCATCTTTCCTTCCTGCCATTCCTCAGTTCCAGCAAGATTCTTTTCACTTCCTCTTCCCATCTAATCAGGACATCTACACCCTACGTTCTCTCTGCAGATCCTAGTGTTACAACGCATTCCCATTCTTTATTGAAGTTTAAAGAGAAACTATTTCACCAATAAAGGATTACAATTCAGAAGGCATTTCAAAAACATTAGAACAGTCACCCACTGTTATATCGGTAGAGGTAAAATTTGAATGGAATTATAAAATACTGAGATTTTTCTCTTCCCCATATAATCCTTCTTCGCGGTGCCCGTTTTCAGAAACAAGAAATAAAGATTATTGTCCTCACTCCCATGTTGTTCAGCTAGATATCTTGGCATCATTAGAATCTCCTAAAATTATTCAAACCAGATAGGCATTTACTTTCTTTTCAGTCGTCACACAATACTTGGAAAAGGACGTATAGAACTGGTGACAGAAACTACGAAGGTTTGAGTATCAGTCTGGTTATTATCAGTCTGCATTTAGATTTATAACATTCTGTTGCAGTGACTTCATTATAGCCCTTCAAAACAAGGAATGTCTCACTCCAAGTTTGTAGTGTTGAATATACAGAGGCATTAGGTTATGAAATTAGTTTTCTAAGCTTCTACAGAGGGGGAAATGATCTCATTGTACTCAACACTAGTCAATAACTCCCCTGGAGTATATTATGCAACTCTGGATAGAAGATATCACAACATTACAGTACATCCCTGGGGAGGCAACTGAGACTCAATCATTCAACATATATTTATTCAGCAAATATCTCTTGGACTTTATATGCCAGCTCTTTTTTTTTTTTTTTTTTTTTTTTTTTGGTGCTGGAGACAAAATGGTGAAGCATTAAACAGTGTAGATAAATTCTCTTCCCTGAAGGAGCTTGTGTGCTAGCAAGAAAAATAATAGGGATATAAAGCAAGGATGAAGAATATCTAAGTACCTTCAAGGGTGTGTTCATCAGAAGATGAGAAACCTTAGAGAAGGGGCATGGGATGCAATTTGATGACTTTAAATAGTAGAAGGCCTGAATTTTAGAAAAGGGAGGAACCTGCATTTCTATTGGGTGTTCTATAGAACAAGACTAGGATCAATGGGGAGAATCTGGGAGACAAATCTTGCTCAGTATAAGAAAGAACTTGCTAGCAACTAGAATTTGATTATAGCTGTCTCTATACAACCCCCATACACGGCTGGTAGGAATGTAAATGGTGCAGCTCCTTTGGAAAACAATCCGACAGTTCCCTAAATGATTAAACCTACATTTACCCTATGACTGAAAAATCCCACTACTACGTATATACCCAAGAGAAGTGAAAACATATAAGAGAAGTGTAACATGTCAACATAAAAAGTTATACATGAATGTTTATAGGGGTATGACTCACAATAGAGAAAAGGGGGAAACAATCCAACTGTCTGATAAAGGATAATACAATATTAATTGGCTATGAAAAGGAATGAAATACTGATACGTACTACAACATGGATGAACCTTGAAAACATTATGCTAAGTGAAAGAAGGCAATCACAGAAGACTACAGTATTGTGTGATTCCATTCATGTGAAAGTACAGAACAGGGATATCTATAGAGACAAAAATTAAATTAGTGATTGCTTAGGGCTTTGGGTAGGGAGGATGAGAAATGAGAGCTGAAGGGTATTCGGTTTCTTTTCAAGGTGATGAAAATGTTTTAAAATTGGGATGATGGGTGCACATATCTGAGAATATACTAATATTTTATGCTTTAATAAATTTAGTAAATTGCATGGTACATGTATTTTATCTCAACAAAGCTGTTAAAAAAGAAGAAATATCTGAATCTGTGATTTGAAAATGGCCTTCAAACCAAATGTACGAGACATCCCAAATTACAGCTTCTACCCGAAGGAAGAGAGAAGACCTATTGCAGACTCCATCTGAGCCTTTAAATTCTTTGCTTTAGCAGATATGCAAATCTGAAATTCAGTCTCTGATGATTTGAAAGATAATCCCTGCCTCTTTCAGTATTTTCTGTGTCCTTTGTCCTAGGTTCTTACTCCTAGAGGTACAAAAAACTATGAGAGGCAGGAGCGTGAGGATCTGGGAGAATTTCTCCAACCAGCTGTTACTCTTCTCTTCCAACGAACGTTTATCCAAAAGGCAATTGTGAAAAAGAATATAAAACGAAGGAAGGATATTCTGTTCACTAAGATATTTTTAAAATTTATAATAAGGAACAAAATATTGACAGTTTCAAAATGTTATCGCTTATTATGTGACATGATACAAGTTTTATTAATTGCCATGTATGGAGTATTAATTGTGCTGTGGGCACTTTAGTGTACCTTAGTCATAATCCTGTTTGGTGTTAAAGAAAGGGAGCTCAGAGAGACTGCAACTTGCCTAAAATCCCATTGTTCTTGGCTAGTGGCAGAGGCAGGATTTGAATTTGCGCCTTTCAGACATCAAAGTCTGTTGGGGCAAGTCGCCTTTGGAAACAGTGGACCAAGACTGCAGCTTGAGTCTCCTTACTGCCAAGGCGTCTGAAACAACATAAGTGTGAAAAGGAAACCTGGCTATCTGGAAGGTCCCTCAGCAAAGTTATGACAAGTGAGGCCACCTCCACAAGTGAGTTCTCCCTACTATTTTATAACTGTGCGAAGTCCTCAAAATCCAGATTTTCGTATTTCACGATTACTGGATTCACATGGCAGCATTCTCTCTCCCTTGTCTTTTTTCTCTTGCTTTCACCCTACACAAATTGCTAGTTGTTGAGCTGCCAACAACCCAGAGCTCCCCTGGTGCTTCTCACACATCTCCAGAAACGATGTCAGACCAGCTCGGCTCATGTTCATATTCTCCTTGGCTGATGAAATATTTAAACCGTGCTGATAGCCTCAGATGGCATTTTAGATGCTGAATACACCCCCCTGTGGGTCTCCTTCCAGAGGAACAGTAGGCTGCAGTGCCCTGCATCCATTTCTTTCCCATGTTTATGCTAAAAATGACACTTCCTCTTCGTGCTTTTTAATCAAAAGCAGCTCATCACCAACATTTAAAAAAAAAAAAAAAAAAGCCTGTTTCTAGTAGGCTTGACTGGCCAAGTGCACACAATTAGTAAGACCTTTTGGAGGAAGAATTTACAGAAAAATGCTCCATTCGTTGACTTTCAATTAAAATGATAAGAGCAACAGATCAAGTGATAGGAAACCTGTTGCCTTTCTGTCAACCCTAGGGCTGGTGCGTGGTGGGAGAGTGAGGCTCTCTTTGCAAGCACAGGTGAGCAGGTCATTCCGAGAGCAGCATTTACACCCAAGCTAATTGATGAAGACATTTTCATTTTGACCCGATCCCATAGAAAACAGACAAACAAACCCAAAACACTTGTCAAAGAGCTGAGCTAACACAGGTAAGGTTAATAGGTGTGAGGGACTAGACTTTCCTTAATATTAATCAAAAATAATTTGAGCCTTAACACAATGGCCTTGCTCCTTAATTTTGATGGTAAAAATCAGAACATTTCCCTTCAATGCTGTTAATGGGGTCAGTCTCCGAGTCTGAGCTGGTTGCCATGCCGTCAGTCCTGTGGAATCCTAAAAACCATCATCATTTGTTTCTAAACAGATCAAGAGCTATTTACCATCTCAGTGTTTTGTGCACAGCTGGGTGTCTGGCAAATGTCCAATATCCATTAACATTTAAAAATTAGTCCCATAATGCATCTTTTCTAGAGCTTGAGAAGTACACACAGTGACACATGTTGGGAACCAATTACACTTGCACCACCATTAGTCTGGCTGCATTCAACTTCCCAGTAAATGCAGGCTAATTTAGTTTCCAGAATAGTGTGTCTAAATTCATACAATGACCTTAGAGAAGGCTGAGTATCTAAAGATTTAAAGTGGAACAAACCGCTTAGCAAGAATATTACTTTCGATAGTGATGCAGGAGAATACATTATGTGACGATTCACTAAATTTGTGCAAGTTTCCTTTTAATTCGTCCTTTTTACAACTTCCAGGCAGGGTGAGTCGGGAGGGCACAGACAGACACATAGATTTCCATCACCACTTTTATTCCCTTGGTCTGCAAAGCTAACATCACTTTGTATATTGGCAAATAATTTCAAATGCGTCTATTCCTTCTCACTTCGGGGGATGTAACTGGGTTACTTTATTCTGGTTGTTTAATGAATGAACAAATTCTGTCTTCAGAGTAGAACATTTCAAATTCTGTTTGGGAATCATATTACCTTATTGCTTAAGACGAGCGAAGCAAACTCTGTAATTGGTGGTTTGGTAGAAGGTTGAAAACAGAGAAGTTCAGAAATAAATACTTTCTGGAAAGTGTTCTTCTTCAAACTTGCACTGTCTAGAAAAATTCCTCTAATAATATTCAAGGTGAAATAGGGAGTGGAATCTATCTGGGGAGCAGGCAGTAGAGTCTCCCCCCTCCTTCTCAGGTGTCCGTTCTGCTCTTCATAATCAGGATGGAAACTGATTGGCTTCGCTGGCTGATGATTCTGGGGCACGTATTGTACCAATCTTATCTTAGCTCACTTAGTCTATGTCATGCTGTTTAATAAAGCTAAATTGCTCACATAAACAGAATACTGTGCCATGGGCTTTTAGGATTCAGAGGTGGTTTAAAAATATAATTTTTCACTAACATTCAACAGAACAATTTAGCAATAGCTTACAGAAAATTGCAGGAAAGCAGTAATTTTCCAAATGTGCACAAACTGATTCAGCAATTTACAAATTAGAGACTTTGGGGGTGGTTAGGGATGTGCAGTAAGCTAACAAAGTTGTCTTCTCCTAGGGGAGATTTCCCATGCCTCCAGTCATGCTGAGGAACATTGTTCCATTATTCCTCAAACATCTTGAACTATTTCATGGCAAAGCGCCTTTTGGAGGATTATAATGGTTAAGTTCAAACTTGATTTAAATTGGGGTTGATTTTTATAGGAAATGTCATGGCCTCTGTAATTTAAGAGTAATTTTTAGTGATTTGGAAGCATATATTAGGATCCCTTTTGGTATGCTTTTATTTTGAAAAGACTGTATATTATAATGTTTTGGATTGAGATGCATTTAAACATCATAAGAAATACAACTGTCCCATCAGGGCTGTTGGTTTGTGCTCTTAACTGAATTAAGAGTTTGGGGTTAGCATTGTTCTTATTGTTTGGAGAGTGTGAATCATAGTTACTGCTGAAAATTTATAGGATAGGAAGATAGGCATAGTGGATTAAAATAGTAAAGAATAAATGTGCCAATTGGGGAAAACATCCAAACCTATCATTTTACAATGTCTGGCTATACTGTATGTTTCCACGTCATTCTTTTAGTGTAAGGATTAGCCCAATGGGTGCAGAAGAATCTGATTTATTGGATGAAGAGAGGTTGAGAATACTTCATTTTAATAACTTGAAAGATAAAGATTTATTTATAACAGTAATTTCAATGTATGTTCTGCTTAGAATAACCAGTTCAAAATAGGCTGGGGGGAAAGGTGCATTTGTCTTTTGTAGAAAAGTCATGCAGGGTTATAATCTCATCACACATACCAAAAATAAAGAAAAAAAAAAAAACCACCACACCTTTATCATTGGAATTGTGAACAAGAAATGTATTTTCTCCAACTTAATTATTTAGTTTCCTACTAAGAAGTTGCTCTGCAGAGGTCAATTATCCTTCAGGGATATCCTGGAAGAAATGAACAATTAGCTTGATTTTCTGTTGAATTTGGAGCTTGAGACTCAGTATGTGATCTATTAAAAACAGGAGATAATTCCTCTTAAACCATGTCCTAATCTACATGGGAGTCTTACACTGCAGGTAAGAAATCAGCAAAGTAATCCAATCCACCACCATGGGGCCAGGACTGAGTATCTTGATACACAACAATCATGGCTTCAAAACATTAAAAGAAAAATCTCTCATGGGGAGCAATGAAGGATAACAGAATTCACTCTTCTTATGAAGTGCAAAAACCGTATGAAAGAGAAATGCCATTTGATTTTTTTTTTAACTAAACAGAATTGCTCAAATCTGATTAAAGGGAGTAGCGGCAAACATTGTAATTCGGGGTAATCAGGAGAGTGTACGGTTTTACGAAGAGATGAAAGGCAAGAGTAAGACTTTCATAAGCTTCAGACGATCCAGGAGGCTGACTGTTACCTAGCTCTGCTCTAAAAAAAGCTTTCTTGCCCCAAGAAACAATTTAAAGTGGAGACTAAATTGAGTTAAAAAGCACCCTGCACAAAGCTTTTCAGAAAAGCACTGAATTCACTTATGCAATGAATCTAGAAAAAAAAAATTATTTCCTCTCTGGAAATGTCTTTCTTTCTCCTTTTGAGTTATCTTAACATGGGAGTTGTAAATACAACGTTCTCTGTCTGTCTCTGTCTCTCTCCCTCTCTCAATTCGAGAATGCTGTTTTCAGCTGGCTCTATTTCCTTGGAAGTCAGGGCTCCGCTTTGAGCTTAATAATATTGGATGCCCCCCAAGACCTTTAAATCACCTTCATGTCACTGATTTAACACTTCCCCTGAGGACACATTCATTTGTTCTCAGACCTAGGAGTGTGGCTTTTAAACACACACACACACACACACACACCCTCAGGAGAGACAGAGAGATGAGAATATGCAGAGGGTTCAAAGAAGAACTCAAAAGCATATTATGGAGTGGGAACTTGTTAGAGTTGTGTGTCATTTCAACTATAAGCCCAAGAAAATAGTTTTATAGCCATTGTGGGTTTTCTTTAGAAGAGGAAGACAGTTTTATCAAAAACCACTGAGTGGGTGGCAGAAATAAGTCTTTGTGTAGAGAGAGTGGAGCTGTCTTGAATGGCTGCTACTTAGGATACCAATGATAATTTGTAATAATACATAAAGAGAGCACCCTGAATTCATTTAAACCATTTCAATGAGTTGTAAGCATTTTTCACACGTTTCCGTTTAGTTTTACAGCATTCTGGTGAGGCAGAGTGGGCAGATCTTATTTCTCCCTCTGCAGTTGAGAGATGGCTGTGAGGATATGTGGATTGGCATGTAGTGATACAAGACTAGGTGCTTCTTGTTGAACCCCTTTATAGTTACCTTTTCTGATATGCTTCCCTTTCGATATTTTTCAGTGCCCAGTTTCATAATCCTTCTAGCCTGACCTGGGGGGAAGGGGAAAGTACTAGGACTTTGAATCAATGGGGTAGACATTCTCTTTGATTTTAATCCTCCTTTTCCCTTAAACTCCACTTACACAACAGCTTTAGCATGACCTAATAACTTTGAGCCATCAGACTGGCATCAGGGGTCAGAAGAGATTTTCTGAGGAAATGTGTGGTGCGACCACTCCTTCTGTACCTCTATCTCCAAAAGCAAGCCCCAGCCTTATTGACAATGTAATGCGTCCTGAGGGATTGGGCAGAGGCAACTGTTACAGCTTTTGGTGTCAAGACGCGCATGGATTTAAGCCCCGGCTCTGATATTTAGTCTGAGTCTTCACTTCATCATCTGTAAAATGAAGGTAACATGGATAACCACCTCGCAGTATTATTTATTTAGTTATTGATAAGGATGAATGAGACAATGCTAGCAAACATAGCTATGATGAGTAGTATGTTGTCATTACAAATCCTGAACCAGGCAACTCATATCTCTATGATGCGTTTTAGCCTTGGACCCAGAATTTTCTTGTGCTTTCTTGTTAAAGCCCCCCAAAGCCAGCTTTCTCTGTTAAGTTCATGTTGGAACACCACAAAAGAATTTTCTGAGTGTAGTTTTTATATTAAAAATGTATTACAGAACTCTTAAGAAAGTTTGCTTTGTCTATATAGCTTCTGAGGTTTTCTGCCCAATTGCCCTCCAGAATGTATGGATTGAGTTAGATCAAGATGACTGAGAAACATCTCAAAGAAAAGAAAATTGTAACTATGTGTGGTGATGGATATTAAATAGATTATTGTGAGGATCACTTTTCAATGTACATATATATAGAATCATGTTGTATACCTGAAATTAACATAATGCTGTGTGTCAATTATAGCTCAAAAAACAAAAAAAACTGGTTAAACTAAAAAAAAAAGGTGACTGAGGAATCCATAAACTAACCTGACTCCTGATGAGTAGTGAAGAAGAATAAGAATGTCATAAGAAGGTCACCTCACATTTCCTAAAATTCCCTCTGAAGGAGCAAAATTTACTTGGTATCATTTCCCAGATGCATTTCTGTGCTTTGCTACCAGATTGGAAGCATCTGAGACTTTTAGGTCCAAGAGCAGCTTGAAGAGCACCACACTCACTGCTTGGTCTAATCTGCAGATGAGGAAATCAACACATAAAATGGTCACAAAAGTCTTCAGTTACTGAGTAGGATAAGAGCCCTGGACTCCTAACTCCTAAATATGCCTTCCATATCTCATAAGATAAAAAGTAATTTTTAATAAATATTTGTGAATACAAGTCTGAAGGCAATGACTTACCTACTCATAAAACAAATGATTCATGTAAGCAACACAGTTCCTTAGTTGACTATTTCCTGAGCAGGTGAAGGGAGGGTATGTTGCTGATGGGGAAGAGACTAGTAAATTAACTGTTTGGCCAATTGTTTGATGAAATCACCCTCAGTTTGGTCCAATCGTAATTCCAATAGGCTTCTAGATACAAAATAGGTCAGCTAAAAACAAGGTGGGAGAGGGGGGACAGAAATCACTTCCCCAGCTGTGCTGGATGAATGAGAGGCAATGGTTATGGCAATGGGACATTCAGCTGGACAGAAAGAGATGGTTTCCATTCCTGGGGATTTGCAGGATGCATAACCTTGGCTAGTTGTCAATTTTGTCTCATTCAAAAGGAGGTTAGTTCGAGGTGAGCCATCACACATTTTTTTTTTCTGTCTACAATGATTTATTTCCTCCGTCCATTTTTTCCTTCAGTCGTGCATTTATTCTACACAAGGCCTAACAAAAGATGGACACCAAACTCAAGTACAGAGTTAAATCATTCAAAAGCCTTTCTCTGGGAATTAAGGGGAAGTTTGAGCAACCACCAGATGACAGGTGAAATCCACGCAAGGCAGTTTTAGTTTTTTTCTTTTCCTATTTGCTCTTAGGATTATTCATTTTGCTTAATGAAGAGTTGGTGAAACTTCCTCTCTAATAGTGAGTTTTAAAACACCCAGAAGCATGAGACAGATTGGACTCTCTGATTTCATTCTTGCATTTTTTTCTTTTACAGACATATTTTATTCTCAAAGGTCTCTGAGAGTTAGAAAACATTTCAAAGGCTACAGCATCTGTTCCATATGTATCTGTTGTCCCCAAAAGAGCTCTGCAGAATCACCTTCAATAATGTAGAACCAGTACAGAGCTCTGTTACATCTGCACACCACATATCTGGATGCCTAACTACTGTGTAATCTGAAGACCTAGATCTTATAAATCACTGCACATAAGCATAACTACCTGAATCTCACCAGCTCAGAGCCCCCGCTTGCTTACTTTGGAACCCCAATCCCTCTTCTATGGGACTCACTAAGTATGCATGCAGTATATCCTGCCACCCCAGGATATACTCATTTAGATTAAATCTCCCATGCTATTTGCAAGGTGTTGCACCAGCCTTGGCAGAATCCTCAGAATGAAGACTTTACCTGCCATAGCAGTTGTCTGGTAGTAGCCCCATAAGCCTTTAGGGAGATGAAGCCACACTATAATGGGGGCTGTCAGGCGATGAAGACCGACTATAGGGAATAGAAAAGTCCTTCTTCCCAGCTCCGTGCTGTACTTTGTCACCAGAGTAGAATAACTTGGTTCCATAATTTTACAATGTCTTTTATGAATTTAATTCTGTATGTCCTAACCTCTTCTTCCCTTTGTGTTATAGACTGCTGCCCATCAGACTGGTGGTGGGGAGAAGAGTGGTGGGGTGAACAGAAGGACACCGTGCCATGCCTTCCATTCTCTCCTTCCACTTCACCACTTTCACATACAACGAGAGCAACACTGCTAACCCCCAAAATGTCTCCTTCAGTTAAAACTCAAGGTTCTTTGAAAATTAACTCATGGAAAGGAATGTACGTGTGCATGAGGGGGTAAGAAGGAGAGGCAGTTAGACAGGAAAGTTCTCATCCTGAAATCTCTGAACTGAGCAGTCGGGAATGCTGGACTCATTCAGGTGGTGAGCAGCCAGATTGTGCAGGGTGGTTGTCAGAGGTGGGTCCTCCTCTCCATGTGGGAGCTCACAGTGTGGCTGACCTTAATGTGGCTTCCAGATGAATGTTTTCAGCAGTTCTTTACTGAAGAGTTCATATATTGGCTCTCAAACCACAAAGTCAGGGGATGAGGGTGGGGAACTGCACAGCACGAAGGAGCAAGGCCTCCCTACCTTGGCCTTTAGGGTGTTCCAAGGAAATGCTTTTTTTTTTTTTCCCACTAATTCTTCCTATTCTCTCTTCTTACCCCTTAGGAGTCCCTTCTCATTTGTGTTCCTGTATTCCCATTATTATTCCCTTCCCATTCCCACTAAGACATCCAGAAATTCAACAATCTCAGAACGATGGAGTTCCCATATTTCTCCTTGTGTCAGGAAAATTCCACAATATGGGGCCTCAGGTGTCTTCCACATGCCATGTTTTTGTTTTGTTTTGTTTTGTTTTCTTCTATCTGTTTTTTGCTGTCCCACCAGAGAGCTTTTGCTTAGAGCCTGCTAACGCTGTGGAAAACCTGCCTTCCCACCACCCTCCTCTCAGGATACTTTCCTTTGGAAGACATGGTGTTTAGTATTTAGTACAGGTTTACCAAATAACAGAAATATTTATTTTTTTAACATACTTCTGACCTTGTGTTCTTGAAAATAATCCTGGCCTATATGCTAAAGACACACTTTATCCCTTACATTACATTCTTTGCATTAATTGGTATGAAGGGCACCAAGTTGAAATCTCTTTTCAACTTTCAACTTTCCCTTTTGGTAGGGGTAGGAGGACTTGTAGGTCAGTCTTCACAGTACACAGACACTGGCTGCATCACAGGGTGGGGGGTGCTTTGTTCATGCACAGTAGTTTCCAGACAAAGACCCTGAGACAAAAATTCAAGTATGGTGAGTTTGTTTGGAAGATGATCTCAGGAAATGCCAACAAGGGAGTGAAGGGCAGAGACAGGAAAGGGAAAGAAGGAGCTAATATGTGTACAGTAGATTGCCAGAGCTGAGACCCCTTCCACCTCCAGGAGACTCTGAGAAGCTGACTTCAGCAATGGCCTACCCAAGGGATGGGAAAGATGGGTATTTATTCTCCTCTATTATTAATGAATGCTATTACAGGAGGGATTAACTCCCCCAGCATTTCTGGTGGGCCCTGTCCTCTGTTGGAAAGTAGAGAGCCCTCTACAGATTCATAGGAGCTTGCAATTAGAAGCCAATAATAGATTGCGATGGGACATTCAGAGCCAAGGGGAATGAGCAGGTCACTCACTTACCCATCTACTACTGCTCTGTTCAAAGGCAGGAATAGAAACCTTTTTATACTTTACTGGTCTGTGACCCAGAAATGCAGAGACTGCCCCTTCCCCGTGGTCAGAAACTACTCCATGCAGTTTGCTAATACAGTTTTTGAAATGAAAGCTCTCCCTATCCCCACTCCACACAGAAGGATCTAGCAAGGAGGAGAGAAGCCTGGTTGGGATATTGAGTTATCTATAGCTAATCACTGGTCTTTATGTTGATACCACCTAAGAAAGTGACCAGTATCTGTTTAACGAAAGTAAATATTGAATGGAACAATAAATATAAAAATGGGGATTTGAATCAAGAACACCTGATCTGAAGAGTTGTGTTCCTTTCATTTTGGTCAATCTCTACCTCATTAGGGACACCCTGAGCTGAGGAGACTGCAAACAGTCACTGTCACCAATGGTGGCAACGAAAGGGTTCGCTCACTGGGAATTCTCCGCCCTGGCTGATAATGGCTTTTGTGTGTCTAGACGGGGACCTGTAAATTGGCCTGCCAACCTAGCCGGAATGCAAAATCCCCACTCCATTAAGGGCCATTCAAACCAGCCAAAATGTCAACACTCTTAAAAACAGATCTATTAATAATTCAAATGCTTTAGTAACAATACAAGCATTTTCCCACATTATATTAGAAAATTTGACAATGTTTGCCCATATTTATAATTTCAATGGCTTTATTTTTCAGAAATAGTGTGATTGTGAAGCACAGACGCATTTGTTTCTGCACTGAATAGTCTGGCTTGATGAAAATTTTCCAAAGCCAGTAGCTCTTAGTTAAATAAATAAAATTTGTCTAGGAAAACTGACAAAAAAAGGGAAGCTATATTTAGCATACAACAAGTGATATTTAAGTGCTTTTGCTTCTTCTAATTCTTTGATAATTGGTTATGGGTGGTAACTTTCTATTCAGGACTCATTCTGTCCCACTGGTTATAACAGGTAATGATAGAGTTTCTGTAACATAAATCTGCACACACTATGTACACAAGTACTTGCATTTACACACTTACTATATTCGTTCATTCATTCATCCATGGAAAACTACTTATTTGGTGATCAGTAAATTTGTCATTACATGTATAAATTTATTTGAAGGACTACAATAAACTAAATTGCCCCGCTAAAAAGGAGAACACAGACTCTGTCTGAAGACCTTAATTCAAAGCTTACTAGCTGCTTAACATTGACCAACTGACTTAAACCCTCCCACGTTGCAGCTTCTAAATCTGTCAGACTGTGATAAATAATACTTCTCTCATGATTGATGAGGGTTAAATTAGATGAGACACGTGAGTAAATTAATATTTAATTCTATGGATGATTCTATGAGGTTGTTATTAGTATGCACATTTTTGCAGAGGAGGCAATCAGGATCCTCCCAAATGTGTTTTGCCCCAGTTGCACAGAACGGCATCTATGTAGCTAACCTGTGAGGACACATTCTGGTTTATATACCTGACATCTCCCTCTAAAGTTTTCAGAGTTTTACAGAGGTGGAAAGAAGCTTCCTCTTATCTCAGGTGACACGACAACTGTTCTTATCAGGTAAGAGACATAGAATTTCTTTTTTTATCAATTAGATACTCATTAAGTTTAGCCAACTTTTATTGACTGGTAAAGGAGTGTGCGGCTGGTTAAAGGCATAGTAGCAATTTAACTGTGAAGTTAAGGGTGCCTAACAACTCTCCTGCAAGTATTTCCAGGTATTTCCATCGGGTTTTAGTAAACATCCAGCATCACAGCTTAGGAAGGCTGTTTAAATATTTGAGCGGGAATTGATTGTGTATTTTGACATAGTTGTGCTTTTGCAGGAGTATCAATGATCATATGGATTGGTTGTCTGTTTGATGAACTTCTTGCATGAGTGGTGTTGACAGTCAGACTGTTCGTCCAAGTACATGTTTGGCTTCAGCATCATTTTGTAATATATCGGGACAAATATTTTTCTTTTGTGCATGTGGGAACACATTTCTAAAATCACAAAGGAAGGCAGAGTGAATATATGATTTTCATATACAAATATTTATTTTATAGACAACTTTTCAGGAACATTTAGCACATAAAGCCAAGTAAATCTATATATCGATTAGGCTGGCTGGTTTCCAAGGTAGGAGAACTTGATTCATCTCTCGTAAATTCACTATTCTCTTTACAGTTTCAGGATTTTCACTGGCAGTATATTTTCCCAGGGCTATAAGGCCTTTGCCACCTACTTAGGCATGGGCAAAGAAGAAGAAAAATAATAAAGGAAGGCAGAAACATGTATGGAATATCTTGAAGATAGAATTACAAAGCATAAAAAATGTTTACCTTTGATATCTTTTTTATAAGAAACTGAGGAAAAACCTAGAAATCGTCTTTGTATTTTTTCTTCAATTTTTTGACCTACTTTTGGTGAAAGAGAGAGGATGAGGCAGTAACAAGATGGGGTCTGGGGCTTGGCCACCCCACCCCCCACACCCCGCTGAGCTCTCCTCTAGACTTCGCTGTGTGGCCTGAAGGAAATTCCCTGCAGTCCTGAGTCTTAGGCTTACCTCCGTAAGAATGAGTACAATTATAAACACCTTGTAGAGTTGCTGTGAAGATTAAAGAAGATGTACGCAGAGTACTCAGAAAACAGTAAGTAATTAATAATTGTAGCTATTTTTATTTTTAACAAGGTTATTATAGCCTCTGGGAAGTTAGAATATCTAGCAGTTAGAATATAGTATTAGAAGTGGGCAAGGTGCTAAACTCTGTTTTTAGCTTTACTATTGACTCACTGTGTACTTGGCATTAGTAATGTACCTACTTATTTGTGCCATTTAATTTTAAATTAAGTGGAAAATATGATGTTGGAATTCAAGATAATAACAGAGCCCTGAAGTGTTTTCAGAAAAGAAGAGGAGGTAATGGGGGAGGGAACAGATCGTGCAGAGCTTTGTCGAGGACATTGTCTTTGACTTTTACTACTTTGGGGTTTTAAGTAGAGGCATACAATTACCTGAATTATGTTTTTAGTTGGCTGCTGTGGTTGGTGTATTGCCTATGGGATGGCAACTGGGAGGAAAAGTGAGAAGGGAAGCAGAAAGACCTTTTGGGTAAATATTGCAGTAAAATCCAGGTAAGTGTTAACAGTGTCTTGAATCAGGATGGTCGCAGTGGAAATTTTGAGAAGTAATCATATTCTTCATGTATGTTCAAGGTAGAGAAAACATCATTGCAGATGCATTGGATGCAGACTGCAAGAGAAAGAGTGGGGCTAAGAGTGACTTCAGAGTTGGTTTTTTTTTTTTTTTGAAAGACAGGCAGAGAGAGGGGAGAAAGCAGGCTCCCCGCTGAGCAAAGAGCCGGATGCGGGACTCGATCCCAGGACCGAGATCATGACCCGAGCCGAAGGCAGAGGCTTAACCCACTGAGTCACCCAGGCGCCCTGACTTCAGAGTTTTTGACCTGAGTAACAGTAAGGCTAAATTTGCCATCGACTGGGATGAGGATAACTCAAGCCGAGCAGGTTGAGGTGGGAGAACAGGAGTGCATCTTGGGACGTGCTACATGGAACATGTTGATTTAATTCTAGGCAGAGACGGCAAGTAGGCAGTTAGAGATATGAATCCAGAGTTAGAAATATGAATCTGGAGGTCAGACTGGAGATATAAATTTAGAGATCATTTGCATAGAGATGGTGTTTAGAGCCGTAGACTGGATGAGATCACCAAGGAGATAAGTGTGAGAGAGAGAATCAAGTGCTGAGCCCTGGATGGTTTGCTTCACTAAATGATGTCTTCCCAAAATTAAAGGAAGAGCCACATTTTCAAAGGAGTCCATAGCTACATTTGATTACTTTTACGACTTATAACTCGAAAAGTGTAAGTACTCCTGCTTTTGCTAGGCTTCTGCTAAAAGAGAAGGTAAACACCAGGTGAAATTCGATCTTTCTGAATGTCTCTTAACTGTCATGGACTTGCATCTGGGATATGTAAAGAATGTTCAAAATTCAAAATTTGAAAACCAACTCTCAACTGAAACATGGGCAAAACATTGGAATTAAAACTTTACCAAGGAAACTATAAAAATGGCAAATAACCACATGAAAAGTTGCACAATATTATTAGCCTTCATGGAAATGCAAGTTACAATCACAATGAGACATCACTGCACGCCAACTAAAATGGCTAAAGAACAAGAAGAAACAAACAATAAACTGTTAGTGCCAAACGCTAAGGAGGATACAGAGCAACTAGGACTCTGATACATTGCTGGTTGGGAATGCAAAATGGCACAGCCACTTTGGAAAACACACCATTTCTTATAAAGTTAAACACATCCTCACCATATCACCAGCAATCCATATTTACCCAAAAGAAATAAAAACCTATGGTCGCCATACATGCATACTTATAGTGGCTTTATTCATAATTACCAAAAAACCAGATGTCCTTCATCTGGTTAATGGACAAACCATGGCACATCTTTATAATGGAATACTCTTCTGCAATAAAAAGAAACAAAATTCTGATACACACGCCAACATGGATGAGTCTCAAATACAACATGGTAAGTTTTAAAAAGCCAGATTCAAAAGACGGCATATTATTTAATGCTCTACAGATGATCTATAAAGCTGGAGAACAGTCCAGTTGTGATGGACTGGGGTTGTGAATAGGGTTGATGACAAGGAGTGCGTAGGAATATTTTGTGTGGGAAGGGAACAGCTCTATATCTCAAACGTGGTGATGGTCACGCTACCGGATACATCTGTCAAAACTCATTGAATGGTCCACCAAGAAGGGTGAGTTTTACTGTTTGCAAATTTTATCTCAATCACCCTGATTATTAAAAAACAATTTTAACATTGCATTTCTTTATACTGACAATCAATAACCAGAAAAGAATTCAGAACCAAAAGCCACATGGCTTCACAAAGTTTTTGAGCTCTTGGGTAACTACCTCAAAAAGTCAAGAGAAAGCCAGTTACCATACTGAAGCCTTTCCCAAGGGCTAAGCAGGAGGTGGAGAGTCGACGAGTTCCCCTTTGATTTGCTGCATCCAGAAGCACTTTGAACAAAGCCAGTGATATGCTTGCTGTAGTCCGCTGGACAGCACATTCGCCTCAGTGAAAGATGACCCAGCCTAATGTACTATAAAGTGTCAGCATACAACAAGCTTGTTGTATTTTCAGATCCCAGGCTCCGAGAGACCATGTATGGTATTTTCACCCGGGGTGAGGTTGACCTAAAGCACCATGGGCAGATTCTCTGGAGTAAAAGATTTTTAAACTACATGTCAGCAATGATTAGTTACAAAGGAAAAGAGAACTTGCCCCATATGACACTAAATGACAGAACAATGTGACAAAAGCTAAAAACAGAAAGAAAAAAAAAAAAAAACCAGTCTTTAAGACAAGAGGCTGATCCCCAGTAGTCTTAGGGACAAGTCTTTTGATTACATCTTTTGTCCCACAAATAATAAATCCCTACCCTCAAAAGGCTTTCTAGGCTGGTCTCCTAGATTTTGGCCTGATGACCTCCCAACTACAATTTGCAGAGTTGAGGGAATCTGACCTGCATTTAATATTTAGTTTCTGTCTAGCTCTGTAAAGTTAATTCTGGAGAGGAAGCTGCAGAATTTTGTTATCCCCCTATAAATCAGGCATAGCACGGACAACATGTTCTATAGCTTTTTTTTTTTTTTTTAAAGATTTTATCTTATTTATTTGAGAGAGAGAGAGAGCATGAGAGGAGAGAGGTCAGTGGGAGAAGCAGACTCCCTGCCGAACAGGGAGCCCGATGTGGGACTCAATCCCAGGACTCCAGGATCATGACCTGAGCTGAAGGCAGTCGTCCAACCAACTGAGCCACCCAGGCGCCCTGTTCTATAGCTTTTAAAAGACCTGAGTAACGGGTTAAAACCTTGCTTAGTAAATATGCTCTTTTAAACCTCTTGACTTAGCCTTCTAGGCAGGATATTAATTGTAATGTTGTATTTCTGTGAATCTCAACCACTGTAATGATGTACCATGCAAGGCTTTGCTGCAACTAAGCATGTAGAGACACAAGACAGGGTCCCGCTGTAAGGGCTGGCATTAAGGGAGGGAAGAAACAATACTTAATGATAAAATAATGATGGTGATGATGACAATGATAACAATTCAAAAGAGCATATGCCAACTCACAAATGTGCAGAAGAAACAGTAAACACAGAGAAGCAGCATACCATAGAGGGTGGAGAATCAAACAGGTGTGCCTTCTAATCCTAGTTCGATCCCTCATTAACTGTGAAACACTGGCCAATGCAGGTAACCTCTGCAAGTCTCAGTTTCCTTATTAAAAAAAAAAAAAAGGAAGATAATTACAGATGCTAGTGCTTAGACTTGTTAGAATCAAGGGGAGCAGGCCTATTCATGTTTAAGTATAGTACATGGCATTGACAGTGTTCAATAAATGTTAGCTATTGGTAGTAGAGATAGAAGTAGGAGGAGGATTAGAAAAAAAAAAAAGCAGCTATTTCTACAATCCCTTGTCAAATGTGCTTTCAGAAGGAGGTCCTCGCTGGAGCTATAAATTTGGGAGTATAAAAAGTGCTCAAAATCGTGGGGGTGGAGTGCAGTTAGCCAAGGAGAGGATGTAGATAGAAAAGAGGATAAGGTCTAACTTGGAGACTTATAGCATTCCCAAGTTCAGAGGTTGGGTGGAGAAGGGGCCAATAAAATTGGAATCATTTTCTTTTTGTCCTTTTCACTCATTTCAGAATTTCCGCCTATAACACCTCACAAATTCCCCAACAATGTCAAAGAGATAGGATCAGGCCTCTTCCTCCATCCTGACAAGTGTCTCCGTTCACATTCATTTCTGTCACTATTCATGGAATGTTTAAAAATCAGTTAAATAAACTTCTGTTGGCTTACATAATTTTAGTCCAGGTCTCCACTGTCAAAGTAAAGGGCTGAAGCAATTATCTGAATAATTCAGGCAGAACTTCCCAGGCTCTTGGGACCTCTCTCTTCTGCTACTTTTGCCCGAGGAACCAGGGAATCACTTCAATTCTTTCCCTACTCATGTAACTCTGGTCTTACTATGTCTTTAATTATTGGACTTTGTCACTAAAATAAATATGTCATATGGGAAACAAATACCAGTGAGGGAGGGCCCTTTTATTTCACATGTAGATATGTTTTGTAGATATGTTTTATTTCCATATGGATGATGCTGAGAACCAGTAAAAAGGCAGATCCGGGGCACCGGGGTGATTCAGTGGGTTAAGCCTCTGCCTTTGGCTCGGGTCATGATCTCGGGGTCCTGGGATCGAGCCCCGCATCGAGCTCCGCATCGGGCTCTCTGCTCAGCGGGGAGCCTGCTTCCCCCTCTTTCTCTCTCTCTGCCTGCCTCTCTGCCTACTTGTGATCTTTGTCTGTCAAATAAATAAATTTTAAAAAATCTTAAAAGAAAAAAAGGCAGATCCAAAATGTAAAGATTAAATGAAGGCAGACAGGAACTGAGTCCTTGTCGGTTTGAAAGGAAATCAAGCCCACGAAAGTTGAAGGAGCTGAATTTTCTCAACAAGAGCCTGTATTATCACTTATTGTTATTTATGGCTCATTGAGAGAACAGCGAGAATACTAAAATACAGGAGAACATTTTGACCCATGTCACAAAACACCATGTGAATTTATAGCCTCCTCATTAGAGATATTTTTCTAATCAAGAACAGCCCTTTAGCTTCACGAAAAGGGACGTGAGGGGGATGAGACATTTTTGATTAAAAAAAGGAAAAAAAAAAAAAAAAAGCCTGGGAAATTTTGCTTGCTTAGACATCCAGGTTGGGATAAATAACAACAGAGGAAATGAAAACCTCACCAGGAAAGGACGTCCTCCCTTTTGTGTGGCTGAATATAAGTCCATGGAACTTGCAGTTGTGCCCAAATAGAGAGAAGCCACCAGCTCTGACTGAGCATTGACCGCACCTGTCAGATCTTATCTTAATGAGGCACAGATCCTAGGACAGGAGAGGAACAAAACGAAGCGGTGTGATAAGGTACACAGTGCAGTAATTGGATCAAGCTGAGGCAATGGTGGTCCTTAGCAGCAGCTGTGGCCACAAATGAAAGGGCTGTCACTTGCGAATAATTTGCTATGTTTCAGTTTTCACTTTTGTCCATACAGTTGTGTGTCAGGAGAAAAGTCTAAAAGCATAGATTTTCCTTCTCCATTTGCCTCCCGGAATATTCATCTCTGACCACACTTTGGCAAATGTAACAACATGGCAGATCTGGGGATGTTTCCAATCCTTTATTTACATGAATGTACTGGACTTTCTCAGCTCTTACGACCTTATTCTACAGCCAGCAGATTCCCTATGTTGCTAGCAGAGTGTGGCAATTTGCCTTGCATTTTCCATGATTTTCCAGCGATCCCAGGAAATGCTAGCTAAATACTGACATTGAATGCTGTGAAATAAGGTCTCCAGAAGAAACTGAGGTCTTGTTACAATTAAAAAAGCACGGCGCCCCCGTGGTCCACCACAATCTTAAAACAGTTCTGTGGATATTGTTAGGTAATCTATTGCTTTGTAACAAACTACCACAAAACTTAGTGGCTTAAAACTACAATTTATCATTTCTCCTCATTTTTCTATCTGGACTGAGCTCAATGATATGGTTCTCCTGCTCTATCTGGCGTCTGTTTGGGCTGGAGAAGAGGAGATGGCATCTTTATTTACATGTCTGGAACTCATCTCAGATATCTGGAACAGCTGGGAGCCGGTCTGGAATCTCTCCACGTGGCCCCTTCGTGTGGTGGACTTGAGCTTTCTCGTGACATCATGGTCTGAGAGAAGTCTGATGTCTTCCGTGGTACCTGGCTTCCAAGAAAGAGGTAGAAATGTTCAGTCTTCTTGACCAGGACTTGTCCCAGAACATCACTTCTGTGACATCATAGTAGTTAAAGCAAATGACAGGGCCAGCCCTGGTTTGCCTCCTAGGAGATGAAGAAGTTCCAGGTGTGTACAGGTGGGAAGGACTTAGGGTGGACAACTTGAGCGGTCTTAGAGTTGCCTCCTGACTGCTCTGGTGGAGACTGAAGAGCATCAGGTGTTCCACCCATTGCTTGTAGATGGTTCATTTCTAGTTTAAAGCATACTTCAGAGAGATGAGGAACCTTAGACATCATTTAAAATAGGGTTTCTCAAACAATTTTATGGTTATCCAAAGTAGAAAATGTCCTATCATGAACCAGCATACAAAACTGAAGTTATATCTGTATCTGTAACACATATACTCATATGTACACCATATCCCTATACAAATATACACAGGACAATAGTTTCATGAGACAATGTTGATCTTTAATATGTGCACTGAACTCTGCTATTTTTTTATTCTGTTTCATTTTAAGGAAAGCTGGTCTTGACCCATGAAATTGATTTCATGACCTACCAGTGGGGTGACATTGTGATTCGAAAAATAGCCATCTAATCCTATCTACTTATTTTACAGATGAACTTGCGGAGGATTCACAGGTTGGGCTCCATGTTGGGCAGAGGCAGAAGCAGGATGCAGGTCACCTGATTCAGAGGCTAATGAAGTTCTACTGCCCCACACCCCACCCTGCTGTTACAGATACAGAACAGCAGTGATCTAATGAGAATTATTAATTTTGCTTAGCTTATTATTTCATATCCTGGTCTCCACAAAGGTGCAAATGGAAGATTTTTTTAAAGCATTTTCTTTCTCATTTCCCTAAACTTAACTATGCTTAGTATAAGTATTCAAGTGTGAGCATTAACTCACAGCACTTTCAGGCAAGCACATAAAGCATAACATATTCTCTGCCCTCAGACTTTTTTTTTTTTTTTGGTAGTTCACCTCTACAAGTCTAGGGCATGTAAAGAAATAATTAAAAATCATAAACTCATCATATTTACTTATTAATGCAAAAAGGAGACATTTCTCAACTTTAATGCTACAAAGACCCAGAGAAGTTTCCTGAGGGAGGTGGTGGAGATGTCTACAGGAGATTTGGAGGAATAGGACTGTCTTCCAGGAAGAGTGTTAGTGTATTTCTGCCTGGAATCATAGATTGACTAGATGACCTATGAATCCAAATCATTACTCACCTTGGTTTAGTGGTGTTACGGTGCTGCATTAACTGATGGCCCAATTAGCTTTCCAATGGTAAAACTGCTTATTAAGTAAACTAAGCTATCTCTAAATACCGCAATTGATAGTTCAGGGTTTCAGAGATGTTACTGTGGTTCCCCCTGTAGCTTGATGCTCTGCTGTAGCACTAGCCAACAGAAATCTGATGTGAGCCACATAGGTGGCACTTTTATAGTTTCTAGAAGTCACGTTGGAAAAAAGTAGAAAGAAACAGAACTAATTTTCAAACTTTATATTTGGAAATAAATTTAGGGGCGCCTGGGTGGCTCAGTGGGTTAAAGCCTCTGCCTTCGGCTCAGGTCATGATCTCAGGGTCCTGGGATCGAGCCCCGCATCGGGCTCTCTGCTCAGCAGGGAGCTTGCTTCCCTTCCTCTCTCTCTCTGCCTGCCTCTCTGCCTACTTGTGATCTCTGTCAAATAAATAAAATCTTTAAAAAAAAAAAAAAGAAATAAATTTAGACTTTAAAAACTTGCAAAAAGAGTGCAACACTTCATACACCTTTTCACCCAGCTCCTCTTAATTTTAGCATCTTGCATAAACCATGGTAAAGTTATCAGAACTAAGAAATTAACATTGGTACAGTACTATTAACTAAACTCCAACTTCATTTAGATTGGTAAAATTAATTAACTCAACACATTCAAAATACTGTTTTGATATATAATCAAAATAAAATGTATTAACAAGATATTTTATATTCTTTGTTTTGTACTAGACCTTCAAAATCTGATTTCTATTTCACACGTACAGCACATCTCAGCTGGGACCAGGCACATTTCAAGCCCTTAGTCGCCATGTGGCTGGTGGCTACCATGTTGAATGGTAACAGCTCAGAAAAGAGCTGTCATAGACAATCTACTTACTCCTGTGTGAATTCTATGTAGAGTACTTGAGTCCACGAAGCACTGACGGGAGACGTCAAATAGTCTGCGGTCAAGAGTACCAGCTTAGGGGTCAGGCAGAGTGGAATTCCAAGTCTGCAACTTATTATTAGCTGTTTGACCTTGGCACACAACTCAAATTTTCTGGGCCCTTTTTCTTTTTTTCTTCATCTGTAAAAAAATAAATAAATAATTGAAGAAGAAAACACCAACTCATTGGGGTTATCAGATGTATCGAAGGAGAGGACACATGTTAAATGCTAGCCCAGCGCCTTACCTGGAATTGTTGCACAGTAATTGTTAGCTTTTAGAGGTCATCTGTGTCACTGCCAAAAGACGAAACACATACGCGTTTTCTTCAGGGTTGAGTGATATTATTAAAAGTCCAGTTAAGGCTCTGATCAATATTTTAGAGATGCACAACAAGTGCTTTTTGAGTACCTACTATTTCACAGGCATTGTACTGAGCACTGGAAGTAAAAAGATGCATAAAAGCCCTTATGGAGTTTACTATTTAGTAAAAGATACCATTTAAATAAGAAGACCTCATTCTCTGTGTATGTGTTTGTGTGTCTGTGGCAGAGGTGGGGAGGGAAATTGTTGTGGTTATTTATTTTTTAAATGTCAAAGTAATTATGTATTTTAATGTGGAAAGAATTTAAAAATTGATTATTAGCAATACTCTTAACATTCATCCATACAATAAACTTTCTATGTTTCTCTTTTGGTATTTATTTTAGAGTTCTGTCATTTGCTTAATTTTGTATATTTGTAATCATAGTACAGGTACAACCTCTTAATTTTTCCATATTGTTAAGTACTAGCTTTAGAATCTGAAGACTATTTATGTGAAGGGTATAGTTACCTAAGGTATTTTTAAAATCAATGGATCAGGCTTAACTTACTAGTTGGGATAAAATGTACTTATGTCTTGTTACATAATGAGGTGACAAGTTCATGGAGATGGTTAGATGCGTTAAAGGAAACTTTCAATGGTAATAATAACCACAAGAGCTAACACTTCTGAGCACTTATGCACAATCATTGTGAACCGAGCAATATGACTCCAGAGATCTGTCTTAACTAACACCCTGCTTCTGTCTCCTATAAAGCTTTTTATTTTTTAAATTTTTGAGAGTAGCATAAGTCAATTTTTGAAGTCAATTTTTGACACATATAGAGGATCAAGAAATCACAGTAGTGACTCTACTAAACTTGTAATTGTCTTTGGGAAGTTGAAGTATGGATAACCCTCCCACTCTCCCTCTCTACCTTCCTCTTTTTTTTTTTTTTTTAAAGATTTCATTTATTTATTTGACATAGAGAGAGAGAGAGCACAAGCAGTTAAATATGATTTTTGTGTTAAGATAATGATTTTGAAATCCAGATTTTTTAAAGCAAGATAAAACTTGTTCCCCATTCTTTTATCTCTCATTTAACTTTCCAAGAACCAAGAATTCTTTAACCAAGAATTTAAGGGATTTAAAGCATGATGTTTCTTTTATTAAAGAGAAGTGCCCTTCTATCTCTGCTGGCTGGGCCATGAGACTCGCTGCCCTGGCATGGAAACAGGCCATGGGGAAAAGTAAATGAAAAGCCAGAAGTTGATGCCTTCTATTCCAGGAAGACTGGGGAAGGGGTAGTCTGAGTTACAGCAAGGAGGTCTTTCTGCCCCTCAGTGGGATCCACAACTCTTTGGTGCAAGGGAGCTTAAGAATCCAAATAATTTTTGAGATTCTGAGAATGTGGATGCTAATAGCATGGAGTGGAGAGGGTCTGAAGGCTCTTTTAACAACCCCAACCTTTACAATCTCAGTTTATAAGTGATGGTGCCATCACTCTTTGGGATGAGCTTGGGGGAACACCACGAGCTCCCCTTGGCCTTTGTGAGGTTTAAAGGAATTTTCCTGTGTGGGGATGTGGAGACACTGAGAGGCCAGAAGATTGCCAGAGGTTGTCCTGAGGAGCAGGAGACTCCAAGATGAGTCAGAGGGGAAGGGATTTAAATGGTTGGGACCATGGACTCTGGCAATGAAAGCCAGAATCTCATTTTCCAAAAAAATGTGAGAAAGAAGCCTTACACCTCTATAGCTTGAGTTCGTGGACCAGAACAGACCATTCACAACAGAGGACACTGGCTTATTTGTAGATTCTCTCCCTAGCATTAGCACTAGGTCGTATTAGCTACATTCATGCATATACTCTAACAAGATTTTTACAAGTTGTAGGGGGAGGGTAACATAATTTGAATTCCCAAAAGGGGACTGTTAGACCAGATGAGACTGAGCATTCTTAAGAGAATAATTAAACTTTTAGATCTAAATTCACCAGGTTGGATCAAAATTTATTTTCTCCTCTATTAACTCTTGGTGTAAATGTGTGTGTTTGTGTATGTTGAGAAGAACGGGAATTTCCTTTCAATGATATGGGTAAGATTGTGAGAAAAGTACATTTTTGGAACAGAAGTCCAAAAGTTCCATTTTGAAGACATTGAATTTGAGATGCATATTCGACATCCCAAGAGAAAGGATGAGTATGTATTTAGGTATGTGAGTCTGATTTCAGAAAAGAAGGCTGTGCTGGAAATAAAAATATAAGTGTTATCAGCAAATAGATGGTATTTTTGGGCCAGGGCATGGATGGCCCTTGGCCCCTTATGTGTTTGAAGAACATATACTTTTCACCAGTTATCTTTTGGCAACCACTGCATACATAGCTAGGGCAGGGGGATAGAAGCTTAGCTGATTCCCCCTTTTCTCCATCATAAGACTAAGGCAGATGGAAAAGTGGATATGGACTTGGATGACATTAGAGAGAGCGTACTGTACTCAGCAGAATACAAAGCTCTCAGACATACACATCATTGCCCATAAGGAAGGGAGCAAAGCAAACTTCCATGCTCCCTATAAGCTTAATGGGTGGTATAGTGAGGACATTATTATTTGCATATCGCTGGGGTCAATATTTTGAAAAGGAAACTCGTATCCTCTAGTGGCCTTCTGATTTAATACAAAGGCAGGAGATGGGAAGACATAGAAGGTCCTCTATCCCTGACCAGTAACAAAAGCCACTTGCCTCCTACTGTTACTACCTCTTTAACTTCTTTTCAGAATAACACCTGTTAGAGCTGGGCCTGAATCGCCAACTGTCTATTGGGGTTTCCACTGCCCCTGTATCACATTCATGATTTATTATGAGGAGACATGCAAGGCGTGTAACTTCCCTTCTTTTCCTTTCATTTGTACTCTCAAGGTGCACCTCACCTCCACACACCCATCTTCCCTGAGTGTGCTCCTGAGTGAGACACGACAGTGGAAATAAATGCTCTATTTCATGACTCTGGAGATGGATGCCATCTTCCCAAGTAGATGCATGTGAAGGGATCTTCTCTGCATCACTGAGATCATACAAATCTCTCACTCTGCTGAGGTGTCGGCAGGACAATCATCACCCCTGACTTGTTTTCAGGTGCTGATGCTGCAGAGTTTAGCTTGTTCTGGAAACAAATGGAGTCTCCTTTTCTGAGAGGTCCAAGAAAAACGATAGGAAAAAGGTTCATAATAATAATAGTAATAGTGATGATATTAAGTATGCTAATATTGGTAGCTACCATTTATGCAATAATTTCTGATGTGCAGGGGCACTCTGTTCATTTCTTTGCCTGCCTTATCTCAGATACATGGAGAGTGGGGTTTGGGAGACCATAAAAAGGGGAGGGTCGGAATTTTGGCAGCATCTCTCATCCACAATAAACGAAGGAAGATTGCACAGAGCACAGCACTTCTTAGACTGTCTAAAAACATGTTATCTTTTACTTAACAGGCATAATGCATCTCTCATGTGTGTGATGTGAGACCCCTTTTGCCTTGATTTTTTTCATCCAAAAAATGAGAGCCATAATGAGAATAGTAAGAGTACCTACCACATAGGGCGGTTTCACAGACTAAATTTTATAATGTACAGAAGCTCATTTTAACATATCAAGAAATTAGAAGACTACTTGGCACATAAGTGATCCATAAATATCAGGTTTATAAATACCAGTATTACGTTTGTCCTCCTGTCAAAAGTGAGAGAAAGAAAACAGAACTGAACCCAAACCGCACCATGATAAGTAGGACGTCTAGACTGAAGGTCAGTTTTGCTTAAGGCTACACATCATCCAGGGTCCAGAAGCCAAAATAACCCCATTAGACATTTCTGACATTTGTATATAAGTAATGAGTGGTTCGTTTTCCTCTAAGAGATAACGGTAACCCACCGTGTGCTGTATCACGCAAGTACTTGTTGCACCGCTCTCAGGATTTCATATTTCCATTTTACTTGACTCTAGTGCCTGTTCAGGGTGCAAATAAAGTAGCAACAACAAAGCCCCCGCAGCTATGTGAGAAGGTCAGCACACCTGACCACAACCGAATCGTTCCCCAGGGCCAGAGTCCTGACTTTGTGTCGATCCTATGCACGTAAGGGTACTTTGTAAATTGTAAAGCTCTTATAATTATTACCCTGGGATGCCTATTGTGTAAGTACCAATACCCAGGAATATTTGTGCCATCTGGGCAGAAATAAAAAGTCCCTGAAAGTTGATGTTCTAACTCTCAATGCATTTTTCCTCTCTATTTTTCTTGTTTCTAATGTTGACAACCGCCCACATGGTATTCACTGGTTCTCAGTGTAGCCCACAGAAATGCCAGCTGGCTGCATGCCAGTGTCAGGAGGATGAAATTGTCGAGAGCTTCCTCATAGCAAAACCTTGTCAACGACAAGCATTGTTTCTGAGTCTGAAATATATTTCTTTTTCCATTCCTTTGGTTTTTCTTTCCACCTGGGAATGGGACCCAGAATGGGTTACTAATTATATTGTGGTAGCTGTGATTCCTAACACCACCAGTCCTCATATCTATGCAGCATCACTCACTTAGCTGTACCAGCTAATATGTGGAGATGGGATGGGGCTGTCAGCAGGCACATGCAGCATCGCGGGAAGGCTGCTGTGCCTCCTAGTTGTTCCACGCTGGCTTTTTAAAATATGATTTGTGTTCTCCAAAGCTGTCCAAGGCATAACATCCAGAGAGAACCATGATAAAAACCCACCAAATCTGCCTCCTGCTTATTTTTGACAATTATAACGATCTTTGTTTTAAATTAATAGGAACACTCCGTTTTCCTGTTTGAGAGTCAGTGACCACCAAAATTCAAAGGCAAGCCTTTCCAAACCCAAGACCTTTTTTCTATCCTAATAACAACCTCTAAGGCAGCAACACAGACCCCAGAGAATACGCTTTAGTTTGAAATCTCGTCTTGTGTACATTGGATTGCTGATGAGAGCAATAAATGAAGGAAGCTTGCAGAGAGCACAGCACTTCTTAGACTGTCTAAAAACATGTTCTCTTTTACTCAACAGGCATAATGCTGTAAAACTGAACTTCACTGGCTTGAGGACCTGTTTTGGCCTCCCAAATTTCCCAGCCAAAACCTAAGGGATTCTACCTGAATGTTTTTGCATAATGAAAATATACAGCGAACCTCCAACCTGTGCGTGAATTGTGCATACCATTCTAATAACGAATGTGGTACTGTGCTTATATTAATCTGACAAGATTGGTAGCAGGTCACGGATTTAGGATTTCTTTAGAGAACAAAGGAGTTGGGATTCCCAGGTTTGTCATTCAAGATGTTTTGGTTTATATTAGGTGCTGTCATTGTTCAGAACACTGTATCATCACAGATGGAGCATGGTTTCCTACCAAGGCGCCCAGAGGTTGCCAGGAAGGATCTCCAGTTCCTTTGGATTTGGGCACAACAATAGAAGAGAGGAATTGGTTGGTTCCCCTCTTCTACCGTAACCTGAGATCTCCCTGTGTCTGCAACTCCTGACAAAGGGCAGTCCAGTAATTATTTACAATGCAACTATAGTTTGGAATACTTTAGTTGCTCTTGCCTTGGATCTATTGTGAATTTCTCAATCAGAAAAACAACTGAGTTATTATTTACTAGGTATTATGTTCTAGACATGTTTTAAGGGCCTTACATATCTTAGTCTACTTAATCATCACAGTAATCTTAGGAGGTAGCATTACTATTTCCCCAATTTTCAGATGAGGACCCTAAAACACAGCAAGGTTAAGTGATTTTCCTGGGGTCACACAGTTGGTTAATAGTAGAGGGGAAATAGGCTCAGGCCCTCCCACTCCAGATAAAGTGTTATTAACCACTATGGCCATGGACTTTGAGAGAGACTTTTTTGTAGAAGGAGCAGTAAGGGAATTTTTGACTATCAGGTTAATCCAGAAGAGAAGCAAAGAACTTCTGATTTATGACACATAACTCCCTGGCTTTTTAGGCTACTTTGCCACGTTAGCAATAGCCTCTAGATTCCTTAATTTGGGGGAAATTCTAAAACTAAAGAATACACTTTAGTTTGAAAATACTCTTTAGTTCGGTAAAATTTGTTGTACCCACACATTTTCTCTTTTGCAACAAAAATATTCTGAATGTATAATATACTGCAAGCACATGAAGCAGTTGCAAATAGTAAGAGGTATGAGCATAAAGATTCCTTCAACATGTGTGGTGGTAATAGAACAGATGTTTATAGAATTGGATTGGTACCCATCCACAGTTTTAAGCCTTATCCAAGAAAGAGATAAGAGTTCCACTTCAAAGGCACATAGTTAAATCATTTGGCAGTGAACATAGATTAAGGAGCACTGCTGTACCCTTCAGCTGCAGGAAATTTGGACATCATTTTTGTTGGCTTCATACACAAATATATATGCACTGTGTGGTGCATTTGATGAAGGACTAGACGTTTTCAGATACCTTTGAGTAGATATTTTGATTGGTTCTTATTAGGCCCAGCCTGGCTTCACAAGGATGAAATTAGTCTTGGGTCCCCTGTTTTCTGAGCTGTTGCAGGCATTTGAGGTATTACCAAGTGACTGGGATTCCCAAGGAACCTAAGAAACAAGAGCCATTTGAAACTCTACCCTTGGAGACATGCATGTAGGCTTTACCTTGGATAGGACTAGGAGGAACATGAGCTACTGGTTCATTTGTTTCATTCCATTCCTTATGGTTCCGTATCACCCATTCCATTTCAACCTGGAGAAATATTGATAGGGTTTGCTTCTTGGCCTTACCCAGACAGTGAGTCCTTTAGCTGTCCATTGTTACCGCCTAATTATTTTCACTGTTGCTTCACACACACAAAAATCCCATTAGCAGCACTTGTATGTGATTTGGTTGATTCTTCTGGTTGTTTTTCTACACTTAGAATCCCAAAGCAGCTCTGCAAACAAAAGGGTGTCCAAGTAAATCTACAACTTAGGATAATTCACTAACCAGTGGTTGCACAGCTAATTTGATTTTGCTGTTGATCAGAGATAGGAAAAGAATTGTAATTGAAACGCCTTGCAACCAATTTGTAAATGTTAGTACACATTATCAATCATTGTTATGCTATTATGCTATTAACATAAATTATCACGTAGAGGTAATTTAAAACTGTTAAGTGACACAGGTATATCTTATTCCTGGTGACAATTACATATAAAGGGTAAATGGTGCATCTTGTTACTGCATGGACTGTTGACGGACAGTAGTGATTAAGTGATGTTATCATTGAAAAATTATTTTGTTCCTACTATTTTTTTTAAATTTTCTGTTATATATGAATTTAGGATATCATATTCTTAAGAACACACGTTTGGTGCTAACTCCTCAAAACTCACTATTCTGTTTCAGGCTACTCTAATGTTGACTTTTAATGAGTTTTTTTCACAATTTTTTTTTAGCTTCATACTCATTATAGGACATTTTCTTTAAAAAGTTAGAAAACTAACTCATTACTAGTGAATACTTGGTTGACTGCATGAACTCCCAATTCTTTTGTATATTGATGCATTGTGTCCTGTATTTTTAAGAAAATTAAGACCAAAAAATAATAAACTTATGCTTTAAGAGGTGAGTATTCACTTTGAATAAAGGAACTGAACATGTGGGCAGATTCTGTGTTGAGCCTACAATATGGTGAAGAAAGATTTCCTGTTTTCCTGTGGAGCTTATTCAGTTACATACTATATGAGGCCTTTGGGGTATAATAATGAAAGACAAACTCAGATCCATTATATAATGAGAAATAAAGCCAGATGAAGAACAGGTTAAACTCAGGTTTAAGTTTTGAAAATCTTAAAGGCTTGAAGCTTCTCAGCCAGAGGTTAGTTTGTCAGTGGCTATAACGATGAAAATACTGGACAAGTGTCATGACTGGAAATGTTACATGAGATCTTACTGCAACTGGATGTCAAGGATAACATGTAAAATGACAAATGGGCCCTTAAGAGAATAATGTGCTAGCACTTCATCTCATCCCAAAGGGTTCCATCAATTCTAGGACTGTAAAGTCTATGAAAGTCGTCTGTTACAAGTATTTATGAGATGGAGATGACACAACATATGTGACATTCTGAAGCTGTGAAATGGGATGGCTGGACTGATTCCTTGGTGCTCAGGTCAGAAAATAATTGCACATAAACATATAGAGAACAAGTTATAATAATTTTTTGTTATTTTTAAATGTGGAGTGCCAAATGCCAAGTCAGGACATAGTAAAGATGTTTCTAAGTGATAAGTTCAAATAATCATAAAGGATGAACAATGGGTATCATCAAAATTACTCATGAAAATCTCAGGAAGTTGCTGTATCAAAGACAGAGACACTCTCCGTGAATCCAGTTTTTTTACCCCCAGGTTGGGTAGATCAATATTTCTGTGGAGACAGAGGCAGTAGGTGCCTTTTATTTAGGGCCATCATGCATGAGAAGTATATATCTATAAAGATCAGAATCTGATTCGACATTACATGGAAATTCACAAAAGGACATGTAGGAACTGGGGCTGATTGAAATAACAGATTTTTTATATTTCCAGATTTCATTGAAACATTAAGCTTTTTTTTTTTTTTAAGGAAAACTTATGTATGGTCTATTGTCATCTCTAAGATCTCTAATTTTTCAAATTGCTATGTTTTAATTTCTGTTAGCAGGGATTCTTAAACTTTTTGTGGACTAGACCTTCTGAGTAGATAATGAAAACTTAGGGACACTTCCCCAGAAAAACTCAGTAGATACACTTAAACTCAATGTGAAAAACAAACAAACAAAAAAATCAGGATTCATGCATGGTCCTGTAATTCTCAACTAGACCACCACAGATTTCTCCTTCAACCAGCAGGTGGTCCACATTCTATCCTGTATCATCACTTTATACTTGATCTTAGCCAAGAGACCGAGAAGTGATCTGTATCATCACTTTAGAGGGGGACTGTAGAGACCATAAAGATAGTACTAACAATGAAGAGCTAACATCCATTACGTGTCTAATTACGTAAGAGCTAAGAGCTAACATCCATTATGTGTCTAAGGCAGTATTCCAAGTTAACTCATTTGCCATTTACCACAGCCTGAAGGTAAGTGTGCTATGTCTTGATTTTACTGTTAAGGAAACTGAGGTAAAAGGAGGTAAAAGATTATGTTTGAAGATCGCACCACTAGTAAGTGGCTGAGTCATGATTTGAGTCCAGAAAGTCTGGTTTGAGAGCTGAAGCTATGAACCACTATGCAATACTACCTTGCTGCATAAGAGAAACCAGATGTCTTTTCTACTGGCCTTGGTGAAAAGAAGAAATGATGATGATGGACATACTATAACCATTTAACTGTGACTCTGTGACAATGGTCCTTTCTAACCAGGAACGCTTGCCTCTTAGAGGAGAGGATGTCCCTCTTAGTATTTGAAGCTGGCTGTTGATCTATAACTATACCTACCTAGTCCTACAATCTGTCCTCTTGGTAAGCATTTGAATTGATTTCTAGCAATTTTCAACCTGATTCTGGATTCCCAAAAGGGTTATACTACCTTCCAGAACAGTTTAATTTCATATTACTATTAGTTTTAAAATCAAAATATAATTTCAAAGTGTTTAATTTAAAAATGATAGTTAGGACTTTTGGTTGCAAGTATCAGAAATCTAGTTTGAAGTAACCTAAGAAAGAAAACAAAAATTATTGGATCATGATCCACAAACAACTCCTGAATAGTGAAGTCATGGAAGAAGCAGAGAGCCCATGGGCCTCAGGAAAAGCTCAGACAGAGAAGCTAATACTGATGGATATATCTGGTTTTCATTTGCTTCTTTCTTCATTATTCATTTTCTCTTACTGCCAACTGGCTTTCTCCAAATGGCAGGAAACACAAGCCACCATAGCTTACAAGTTTTATATTTTACATTTTATCATAAGAGGGAGAATATTTTGTCATTTTCTCAATGTCAAGTTTAATAATCTAAGACAATATATTTTATTTACCCAACATGGACTAATTTCTCACCCTTGGAACAAATCAAATGTGACTTGGGGTAGAGTGATTGAATTATATGAAAATATATCAGTGCCATAGAAATATGTGGATGGAATAGGAAGGGAGATGTTCCCAGGAAATGGGACAGAATGGTAAACAGATAACACTTACTGCTTCACTACAAAAGGAAACTCGACTTATTTGTTTGAAGTTAGCACTAAATTATAGATGACTATCGGACAAGGGGCTTGGACACTTATTTCTTGCTTTACACAGTTAGATTAATACATTGGGAAAAAATGGTGGGTGAATCAAATTTGTGTTGATTCAATAAATAGGTGACTGGTTGGAACAATTTTATAATAAATATTTTCCCAAAGAGAATGTTCTTAAAGTAAATAATATCATCCTTAATTTGGGTTTGTATTTCAGTTTACAGAGAGATAAACTTGTAATGAGAAACCAGTGAGAATAAAGAGTACCTCTTTTAGAAGAAAAGCTGTCACTTTTTGCTGAATGACTTTTGGAGGAGTCTGGGACTGTGATTAAGAGAACTTTAAGCTGAGAATGAAAGTAAACATGCAAAGTTTAGTGATTGACTTGTCAAGGTTTTTTGATAGTGTAACTGCCACCTGGTGTTTCTTAATGAAAGAAGCAAAATAGAATTAGTATGAGTAGCACTTTGAATAACATGATTCTGAGACATGTGCCTGGACCAGCTCCTGGAAGAATCTAAAGTTTTCGACAGGGAAATTTCACTGCCTTATATTCTGTCACTGTGCTGAGTAAAAGATGGTTCTGGACAAGCACGTACTTGGGAATTATGTCAGTAAAACAGGCGTGAATCTCATGGAGGTTGTATTTTCAGCATTGAACTAGAATCAGGATGTGGAGGACAAATTGCTTTCTCATTTTTTCTCATCCCCATTAAGTGAGAAAAAAATTTACATGTGGGATTTTACGTATTTGGAAACACATGGTAGTCAGATTGAAGCTTTTCTCCTTGGTCAGCTCGAGAAGTTTGAGAAATAATGTGAATGGGGACAGGCACATGCAGTTCTGGATGCCATCATTTGGAAAAATGAATACCAAAGTTTTAGCTTTACTTTATTAAAAGATGCTTTATATTTATAATTAATATTTAAAAATATTTTTCCTCTACCATTATCTCTGGGAACATGATGATTTGGGAATGTCAGTCTGTAGCAGTATTTTTTTTATACCTGGCAATAAATGTGCTTTTGTACAGAGTGTTCAAAAGAATTTAAGATCGAGCAAATATAACTCCTAGTTAATGGTTGTAGTAGTCTGTCTCAGTAGCTTCAAAAGACAAGCTGGTAGCTGGTCTATATAGAGGAGAGAGCGGACAGAAGGATGAGATACGGTGGAAAAAATGCAAGAAGGGTGCAAAACTGGTAAGAAACAAAGTGTTTATAGAAACTGTCTTTGCACATAAATTATAACTATTGGTTCCAAGAGAAATAGAAAATGAGATATTAGAATTATACTTTGTAAGGAAAATCCAGCATAACTTTTGGTCATTTAGAATCATGAATCATTAGCCATCATGCCATTAGAAAGTGTTATACAGTTGGTCAAGAGTGTGGGCTATAGAATCTCAGTTCAAAAACCTTTCTTTTTATTGGTTATGTGACTTTGGACAACTTAATGTCTTAAATCTCACATCTCCCATATTCAGAATGTAGATAATAATAGAACTTACTTGAGAAGGTTGTTGTTCTGATTGAATGAGAAAATCCATATCATGTTATCACATACTGGGTCACAAATCAGGCCTCAACAAGTACAAAAAGAACGAGATCATACCATGCATGTTTTCAGACCACAATGTTATGAAACTTGGAGTCAACCACAAGCAAAAATTTGGAAAGACCACAAATACAAGGAGGTTAAAGCACATCCTACTAAAGAATGGGTGGGCTAACCAGGAAATTAAAGAAGAAATTTTAAAAATACGTGGAAGCAAATGAAAATGAAAACATGATGGTTCAGATCCTTTGGGATACAGCAAAGGCAGTCATAAGAGGGGAGTATATAGAAATACAAACCTACTTCACAAAGCAAGGAAAGTCCCCATACGCAACCTAATCTTACACTAAAGGAGCTAGAAAAGGAACAGCAAGTAAATCCTAAAGCTAGCAGAAGAAAGGAAATAATAAAGGTAAGAACAGAAATAAATGATATAGAAACAAACAAACAAACAAAACCCAGAATAGATCAATGAAACTAAGAGTTGATTCTCTGAAAGAATTAATAAAATTGATAAATCTCTAGCCAGACTTATCAAGAAGAAAAAAGAATGAACCCAAATAAATAAAATCATGAAAGAAAAAGGAGAGATCACAACCAAAACCACAGAAATACAAACAATTATAAGAAAGTATTATGAAAAATTATATGCCAACAAATTGGGAAATCTGGAAGAAATGGATAAATTCCTAGAATATAAGCTACCAAAACTGAAACAGGAAGAAATGGAAAATTTGAACAGACCCAGGACCAGCAAAGAAATTGAATCAGTAATCAAAAAATCTCTGAACAAACCAAAGTCCAGGGCCAGATGGCTTCCCAGGGGAATTCTACCAGACATTTAAAGAAGGGTTAATAACTATTCTTCTCAAACTGTTTCAAAAAAATGGAAATTGAAAGAAAGCTTCCAAACTCATTCTACAAGGCCAGCATTACCTTGATTCCAAAATCAGACAAAGATCCCACTAAAAAGGAAAATTACAGGCCAATATCCCTGATGAACACAGATTCAAAAATTCTCAACAAGATAATAGCAAATCAAATCCAACAGTACCCTTAAAGAGTTATTCACCATGATCAAGTGGGATTTATTCCTGGGCTCCAGGGGTGGTTCAATATTCACCAATCAATCAAACTGATACACCACATTAATGAGAGAAAAGATAGGAACCATATGATCCTCTCAATAAATGCAGACAAAGCATTTGACATAATCCATTCTTGATAAAAACCCTCAACAAAGTAGAGTTAGAGGGAACATACCTTAACATCATAAAGACCTTATATGAAAGACCCACAGTTAATATCATTCAGAATGGGGAAAAACTGAGGTCTTTTCTTCTACAGTCAGTAACAAGACAGGGATGTCCACTCCACCATTGTTATTTAGCATAGTACTGGAAGTCCAAGCCTCAGCAATCAGACAACAAAAAGAAATAAAAACCATCCAAATCAGCAAGGAAGAAATCAAATTTTGACCATTTGCAAACGACATGATTCTTTATGTAGAAAACCAGAAGACTCCACCAAAAAATTGCTAGAACTGATACATGAATTCAACAAAGTTGCAGGATATAAAATCAACATACAGAAGTCTGCTGCTATTTCTATACACCAGTAATGAAGCAACAGAAAGATAAATAAAGGAATTAATCCCATTTATCATTGTACCAAAAACTTAGGATACCTAGGAATAAATCTAACTGAAGAGGCAAAAGACCTATACTCTGAAAACTACGGAACACTTACGAAACAAATTGAAGATGACGCAAATAAATGGAAAAACATTCCATGCTCATGGGTTGTAAGAACAAATATTGTTAAAAAGTCTATACTACCCAAAGGAATGTACACATATAATGCAATCCCTATCAAAATGTCACCAGCATTTTTCAGAGCTAGAACAAACAGTCCTAAAATCTGTACAGAATCACAAAAGGCCCCAAATAGCCAAAGCAATCTCAAAAAAGAAAAACAAAGATGGAAGCATCATGAATCTGGACTTCAAGCTATATTGCAAAGCTGTAATCATCAAGACAATATGTTACTGGCACAAAGACACATAGATCAATGGCAGAGAATAGAAAACCCAGAGATGGACCCACAACCCTATGGTCAGTTAATCTTTGACATAGCAAGAAAGAATATCCAATGAGAAAAAGATAGTCTCTTCAACAACTGGTGTTGGGAAAACTACAGCAATGTGCAGAAAATGAAACTGGACCACTTTCTGACACCATACACAAAAATAAATTCGAAATGGATGAAAGACCTATATGTGAGACAGGAAACCATCAAAATCCTAGAGGAGGACACAGGCAGCAACTTCTTACCAGACACATCTCCAGAGGCAAGAGAAAAGCAAAGATGAACTATTGGATCTTCATCAAGACAAAAAGCTTTTGCACAACAAAGGAGACAATCAACAAAACCAAGAGGGAACCAATGGAAAGGGAGCAGATATTTGCAAATGACATATCTGATAAAGAGTTATTATATAAAATGTATAATAAAGAACTTGTCAAATGCAATACCTCAAAACCAATCCAATTAAAAAACAGACAAGAGACACGAAAGGACATTTTTCCAAAGAAAACTTCAGATGACCAAGAGACACGTGAAAAGATGTTCAACGTCACCCATCATCAGGGAAATACAAATCAAAACTACAATGATATATCACCTCACAACTGTCCAAATAGTTAAAATTAACAACACAGGAAATGACAGATGTTGGCATGGATATAGAGAAAGGGGAAACCTCTTACACTATTGGTGGGAATGCAAGCTGGTGCAGCCACTATGGAAAACAGTATGGAATTTCTTCAAGAAGTTAAAAACAGAACTTCCCTATCATCCAGCAACTGCACTGCTAGGTATTTGCCCAAAGGATACAAAAATACTGATTCAAAGGGGCACATGCATCCCAATGTTTATAGCAGCATTATCATCAATAGCCAGATTATGGAAAGAGCCCAAATATCTATTGACTGATGAATGGATAAAGAAGAAGTGGTCTATGTATACAATGGAATATTACTCAGCCATCAAAAAGAGTGAAATCTTGCCATTTGCAATGACATGAATGAAACTAAAGTGTATTATGCTAAATGAAACAAGTCAGAGAAAGAGAAATGCCATATGATTTCACTCATATGTGACATTTAAGAAACAAAACAAATGAATATAGGGGAATGAAACAAAAGAGAAGGAGGCAAACCATGAGAGACTCTTGACTATAGAGTATAAACTGAGGATTGCTGGAGGGGAGGTGGGGTGGGGGAAGGACTAAATGGGTGATGGGGATTAAGGAGAGCCCTTGTGATGTGTTACATGTAAGTGATGAATCGCTATATTCTACACCTGAAACCAATATTACACAAATATTAACTAACTAGAATTTAAACAACTTTCTAAAATAGAAGAAATAAACATAAGGTTTTTAGAATGGTGTAAAAAAAACCTCAAAGAGCAGAAAGGGGAACCCTCCTACACTGTTGGTGGGAATGCAAGCTGGTGCAACCACTCTGGAAAACAGCATGGAGTTTCCTCAAAAAGTTGAAAATAGAGCTACCCTATGACCCAGCAATTGCACTACTGGGTATTTACCCTAAAGATACAAATGTAGTGCACCACCTTCTTGCTGTGTCCTCACGTGGTATTTCCTCTGTGTGCACACATCCCTGGTTTCACTTTCATGTGTCCAAACTTCCTCTTATAAGAACACCAATCAGATTGGATTTAGGGCTCACGTTAACATAGCCTCATTTCAACTTAAGTACCTCTGTAAAGACCCTGTGTCCAGACATGGTCACTGGGGGTTAGGGTTTCAACATATGATTTGGGAGAGACACAATTCAGCCCATAATAGCAGCATAGCTTGTTAGCCTGACAGAATCATAAATGATTACTTAGAGAGGTGAGCAGTTTTTGCGTTTTTTTATTGTAGTAATAATTCTGTAAGTTGACTGATGCAAGGTGTGCTCACCACCTGCCTTTTAGCAGTCAGCCGTCCTAAGATGGAAGCTACACAATGACTAAATTGGCTCTTTGACTAAGACATGTATCAACTCTTGCACCAGCACTCTCTGCAAACAAAACAAAACAAAACAAAAAAACCCACCATCACCAACAACAAAAAAACCCCAAAGTGTTTGAGACAAAAGACTTTTTTTTTTGTAAACCTGCGAATGGATTTCCATGAAGGTTGCCAACCCTAATACAAAGGCTTTGCTACCACCCAGCTCTCATTGCTGTGTTTACTCACCATGGTGGAGCATTTCCAATCCTGTCAGCTTGTCTTTGATTTTACATATTTTATAGTAACTTCCTAGCCAAATATCAGTGCTGCTCACTATCTTTAGATGTTCAAAATCAAAAGTTGTACAGTGCTTATGTTTTTTATTTTACTTAATGATTATTTCTATTTTTGACAATCTTTGACAGCTCTTTTCAGCATGGGGGCTACAATGAATCCACTGAAACCCTGGCTTTTATGGAGAGTTAAAAAAAGCCAGAGAATTATTTTGCCCAACAAACTTGGGAGATAGATTTTTGTTCCCTTCAGCCTCTGTAAATCCTATGTATCTCCATTACAGGTTTACCTTAGGAATGGAATTTTGTGTCTTGCTAGCATTTTATAAATTTTTTTCTGGAACATTTCACGTAAAACAGAGAAGTACTTTTCCTATCTTTTATTTAAAGCCAGAATGTCTTCTGGGACAAAGAGGTGGCTTTTAGAAATGGAACTGGAACATGATAGTCTGCCCCAAATGAGACAAATCTAAAGTGTGCTGAGCTAAGAAGCCAGACAGGTTTCAAAAACCTCTTACCATATTTATTTTTATATGTAGACTTCATCTTGTGCCCATTCCCATACGATCTGCCATCAATTACCCGGTGGTAATGAAAACCTCCATGTGTTTTACAAGATAGAGGCACAATAAAAGTAACTGGGGCCAGTAAGCTGCCACTTCAGCTTTTTTTCTTATTGCCTGCCCCTGCACACCCCTGACTTCTTCCTCTGCCTTTCTTTTAAAAAGCTTCCATGTGTGTATCCCCTCTTTTTCATCCTTTCAAGTTTGCTGGAGAAATTATAGTGTTACATTTCAAGGCACTTGGGAATCAGATAGACCAGGAATTGAAATCCTGGCTCTATCCTTGGTGTGAACTTTCTCTGCCTCAGTTTCCTTATCTCTAAATGGGTGCTAATAGGAAGAATAAATGAGATTATATTTATAAGGCACTTGGTCTAGTGCATCACTACATATTAGAAACACTCCGTAATTGAAAGCTATTTTTATCTTTCTTAGTCTCTCTCTTTATTGTTCTTTTAAATTTTGGTACCCCCTCGCCACCCACACCCTTCGTCTTTCTGGTCTTTATTACTTAGATTTCTCTTTCTTCCCCCATGATGTAGTTAGCATATGTATGCCTTTGCCTGTGACCTAATCCAGTTAACCTCAAACAAGGGGTTGTACTGGAAAGGATTTTTAACTATTCAACTAATTTAACTATGCAAAAACCCGAGGGAAGCCTTAAATTGATCTTTAATAGTTCTTCATTGTTTCTTTTCTTTTGGCTTCAGTTAGGTCAACTCAGTATAGAGAAACGTCTGGTTCATGCTTATCAGAAGCTCTGATGAGGAGTTATAGACATTTTACATTAAAAAGAGAGAGAATGACCAATTTATAAATACACTTTTCCTTGGAGTAACATCTTTCAATGTGTAGAGTCCATGGGGATTGGAGAAGAGAATAAACAAATTAAAGGCTTGGGGCGCCTGGGTGGCTCAGTGGGTTAAAGCCTCTGCCTTCGGCTCAGGTCATGATCCCAGGATCCTGGGATCGAGCTCCACATCGGGCTCTCTGCTCAGCGGGGAGCCTGCTTCCCCATCTCTCTCTCTCTGCCTGCCTCTCTGCCTACTTGTGATCTCTGTCTGTCAAATAAATAAGTAAATAAATAAACAAAAACAAATTAAAGGCTTTGTATTTCTCTTCTCACATCTCTAAAACTGAAGAGGTGGGCTAGATGTTTTCACCTCTTCTAAATACTAGTGATAGAACCATGCTAGCATAACTCTTCAATCGAAAGATACCTTGGTGTTTGAGGCTCTCAGCCTTTTCACTGAGGGATACTATAAGGAACAGGTTTATGAATCACATCCTGTATTCATCGTTCAGGAATACTACCGAGGACATTGTCTAGTATGTTATTCAGTAGGGCTTCTGTACGAAACCCACTTTGCCTTTTCATATTAACATCTAGCAAACTTAGAGCCAAATTCAAGTATCAGTTCTAGTCACTGAAAGAGTGTTTATAGGCTTCCTAACTGTATTATCTGTAATACTGCTGTTTCAAAAATAGTGTGTTCAGTTTTTTCTACTTTATAATATTTACCTTAAATCCTCTCTAGAAAAACTAAGACTATACATTAATAAGTAATTCTCATCCCTTCCCCTGGCTTCTCTGACCTCTTGGCACTCACGGATCCCATTTCCTTCAAATGCCATTTCATTCACACACGTTCTTAAGTTCTGTTTATCTCTTGGGTGAAATCAATGACTAATAATTTGTGCACATGTATAAAAGGGAGGGAGCCTATCCTTTCTTCCCTCCTGACTTCTAGTTTTTTGCGTGTACATTTTTGTTTGGCTTGCAGATGTTATTCGATGTTATCTGGTAAGAGGAAATCTACAATGATAACCCCCTATCATACTTGACTTTCCCTTATGATCTTAACTTTGCTAGTGAGACCCTATTTTTTCTCTTTTCTGTATTTCTCTTTCCTTTTTTAAAGAATATGCCATATTTTGTTTTGGAATATGTCCTATATTACCTTGAGAACATGGACTCCAGACAAAATTTGTCCTGAATTGCTTAGTTTGTGTGCCACTTGAAAAACAAAACTAATTGCCAGCCAAATGATGCACAGACTGAGGCTGGCTTATGCCAGTTCTTGGTTTGGTAATTTACTATAGGTTATTGAAACTATTTGGTGTTTTAACTTTACAAATAGCTTCAAGAGGATTTTATTAGTTAAGATACACATGTATCATCATTTTACAAAGAAGGAAAACTAAAATAGTGATAACTAAGATAGCATGTGGCTTAGCACACTGTGAATGCCACGGATCTGGAATCAGACTTCTTGGGTTTGAACTCCACATTCTTCAGTTATTTGTCATGTGATTTTGAACAAATAACTTAGTTTTTTGGTACTTTGTTATTTTTGTTTTTTAATCTGCATAGTGGTCTCACTAATGGCGCTTTTAGTTTAGCTCAGAGCCTGGTGCATAAATAGTATTATTTCTTTGGTGATTTTTAATTTTCAGGATAAAACTGTCAAAACTGATCTGCAATGAACTGAAACATAATTACACTTAATTGCCCAGTCTCCATGTCTCGGGGCCCTTTGTTGTTGGGTTCCTTTTATCCAAAGAAAGCTGTCCTTTACTTCAGCATTATACTTGGACATTGGGGAACAAGAAATAGTGTATGAACAAAATGAAGCTGAAAAAGAAGTTGATGATTTAAATAAATGAGCATTGTTTCTTATAAAACCCAGGAAGGATAAAGAGCCCCACTCAGTTCATTAACCAGTTACTAAATGGTGTTTGTGTTATCCCCATGAATACTAAATGAATTCATTATGATATGTGCTATTACAGTGAATAGCAAATGAATTCATAACGATGGGCTCCATAAAAATATTCCTAATGGAGAAGTTATGCATTATCAAGCTGATTTCTAGAGTAACTGAGGCTTACATTTAAATGGGGAAAATAAATAATACCAGGCACAACATGGGTTAGCTGGAGTTATCTGAGTAGGTTCTACAGAACAAAAAACACCATTCATGTGTTGGTCATGTGTCCGTAGCCTCAGATGACTCTCAGTTTTTGGTTTCTGTCCTTTATCATTGGTGACTTATGTCTATTTCTGTCTTTGATTCAAAGAGATGGGTACAGTCCTATGCACCTGGTCAACAGTAAACCTTAGGTTTGTGTTGACACAGATTAGGTTGGGAAGTTTGAAGGGTTTTCAACCTTTCCCATCCAGAGGCTATCTGAAGGAATGGCTACCACACTTGACCAATCTGCAAGTCAGTTGTGGCACATAAAATCCAGTGAACCCCCTCATCTGTCCACTTTTTCTCAGCAGAAGAATAAAATAAATTTTAGAATTAATGGCATGAATGGTGTACCCTTGAAGTAATATTTGGATTTTATTGACCATCATAAATAGATTATGAAGTCGTGGCAGCAACAAAAGCACAGATGGTGTCTTATTATAAACCTGCAAACTACAAGCGATGAGCCTGAAGACCACTCAGAGGGCACTTGTGGGCCATCAGTGGTCTAGAAATCACGTTATGATAGCCTCTCATCTAAAGGTATAATTAATTTCTTAGGAAAAAAAATGACACAGCTTCTTGGTTCATAATAAAATTAAAATACTTCCTGGGCTTAATTTTCAAGAACCAGCAGTTTTATATGTCACCCTAATTTATTATTATATTTGAGCCTATGAAAGTAAAATTTAGCAAGAAGTGTAAAAAGTAGAAGAAGTAGAGAGCAGAACTTTACTAATGCAAGCAGTTTAACAATTCAATTAAGTAACATTACTTGCAACCTCCAATGTGCAAAGCGTTGTGGGAGATACATAAATAAGACACTGTGGTAGTCCTTAAGAAATTTTCAACATAGGCTGTCATGTACATATCTTTTGGGAGGGAGATGCAATATTTTAATCTAAAGGTAGCACATAATACTATAAAGGGACCACTCCCAGCTCCAAGAGTTCCCCTCCAGATTATAAGGGAGTTCTTTAAAAATAACTTGATTTCCTAGAGGCTGACTACCTCCCCATGAGAAGGAGAGGTTATGGAGTAAACAAAGCTCTGAGGTCTGCTCTGTTGTCACTCACAGACCTGGTTCTGAGCAGAGCTCTTGTAATCCACCAGCTCCTCGGGCTGAAACCACAAGCCAATCTCCTTTCTTGCAATCTCACAGAATCGCTGCCATAGATAATATTCCTGGCAACGTGGTTGTGAAGGCCCCCATGAAGGGTCCCAGGCTTGCAGTCTACAGGGGCTCCCTAGGCCTGTCTTCACCACATTCAGCCCCTCCCAGACCATGGCAACCACAGGACTTGATTGCATGTTCTTCACCAGGCAGGCTGGCAAAGAATGGATGGTCCTTTTGGTCAATGTAGTATCCCTTGAGAAGGTCTTCAGAAGCTTGAATTAATTTCGTAGCAATCAGGCAGAATCCCTTTTGCTCAAAACACTTAATGGTCTCTCCCACCAGGCTGCGCTGGACGCCATCAAGCTTGATGGCAATAAGGTGCATTCACTTTTGGCCATGACCCTGGGGATAGAGAGCCTTCCAGCTGTTCAGGCTACCACTTCATCTGGGGCCACTCTGTCATGTACATATTTAACCATGATACAAGTTGGACTGCGATAAGACTTAGAACCAATATACACATGATGGAATGTGAATAATAGCAAGATAACAGCAAACAATTCTATAGCACTTGCTATGTGCCATGAACTTTTCTAAGCACTTCACATAAGTTAACTCATTTAGTCCTCACAACAAACCTATGATGTAGGCCTTATTGTTATATTGTTATCTCCAATTTAAATGTGAGGAAACAGAGCCATAGATGGTTAAGTAACTCAGAGATAGCTAACTGACCAAGAGTTTTCTTTCTTTCCTTCCATGACAGAGGGTTGTTGCTGAGAAGCAGCCGCCACCTGTGGAAAATGTTAAGGTTGTAGAAGAGGGTGGAGCCACAAGATGGAACATGTGTTCCTGGTACCACGAGAAAGATCGGACTTTCCAAAAAAACAAGGTGGTGTTAAATGTGGAGAGGTATAAAATCGGATGATTTATAGAAAGAGGCACAAAAAGATGTTTGATAATTAGAACATCAATGGTATTTTTAAAAATTTTTATTTATTCATTCTAGAGAGAAAGAGAGAGAGAGAGAGCATGGAGGGAGAGGTAGAGGGAATCTTCAAGCACATTTCCTGCTGAGCTTGGAGCCCGACACAGGGCTAGATCCCACAACCCATGAGAGCATGACCTGAGCCAAAACCAAGAGTGGGATGATCAACCCACTGAGCCACCCAGGCACCCTGGTATTTTTAAATAAGTGGGTCATGGAAGTAGTAATATATGGATGTGGTTTCCAAATTATACCTAATTAAAGAAAGACTAGGACAAAAAAAGTGAGGATAGTAAGCAAAGCCTGACCTCTGAGGAGTTCATTGTTGATGGTCAGAAAAGCGAGGATGAGATTAGTTATAGGCCTTTTTTAAAAGGAGACCATTACAAAATAAGCATGGAGTGATTTAAGAATGATTGTGGGAGGAGAGGAATGAATGGAGACAGACTGAAGATGTACTCACCTTTATAGTACATGTTTTGTACACTACCAGTAGCATATGAAATGGCCAAAAATGCAGCTTTTTGTGCCAAAACATATGGCTTGGTAGTGTCGTCCCCTCTTTATTTTTTATTTAACTTTATTTTAATTAAATAACTTTTATTTATTTTATTTGTTATATGTCTTCCTTCTCTTTATTGAAGGTCCAGAGTCTGAAAGATTGTCAGAAATTCCATCAGGAAGCATTGAAGTGATATTGCAATGAGCCAAATGTTGAAAAATTTTGAAAACTCTTCTCTTGGCTTCCCTGAAGGGACTCTGTGGGTTCACTTCCTCTTCTGTCTTGGTCTTGAACTAATTTCCTTCTGTCTTTGGATCACAATCACAAAGGAAGTAGATCCATTGACTAATGAAGAGCTTGAGATAATTGTTCAATGCTTGGCCCATTTCAATATCATTTCAGTGTCTCCTGATGAAATTTTTGGCAATTTTTCAGGCTCTAGACCTTCAATATAGAAAGTATGAAAACACACACACACACACATTCACATACATGCACACACCCCTCTAGTCAATATAATTATAATACACAATAGCTATAGTTTTGAGCAATTTCCTTTACTACCAAAAATATAATATATATTGTGATTCAAGTAGCTTTAATTACCTTAACTTTATTAAAACAATGGAATTAGTGCTTGTCTAACTTGTTATTGGCACATTATACTTTCAGAAATGAGGGACCTTATCACATAGGACCAGTAATATGTTAAATGAAGTAAATGTAATTAAACATGAGATTTAACATGTTATCTCATTTAATCCTCACAGAAATCCCATGGAACAGGTATTATTATGCTGTTTTACAGCTGGCGAAACATGTTACGTGACTTACCTAAGTTCACACGGGGTGGAGAGGAAAAGCCTGGTCTTGAATGGATTCCAGGTATCTGACTACTGCCTCCCCATGCTTTACATTTGTTTTGTTTGTACTTAAAATTGAAAGTAGAAGGCAAGTGTAAACTTAAATCTCACTATGCTATTAAAAATCATGTTTTTTTTGTTTTTTTGTTTTTTGTTTTTAGTGTAATGAGTTCTAAAAACTGTTCACAGTCTTGTACTGTGGCTTAACACCTCGGCAAAGATAGCTCTTGGCACTTTGAAAGCGGGACCATTTTATACAGCCTGAAAAATGCCCTCAAATAAGCTACTTAGTAGCAACTCTACTGACAACCTCTTGAGTGTAAAATACAAACAGAGTCTAAATGGAAAGGAATAATTTTGTGGGGGGACATGTTATTATTATCAGCCTTAGAGTCAGCATGTTCTTAGCATGAAAAAACAATGTTCTTGAAAAAACAGCAATGTGGATTTATTGATACTGGTCTCTACTACCCTCCTGGAGGTAACTGATGATCAGTTACTTTACTGTCCTCAGTATCTTTTCCATTTCTACCATAACAACCATAGGAACAGCACAAATGGATTCATGTAATCATTTATTCCTTTAAGAGACTCTTTTTAAGCAATTTTTTGGTGCCAGGCCCTGGGACTGGCACTTCGGATGCAAAGACGAATGGAGTGCCTAATCTATTCCCTTCAGGCTCTTGTTCTCTAGTGTATGTATTTTAGGTACTCAGGTATGCATACATGTGGTATTATACATAGGAACTTTAAAATGCATTATAACAAGAAATCATATTAATGATAACCTGGCATCATGCTCCAAACTAACAGTTGTCCCAGATGAATCCAATTCTAAACTTTCCCAGGGGAGTAGGAGCTTTATATAGCACTTCTCTACCCTCCCATCTCCCTTCCCCTCCAGCTGGTACAATGTCTTGAACCTACCGAGTGGCCAAAAGTACTCATTAAATTATTTCTTGATTGGCTTTTGGTGATGTTTGGTTTTCAAGGTATATACTTAGCATTTTCCTCCATGGCAATAATGACTTTTAATGTTTGGTTAGAGGGGCGCCTGGGTGGCTCAGTTGGTTAAGCGTTTGCCTTTGGCTCAGATCATGATCTCAGGGTCCTGGGATCAAGCCCAGGTCAGGCTCTCTGCTCAAGAGGGAGTTTACTTCTCCCTTTCCCTCAAACCCCCGACCCCTTCTTGTGCCCTCTCTCTCATTAAAAAAAAAATCTTTTAAACAAATTATCAGTTAGGTTTTTTTCTTTCATCAAACACTGTTGAATGCTCCTAGATGTCCTAGGTAGTTTATGGGTAGTTGTCACTGAGTTCAATTTACACCTAAGCAAAGTCTTGAAGATTACTAAAGATGACTTGGTATGATGTCAAATGTATTTTCTAAGATCCGTAAATCAGGCAGTGTCGACATAATGCCAGGACCACTGAGTGTTCTAACTTTTAGTTTTTAATTATTTATTTCTTAATTTTTTTTCCTAAGGAGGCTCCACACCCAGCATGGGGTCCAACACAGGGCTTGAATTCATAACGCTGAATTCAAGACCTGAGCTGAGATCAAGAGTCAGATACTCAACTGACTGAGCCACCCAGGGGCCCCAAGTGATCTAACTTTTAAATCCACATGGGTGCTTTATGTATACCCATCCAAAGAAGGATAAAAAAAAAAAAACTGAGGAAACCAAAACTTGCTTGGTCATAGTTGACAAATGACTCAGTCACTTGTCTTTCCTCCCTAGGAAGCTTTGGCTAAAAAACAGTGTACCCCAATGTTCATAGCAGCAATGGCCACAATCGCCAAACTGTGGAAAGAGCCAGAATGCCCTTGAACAGATGGATGGACAAGGAAGATAGGGTCCATGTATACAATGGAATATTATGCCTCGATCAGACAGGGTAAATACCCGACTTCTGTATCAACATGGACAGGACTGGAGGAGGTTATACTGAGTGAAATAAGTCAAGCAGAGAAAGTCATGGTTTAACTTACTTGTGGAGCATAAGGAATAACATGGAGGATATTAGGGGAAGGAAAGGAAAAGTGAATTGGGATAAATCAGAGGGGTAGAGGAACCATGAGAGACTGTGGACTCTGAGAAACAAACTGAGGGTTTTGGAGGGAGGGGGGTGTGGGTTCAGGTGAGCCTGGTGGTGGGTATTAAGGAGGGCACGTATTGCATGGAGCACTGGCTGTGGTGCATAAACAATGAATCTTGGAACACTGAAAAAATAAAATTAAATTTAAAAAAATAAAAAATAAAAAGCAAATCAAGCATATCTCAAGCTGATGCAGTAGCTAAAGCTTCAAAAGCAAAACAAAGCCCAGAAACTGATAAATCCCTTTGCTTAAAAACAAAACCAAAGACAGTTAAGTGACTTTAAGAGAAAAGCTTTTATTTAGCAGCCAGGGATATGCCACATAATCTTCTGGGGGAATGGGGATGAGAATTTAGCTTGCATAAATGATCCCGCTGTTTTAATGAATGATTATGAAATGACCAGAAAAAAAAAACATACTGTTCTCTCATTTCGATCAGGGTATTAAAGTAATACAGTGGAACAAGTTTGGTAATTAAACGGTTCCAGAAAAATTGATGTTTACTTAAAAAAATTTTTTAAACTAAGTCATTCTTTTCATCATTTAATTTAGGTGACAATATTTTTTGTTTGTTTATTTTTATGAAAGCCACTTTATTCTTTATCAGCTAGGGCTCATTCTTTACTGGGAAGTCAGAATTATATGCCCCAAAGTTGATGAGGTACATTGCAATGCATTGCAATGCAATAAAATTGGCTTGAAGAGTTTAAGGTCATTTCATAATTAATTGGATTTTGAATCAGCTCTTCTTTTGGAGGATTCTCTGTGGTAAATGCTGCCATATTGTGTGTGTGTGTGTGTGTGTGTGTGTGTGTGTGTGTGTGTGTGTCCTTTCTGAAATATTTAGCCTTGTGGACCCCTCTTTACTTTTTGAAATACTCTCTACCATTAGATGCCATGATAGCTAACTTTCTTTATTTTTTCCCCCATTCTTTTACTTCTTAGTCTCCTTTCTGGAGGTACTCTCTTCACCACATATCTCTCTCTCTCTCTCTCTCTCTCTCTCTTTTTCCCACCTCATCTCTTTAATATGAATCCTTCTCAACTTTCTGCCCAGGTTCCTTTTGCATCCACTCTCCATGTGCTCTTTGAATGAACTTGGTAATGACCCCAGATCTTCTGTTCACACTTTTCTCGTAAGCTCCTTTTAACTACCTTTAAGGACTTCTCTTTTTTGTTGTTTCTCAGACACCTAAATTTCAGTGTGTTAAAAACTCAAGTTGTTATTTCTTCTTCAAGCTCATCCCTTTTTCTTTGTTCATTATTATTGCTAAATGCCAACTTCCCAAATATTAGCAGCCTAGCAGAACTTGTTGAGATAAAATTCAGTTTAATGTGTCAAATTAATTAGACAAGAACGTCATTAGACTGCGGTGGCTTTAATGCCTTAGTAGCCTATGTAAGCAAACTGAAAACCTAAGGCTGTGAGAGCCTCAAGGTCAAGAAATCAAAACCTAAGGACAGCCGATCACAAACAGCCAACTAGGCTTTCCCAAATAATGCAACGACTTAAGCTATAGTCCATCAAATAATTTCCTTGCTTTGCTTCTATCTCTTCTCTATAAAAGTCTTGTCCCTAGCTCCCGTTGGTGGATTATTCCTAACCACTTCTGCTTTGATCACTGTCTGATTTGAATCAACTTTTGCTCCACTAAACTCTTAAAAATTTTAATATGACTCAGTTGCTCTTCTAGTAATTGCTTACTGAGGTAAGAGAGATTACTCTCTCAGTGGAACTTTGATAGTGTCTGGGGGCAATTTATTGAGAGTTGAAACTTTGGTTTAAGATGTATTTCAGTGTGGGGACTTGATAGGATTGACTAAGGATCCCCATACAACCGTCCAGGACTGGTGGAACCAACAAGGTGAACATTTTTGAAGGAAGGGATTCAAAGAATCTTAGGGTACAAACTATCAATGCGTTCCAAGGGAAAGTTGGTGGGCATTTCCAGAAGTTGGGATTTTTTTGTTTGTTTTATTTTTTTAAGATTTTATTTATTTATTTGACAGAGAGAGAGACAGAGAGGGAACACAGGCAGGGGAGTGGGAGAGGGAGAAGCAGACTTCCCGCTTCCCGCTGAGCAGGGAGCTGGATGCAGGGCTCGATCACAAGACCCTGGGAACATGACCTGAGCCAAAGACAGATGCTCAACCAACTGAGCCACCCAGGCGCCCCTCCGGAAGTTTCTATAACAAGCAGTCAAACTATTTGTCTGAGCTGGAGTCTTCTGAAAGGGTGAAGTTTTACCAATGAAGACAATAGAAGAGTAAACCATTCTAATATGAACAATAAATGTTTGTGTACAGGGGACAAGTAGTTTCCATCCTCAGTATCCAATCTATGTGTGGAGGAAGGTGCATTGTTTCCCATTATGCACAAACTTGTTTTGGACAACTGGGCAGCTGATGGCTATGAAAACATACAGTTGCTTCATATATTCATATAGATCTCTCTCACAACTTCCCCAAAGTATCCACTCACAAATGATCATTGCTAATAGAAATTCCCTTTAATGCTTATTTAATTTATAGCTTGTACATCTAAGAGAATGAATTCTAGCCCCAACCATGATCTCCCTGCACAGCTTTTTGGTCCCTAATATAGATCATGTACATAGCTCTGTAATAGTGTCCATGACTCTAGGAAACTTTTTAACTTCATTTTGCATGTATTTTTCCCCCATTCATTGAAAAATCTTTGAAGACAGTTCTTAGAGCAATACCTGCAGAACAGATCATAAGAGTTCAGTAAATACATATCGAAAGAATCCGGTTTGATGGTTGTATGCTGATTCTTCACATGAAGTAATTTTTTTGGTAAAAACACATGGAGTGACCTATTTCATTCATTTTAGTTGCTTTAGGTGTTTAAGAGTCATTAACTCCGGGGCACCTGGGTGGCTCAGTGGCTTAAAGCCTCTGCCTTCAGCTCAGGTCATGATCCCAGGGTCCTGGGATCGAGCCCCGCATTGGGTTCTCTGCTCAGTGGGAAGCCTGCTTCCCTTCCTCTCTCTCTGCCTGCCTCTCTCTCTGCCTGCCTCTCTGCCTGCTTGTGGTCTCTGTCTGTCAAATAAATAAATAAAAATCTTAAAAAAAAAAAAGGGTCATTAACTCCTCACGCCATTATGTAATTCCGATTTGGATGACTGTCTGAAGGCCTGAAGGCATTCTAATAATATATGGTGAAGAGCATAAGCTTTGAGTCAAACTGATTGGACCCCTCCATAACTATGGGATTTGGGGAGAGTATTTTGGATTTTTAGGCCTCGTTTTCCCTCTGTAACATGTCAAGACAATTATACCTGACCGTATTTATTTCCTAGGGCTGCCATTACAAACTGAGCCATTTAAAATAATAACTTGATTTTCTCAGGGTTTGGGAAACTAGATGTATGAAATGCTCCACCTGAAGCCTATAAGTTTGCCCTTTTCCAACTCCTGGCAGACTGCTGGCAGTCTTTGGCATTCACTGGCTCTGGGGGCATGACTTCAGTCTCTGCCTCTGTCACCACAGGTGTTCTCCCTTGGTCTGTGTCTTCACCTCACCGTCCTCTCACAAGGACAGTAGTTATTTCAGAGGCCCTCCCTGCTCCTTTTAAATTAATCACATTTGCAATGACCCTATTTCTAAAGAAATTTATGTGCTGAGTTATTGGAGGTTAGGACTTGAATATATCTTTTTTTTTGGGGGGGGGACTTTAACCCATAACACTGACATATGGAATTCTTGTTTGAACTACAATGACAAAGCAGTTTCTTGGCATCTAGGAGGTGCCACAAAATTAGATTTTTTTCCTTCCTCCCTTTGTGCTGGGTTATAATTACGGTGGCTGTTCATGACTGGTTTTTAGTCTGTCTCGATGTCCTTATGTTTGTCAGAAAAAGTGCACTGCATGTGGGGAAAGTTGGGTCATCGCTTTGATCCCTGGTGATCCTCGTCCTTGTGCCACTTTCTGAGGACACAGGCGAATTGATGTTATTTGGCATTTTTGTTGAGAGAATCATTTGCTTGCCCTTGATGCGGTGTTCATCCATTGTTGACTTCTTCCTTTGTCATTTTGTTAGCCTTGCTGCATTCCCTTCCACACCACAATATGCTTTTGTGCTGCAGGAGGCCAGCTCACTCCAGGGAGAGGGTTGACCCCCCCCCCCCCACCCACACCAGGGACCCCCACCAGCATCAGCTCTGATACGGGGGAGATAAGGCAGCCCCAGGAGCCGCAAACCGTCCTGTCACGGCTGCTTGTAGAAGGGTGCTTGGTTTTAATTGTAATACTTTACTTTTGGCTATGTTTACCTCCTGCCAGATTTCCAACTCCCTTAACATTTAAGATTGCCAAATCAGGCCATCTGTAAACATGAAAAGTTGTAAAACTGGGGTCTCTCACCAAAGTGATAGTTTTAATATTTTGAATAGAAGAAAGGCTGATTTTCCCAGTCCTGAAAGTCCCAGACTGTGTAGTTTGGAGTGGGCGCACTCTCTACATTCTTCACCCCCTGCATTTCCTAGGGTTTTCTGGATGTGGGTGGATTTTGGTTTGATGATCATCTTTTAAAAATTTCCCTTTACTTCCTGTCAGGAATGTGCCTTGGCAACTGTTGTGGCAAAGCCCAGCGCAGCCTTTCGCAAGCCAGAAAGGTTAAAACTGGGCCGACAGGACAGCCCCAGCTATCTGCTGTTGGTGAGTTATTCTGTTTATTCTACATATGTTTCCTTTTAATTAAAATGTCATTTTTAATTAAAAATGAAATGTCAAGAAGGAAAAAAAAATTGGCAAAATCTGGACTATTGCAATGAATGCAGGCAGAAAAAGTCAGTAGGGAGAAAAAACTTTAAAGGATGAGAACAGTATCTTATTCGCCATTTTGGCCAAACAGAAAAATCAAGAAGAGGCTTGGAGAGGTGAGAATGCCCTTTGTTGTTCATGGCACACATGCATGTCTTCTTTATAGCATGTTCCCATAATTAAAAAATATATATTTGATGTGTGGGTACATGCTTTAAGTTAATGAGTGATGCTGATGGGTGCCACATTTTTCATGAGTGACAGAGCCACTAATGAGATGTAGCATTGACTGCAGAGGGCACCAATAAATTGTGTAAAACACCCCTGCTGGCCATTTATTTAATTTATTTTACAGAAGTGTAATGCCTTATAGTTTAATATGGAGCTTTTATTTTGTTATAAAGACCCAAGCCTACAATGGGCTTTTCAAGAATTATGCACCATTTATGCCTCCTAGTTCAGCATTGCTCTGATAGAGAATGTTCCACGTTATGATTAAATCCTCAAAGGGATGCTTCCATAGGCAAGTAAATTCCATAGAAACAATTGCACTGAGGTATACATCACCTTACTAGAGAGTAGGAACTGACAAGTGGTTAGGAAGATGGTGGGCGTGTAAAAATCAGTTGTGGGGGGAATGGCAAAGCGTAGTTTTGGTACTGAATAGGGAGAGACCAAGGGGAGTTATCCTCGCCCTAGCAGGTAGTACCCAATGTGGCCCTCCTCATCTTTTTTTTTTTTTTTTTGGTGGGGTTGAGAAACTTCCCCTCCTTCTCCATGGTTTTCCACTTTGGCTTAATTTTCTTCTGTCTGTGGTGCCATGCCTTTCCCTCCTGACTTAGGTCTTTGCATATTCCCTTCCATCCTACTTAAAATGCAATCCTCCCACACTGCCCCCCCATCAAATACAGTCCCCTAGTTCCCCATGTAGCTTCTCCTTCCCATCCTTCGGGTCTCAGTTTATAAAATTGATTCTCAGTGTAAACCAAATCTATCCCGTGATTTTCTTTCCTCTACCACTAATAGTTTTTGTGGTCACCCCTGACCCCAACCGTTATATTCTTTCATAACACCCGGACTTCTCTGTAGCACTTATAGCAACTGTGATTAAATGTTTAATCGCCAACTTGACTTGTTTGCATTTTCTAGAATGTAAGCTCCAGGAGGACAGGAATTGTGCCTACCCCGTGTTTACGGCTATGTGCCTAGCACCTGGCACAGGATCTTGTATATAGTAGGTGTTAGGTAAATCTTTATTGTTGAATGACGTTTGCTCGCAGTAAAGTAAGACTCTGCAAGTATTTGGCTAGTATGGTTTGCTGAAAAGTGAGTTGAAAGTAGTACAGGTTTACATGGATTAGGAAAGGGCTTTACTAACCGTCAAGCTGTTTAGTTTGAGCTCTGTCTAGATTAGCTTTAACTTGTCTCCAGTTCTGCTGTGATCTAGGAAGATGATAATAGCACTTAGATTTTGATTCTCTAATGATACAGAAAAGAAATGCAATTTATGGAGACGTAATTCCACAGACGTAGTTCAGTAAACCTGTACTGAGATTCTACTTTGTGCTGAACAGTGTGCTTGGCGTCTGCTAACCCTACATTTTAGGAGTTCTCGATTTAATAAAATTTGTTGAGCAAGTGAGAATAAAAGAACATTTTCATGTTGGCTATCTTTTTTATTCCTCTCCCCCGACCCCAAGTAAATGTTATCTAGAGGAAAAGGAAAGTCAGATGTTGCCGAATTCTTAACTGGGTCTATACGGAAAATATGCTTGTATCTATTTACAAAACCAAACCTGACAGAGATTGAAATGCTTGTTTACATTATTAGATGATTAATTAGTATTAAATGATTACTTTGTTGAGAAATAAAATAAAATAGTGGAAATAACATAAGGTATATTTTAATTTCCCTCTCTAGTCCTCAGTTTTGTAAGTATAAGTAATAAAAGTAAAGACATCTCCTATCCATTTCACTGAATATTTTTTGACAGTTATCTTTGAAAAATTATTGAAAAGATTTCCCCAATTTTTCTTTATCACAATGATAGTCAAGAAGTTCTGCCTTGTGTCCAATTGAAATCTCTTCTGCTTTATTAAACCAATTTCTGCTTGTTTGCTTCTCTGTATCCATGGAGAACAACTGATCAGCATCCTTCATATAAAAACCTTTATACTCTTGGAGACAGTAATTTCCTGTGAAATATTTAGTTGAAAATTCCATAAACTTAAAGAGAAAAAAAAAAAGAGCTGTGGTTAGTTCGTACTCATGAAAATATTACTGCAAAACTTTAGACATAAAGATAGTTACATTTACCTTCCTGCGTGACAAATTAACTTTAACCCTGTTTTTAATAGCATTTTGAGTGCTATCATAATACATTTAAATCACGTATTTCCTGTCAAGCGTGGTTAATTATTTTGAAAGTGTGGGCATTATAGCAACTTTCTTTTGGCTTCTCTTAATTTCTTGGTAAATCTCTTCAACTGTATTCTATAATTTAAATTTATAATTGTCCCAATATGAACTATTACTCATTTCAAATTGATTTTGGCGATTTGATTCTAAAGCCTTGAAATCTGATTATGGATAACCATAAGAAAACACCCATGTGAGATACAGAAAAAAATGCTGTCTTTTAAGGGTGAGCAAATTGATTTTAGGAGCCATTAAAAAAAAAATTATCCCTAGCATTAATTTTAGAAGTTTGTAGTTGTCCACAGCAGTTTAAGAAATCCAAACAATTAGGTAACAACAAAGGTAAAACGTCGCTGAAGCTGCAAACTCTGGTATGGTGATCTAGATGGGCAGATATTTTGGGGATTGACAGCACATGTCATTAACTATCTCCTACTTTCTTTATTCTTTGCATTACAGACCCTCTTCTCCTTGGAAGTTCTATGATTGGAGGGGTCTCTATACAAATTAACAAAAAGTCCTGCCCAAGTGTTTCCTTGGTTTTGGTGAAAGGCTGCCCTCTTGTGCAGAGATGAGAAGCAACTGTTAAAAACCTCATCTACCTTATTAGCTGATGCAATGTCTGTTGGATTCTGAAATGGATACTATGCTTGGGACCCACAGTCATCATTTAGAAATACCAAGAATTCACTCTTAGCTTCCTTTGGACTCCTTGTGCTTTAGGAAAGGATGATTTTCGTGGTTCTTAATACAACTCGGACCGAAGATAAACTCTGCTTTTCCATGCGATAAAACAGCCCACCCATCGGAGAAACCTACAGGGTTTCTCTTTCAAAAAATAAATGATGTGCTTACTTCTAATTACAAAACCTTCTGATCTCTTAATTAACAAAATCCTATAACTAAATGAAAAAGAAGTCAGAGCCGCTTCCTTGGGTCTGTTAAAGGTTAGGTCTTGACTTTGTCACTCTTGGGAGAGAGGAAAGTTGGAGAATCCTTCTCAAGATTAGCACTTAAAATTGAAAAGTTGAGTGCCTACACTCTCCCTCCTTCACTTCCTCCCCCTTCTTTTTCTCCTTCTTCTTCATCTTTTGGTCTTATATTTCTAAGTATTTAGTTCCATTAAAGAAGTCATGTTTCCAGAATACGTATTTGATAAGTAAATAAAACATGGATTATTTCTGGGACTTTAATAATAAGTTTCATTTTATGCAAATGCTTATTTTATTTATTTTATGCAAATGCAAATATCTTATGCTTTTTAAATTTAGGGTTTTAAAGAACTTAGCAAATAATCATTCTTACTTAGAAAAGAATTAGTTGACTATCTTTGTAAAATTTATGAGTGACTAAGAATCCCGAGTAATGTTATCTGAACTAATTACTCTGTCTCTAATTCGTAACTCAGAAAGTAGAGGTAGAACGTTGATGTGGATTATAGTTTAGAATTCCATGAGGTCTTTAGTCATTATAGTATAGGATGTTTGAATTCTATCTTTCTGGGAGATAAGAATGAAATAAAAGCAAACAGAACCTCGAGAAAAACGAAAACATATGTCCACACAAAAAATGAACACAAATGTTCACAGCAGTATTAGTCATAGTTGGCACAGTAGCAGAAAAGTGGAAACAAGCCATCAGTGCACAAAATGCAATTTATCCATACACTGGAATATTATTTGGTTATAAAAAGAAACCGAGCATTGATACCTATTAATAACATGGGTGAACCTTGAAAACATTATGCTGAGTGAAAGAAGTCAGACAATATAACAAAAGGTTATATAATGTAGGATTCCAATTTTATAAAATGTTCAGAACAGGCAAATTCATAAAGATAAAAAGTATATTAGTGGTTTCCTAGGTCTAGGGGTGATGGGGGGAGAGAGAGGTGGAGAGGAAAAAGGGAGTAACTGTTAGTGGGTACAGCTTCCTTGATGCTGCGCATTTTGTGGATGTGTTAAAAACCATTGAATTGAACATTTTAGATGAATTTCATGTTATTTAAATTAGAGCTCAATAAAGCTATGACATAAAAAGAGAAAAACTCAGAAAAGTTTAAAAAAGAGAAAAAAACAAAAAAACCTCATCGTGTTCTGTAAGAAGTATTTTTCTTCATTTCAGTGACTCTTCATATGTGTACAGTTAGCCTCGCAGAACCTTCCTTGGTTTTTAAAGATTTTATGTCACTAGTTCAAATCTGCCTTCTTGTTTTATGAGCTTAATTATTACGAATAATATTCCTTTAGACTTTTTTCCCTTTTCCAGGACAAAATGCCTTGGAGGGAATGTAAATATTTTAAGTGTTGTTACAATATTTATATGAGCAGAAACGAAGAGCCAAGGGCGGCACTTTGTCCTAATGGATACTAGCACAGGCTTGGAGGTCTAACTGATTAAGATTCAAATCCTACTTATGAGCTGTAAAATTTGCACGAGTTCTCTTGGAGTCTCAGTTTCCTTAGCTAGGAAATGGGGATAGTGGTACCTTCTTCACTGTTGGCTTGTGGCATTAGATGAACTAATGGATTTTAAGCACTTCGTAAACTTGCTTAACGCATGGATGTTCAGAAAAGGTGGAAATCAATAATAGTAATAGGTCTGAAGGAAATAATTCTATTTATTTAACTAAGGTGAAGGAATAGGAAACAGCTAACAACTTCAAGCTGCTTTTATGCTTTAATTGGGGAGTTTCAACACTGGTCTTTAAAAATAGAAATATTTATAGAGAGTTCAATATTAAGAAACATTTTTTTTTCCTCTAAAAGAAAAAGTAGATAGAAACCTGTATCATCATCATCATAGCTTTAGGGGAATGGGCAGAATTATTCTCGTCAGGTCTTATATTCCAAAATAATGAATTTTACTTGTCTTAGGAAATGTTTTCCTGCCTTTCTTCACAATCGTAATCAGCACATGACCTGCTTTCCACAGCATCAGAAACAGCTGGTTCACCCATTTTGATGAGGGATTACTCTTCAGTATTTATAGTAACACCCATTTCACCAAGTGGAGTCTAAAAGAAGGAAAAAACAAACAAGTGACTTTTCTTATAACAGGTAACTATTTTCTTTTGTATTAAATTTCCTTGCCTATTGCTCTCACCGGCTTCAGATTCTGAAGCCTGTTTCACCACTCAGGGGACATTTGAAAGCAGCCAAACCAATGCAGCCAATAGAAATTTAACGCTGAAAATATAAAGCTTTGCTTTAAATATTTTGTAAAAGCATGAAGCAAAATATTGAGGGATAAAAACAAGCACATAAACATGCCAAAGACCTGGAGATCCGAACAGAGACTACATTCGAAGTCAGACATGCATAAATGTGTCTTTTCTCAGGGATATTAATGAAATGGTTAATTCTGTTGTCATGGTAACAAAGAACAGCTGTGATAAAAAAGCTAAAGGTCTATCCATAATGCCCAATACAACGTCTCTCTAGTTCTAAAGCTGATTTTCTTAGCTACAATAGAAGTGAGGTGTTTTCAATATCATCCTAAGCTTTCACATCAAATCCTTCTAGTTAATCCAATAAATAGACCAGTAGCATAAGAAGGAATATATGTTTGCACATTATAAACCTTATAAAGGAACTTTACCTGTGCTCAATCTGAAGAGGGGATCTGGCAAGTGAACATACACTCCTGCAAAAAATAAAAACTCATACTGAGTAGAAATTGTAAAAAATAAAATATGTTCAAATGGGCTATCAGAGTAATTATCAAACACATTATTACCTAGCCAGTCAGTAGGAATGTATCATATTTGAGATAACAGCATCACCGTGTGCAACAACAGTAATGCAACAGCAAAAAATAATTCAATTTTTAAAACTCACCAGAACATAATAATATAAGTGAAGGAGTCTGTTTTTCAGGCCCATCAATGTTGCCTGTGTGAAAGTGAGTGCACTACAATTTCCTGAACATATCACACCAGTGGCTCCACCCCAGAGCGTAGATGGATTTCAGAATCTAAGGAAGACCCAGATAATATTTTCTCTTTCCTCACAAACCTCTTCTCTCCGCCTTCTGGTTCCTGGGAGGTGTCCTAGATTTCTTGGTCTTCCTCACCCTGCCTCCTCCTAGGTCTCCCTGAGAACTATCCTTTCCACAGCCTTGCATGGTCTTACCTCAGGCGTTCATAGTTTCTCCCCTGCATTACTATAATCATCAAAGGAGTGTCCACATTACTCTCCACCCAGAGGTCAAAGTGAACTTTCTAAAACACAAATCAAATTGTGTTACTTGTCTGAAAATCTTTCAGAAATTCTCCCTTTACTTTGGAAGAAATCCAACTTCTTCCTTTTTTAAAATTCATCTGTCTTTATTTTTAAAATAAAAATTATATATGTTTGAGATGTACCAAAATTATATATGTTTGAGATGATGTTTTGATGCACGAATGCATGGAGAGATGAATACTACCGTCAAGCTAATTAATATATCTGTTCTTATTTTTGTAGTGAGAACACCTGAAATCTACTTTTAGCAAATTTCGGGTATACAATGCGGTATCATTAACTATAGTCAGGCTGTAATTAGATCTCTCCACTTCTTCATCCCATAAAACTGCAACTCTGTATCTTTTGACCAACATCTCCCCATTTCTCCCAGCTCCATGCCCCTGGTAAATACCTTTCTGTTCTCTGCTTCTATGCATGACTGTTTCAGATTCCACCTATAAGTAAGATCATGAAGTGTTTTTCTCTGTCTCTGGCTTATTTCACTTAGTACAATGTCCTCCAGCTTCATCCATGTTGTTGCAAACGGCAGGATCTCCTTAAAAAGCACTTCATGATCTGAACCTTAGCAACATCAATCTCATCGCCTTTGATGCCCGGCATCTTACTCTCTCTGGCCAAAATACCGTTTGAAGCTCTCTGAATGGGGCAATGTGTTCTCGTCTGTGGTCATTCTATGATGGCTTCTTCCTTTGACTTGAAGGCCTCTTTTTGCTTCAGGATCTTAGTTTGTAACTTAACTCATATTTTCAAAGTTGAGCTACATTGTGTTACATGTAATGGTAAAAACAAAACAAAACAAAAAAAAAAGTTAGGGTGCCTGAGTGGCTCAGCGGGTTAAGCCTCTGCCTTCGGCTTGGGTCATGATCTCAGGGTCCTGGGATCGAGCCCCACATCGGGCTCTCTGCTCAGCGGGGAGCCTGCTTCCTCCTCTCTGTCTCTGCCTGCCTCTCTGCCTACTTGTGATCTCTACCTGTCAAATAAATAAATAAAATCTTAAAAAAAAAAAGGTTAAAATTTAACTGCCCTACAGTCAAATAATTTAGTTAAATAAATTGTGGCATAGCCACCATATGGAATATTTTTGAGCCATTACAAACTATGGCAAAGATATCCATCTGCCCTTACAGAAAGTAATTGTTGCTATCTTTTTTTTTTTTTTTAAGAGATTTTATGTATTTATTTGAGAGAGAGAGAAAGAGAACAGAGTGAGCAAGCAAGACAGAGCACAAGGCAGGTGCGAGGCTGGGGTTGCAGGCAAAGGGAGAAGGAAAAGCAGAAGCAGGCTTTCCTTTGATCAGGGAGCCCAATGCAGGGCTTGATCCCAGCACCCTGGGATCACAACCTGAGTCAAAGGCAGACGTTTAACCAATTGGCAGGCGTCCCAATTGTTGCTGCCTTTTTAGGTGAAAAAGCAGTATGTTCTACGTGATTCCTTTTTAAAATTAACTTTATCGACATGTAATTTATACAAAATAAAATGGACACAACTTAAGTGTACAGTGAGATAAGTTTTTTTAATGTATACTGCCATGAAACAATCTTCATGATCAAGATACAGAACTGTCCATCACCGCCAGGTTCCTTCGTTTCCCTAGTCCAGTCAATGCCACTGCCAGTGTTAGTGTCAGGCAACCACTGAATTGCCTTCAGTCACTGTAGATGAGCTTATCTTTCCTAGAGTACCATAGGGATGAAACCGTAGAGCACACAATGATTTTGAGACTCCCGTATGTTGTCATTTTTATTGCCGAGTCGTACTCTACTTTGATATCTGGTAGTTCATCTATTCACATGTTGATGAACATTTAGGTCCTTTCCAGTTTTAGCCTGTTCTGAATAGAGCTGCTGTGAACATTAGAGTACAAGTCTTTGCATGGACATGTGCTTTCATTTCTCTTGGATAAACATCTAGGAGTACAATTGCTCAGTGTATCGCTAAGTATACATTTAAGGAAGCTGCCAAATTGTTTTCCAACATTGTCGGACAATTTTATATTTCCATCAGCAATGCATGAGAATTCTGGTTGCTTATAGTCTTACCGAATTTAATATTGCCTTTTTAAAAAAAATTGGCTGTTCTAGTGGGTATGTAGTGATATCTCACTGTGGTTTTAATTTGTATTTACCTATTGATTCACGACATTGAGCCTCTTTTCATGTTCTTATTGGTCATGTGTATATCTTTTTGGTGAGTGTCCATTCAAATCTTTTGCTGATTTTTTAATTTGTCTTTTTCTTGAGTTGTAGGAATTTAAAAATTTTTTCTGGAAACAAGTTCTCTATTTTATGAGACTATTACACATAAAATGCATGTATATTACATAATAATACATAATGTTTACATTTGTAAATGTACATAATGTTTACAATGTAAATAACATTTACATAGTATTACATAATATTTTCTCCCTGTCTGTGGCTTGACTTTTTATTTTCTTAATGGTTTTTCTGAAAGAATAGAAGTATTTATGGGATTATGTTTGGTAAGAATAAAACCTATAAACACATCTATCAAACATAGAAAAGAACCTGGAAAAATATACACCAAAATGTTCACAGTGAGTTTCTGTAGTTGATAGAATTATTGATGATTTTTCTTCTTTTTTTTCTTTTAACTCTTCCATAATGAGTAGGAGTTACTCTTATAATTCTCTCTCTCTCTCTCTATATATATATATAGAATAAAATAAATAATAAATAAAATAATAAAATAAATTTGTTTTCATACACACACACATATATATGTGTGTGTGTGTATATATATATATATATATGCAAAGAAGAAAGACACAATCAGGAGTTTAACACACATATATATGTGTGTGTGTGTGTGTGTGTATGAAAACAAATTTATCCCTGTTACCGTGTTTCCCCTTGGAGATCTTCACAGACACTTTTCTAGCTCTTGGGAGTGGTGACACTTTCTTCCTGTTAAACTCCTGATTGTGTCTTTCTTCTTTGCATTCCTGGAATCTGGTTCAGTGTCTGGCGTAGTCACTGCACAATAAAATTTGACTAAATTCATTCAGCGAAGATTTCCTGAGCACCCACCACGTGTCAGGGAGGAACTGTGCCTGGCACTGGGAATCCAAGTTGTGTATGAAATACAGGTCTTGCAAATAAGCGATGTATAGGTGAATAAATGGAAGAAGCAATACTGCATATGGACGAATCCTCTATATGTTCTGTGACTAGCAGGATTCTCTGCACTTACTGGGTACTTGAAATAAGTGTGTTGATGGAGTGATAATAACTGAAACTTTGTTTCAGATATGTTTTCCATTTAGTTAACAGTTTTTTGTTTGTTTTACTTCTTTAATAGGTGCTAGTGCAGGGGCACCTGGGTGGCTCAGTTGGGTAAGGGTCTGACTCTTGATTTCGGCTTAATCATGATCTCAGGGTTGTAAGATCTGTGATTGTGAGATCCATGTCAGGCTCCATGCTCAATGGAAAGTCTGCTTGAGATTCTCTCTCCCTCTCCTTTATGCCCCCTCCCCTCACCCCACTCTCTCTCTCTCACTCTTTCTCAGGTGATTAAATCCCTTTAAAAAAAAAAAAATAGGTACCAGTGCAGACAATTCAAATAAATTAGGCTTTGATAAAAGACTGAGGAAAGGCTAGAGCACAAAGTTTTGTTTAGAGTAGCTAAACTGAGCTTTATTCTGGGGCCTCTGCAGAGCTAATGACTTCTAAAAGGAGAGCTACAGGGACGGACCAGGCAAATAAAACACTTTTATTATTTATTTTTTTCCCAAGCGAGTTCATCTTTAAATAAAAAACGGAGCCCCAGACATCTGCCTAGAACTGTCTCCTTTTATTCTTTATTAGAAGTGGTAAGATCAGATCTCAAGTCAGTTAATATCGTCTTAATTATTAACAAGACTGTGATCATTTTTTACAAAGATGTTGTCTATGTATTCCTCAGTCATTAGAATTAGGGCACCGATGTCATTATCTGTATAATCAAATTGGGTGATTTCATCCTCAGGCCCTCTAATCTGCATGGTACTACTAACTCATTTCCTGTGAATCATTAACTCCCAGATATTAGATATATCATCATTGGTTACTGTGTTTGAACCTTTTCTAATAAGGGCAAATAGAAATGGTGATTGCAAGAAGTCTCAAGAACATATGAATAAAGAAAATGCTCTTTCAACAGATGATAAACTCTAGTGACCTAGTCACTCATGTGTACATAGAAAAGATAATTGGAGTGTTGTGTGTTTGTGTGGGGAGCTGTCCAGAAAAATTGAATACTGACCACTGTTTTAGTAGTGAGATAATATTTTTCTTTTTTTTTTCAAGATTTCTTATTTATTTATTTGAGAGAGAGAGATCGTAAGCGGGGGGAGGGGAAGAGGGATAGGGAGACGCAGACTCCCCACTGAGCAGGGATCCTGATGCAGGACTTGATCCCAGGACCCTGGGGTCATGACCTGAGCAGAAAGCAAACACTTAACCAACTGAGTCACCCAGGCGCCCCTATTTTTTTTTTCTTTTTAAGAAAAAAAATTTGGCAAGCAGAATTTTTGAGTGTTGAGGATTTATGACTGGTGATTAAAGCACTCTTTACAAAAAAATGTATTTATTTTATTCAAGAGAGAGAGAAAGAGAGATTGGGGGCAGGGAGGGGTAGGAGAGAAGGAGAGAGAAACTCAAGCAGACTCCACGCTGAGTGTGGAGCCTAGCACTGGGCTGAATCTCATAATTCTGAGTGGAAATCAAGAGGCAGACACTTAACCAACAGCGCCACCCAGGTGCCCCTAAAGCACTTAGCACTTTGGTTTTAATTTTATGGTAGCATTCCACAGAATGGAAGTTTTTACAAACATTAGTTTCACTCTGAATTTTACAAACATTACAAACATGAGTTTTACAACCATTTTACAAACATTAATTTAACTTCTGCTTTTAAGGTAAATCACTACCTGTGGGTGGAAATATATACCTTGATTCATCTGGTAATGCTTTAGAGACAGAAAAAATAGCCTTTTTTTGAGTGCAGATAATAGAGAAAATACATGTGCTGTGATCGTTAGTTTTTCCAGACAAGAACACATTTCTGGGGAGCACAGGGCAGTTGTCTAATTATTGGTTGAATTCTGAACTACTTGTTAAGTTTAATTGGGGTCATCCCTTAATCTGGCCGGCTCATTGCCCTGTTACGTTTACCAAACCTTCCCGGGTGGCTCATGATCATTCCTTTAGTCCTTTTACAGGATGACTGATTGTGGAGTTCCCTAAAACAACAAGACTTCCTCTTCAAGTTTTCTCATTTCTACTAGCAGTTGATAGGAATTACAATAGAAAGTCTTGGAAACAACGGTGGACTTGGTCTGGTTTAGATTTTGTGTGAGAAAACTCTAAAAGGCAGAACAACATTTTTCACAGTCAGAAAGCCCTGTAAGAAATCAATTATCCACTTGGGGGGAAAGGTGGCTTCTACCCTTCTGCCATAATGGTCTCTAAAATCCTAATGATTGAAGAAGAAGTTCTTGGAGGGAAGAAAGAATGATGTACAATCTATCAACAATTAAAAACCAATAAGCTGAGATCCAGTATCTAACCCAGTTGCAATATTCCCATCACATCAATAAAGTCAGGAAATTTTAAGTTTGTAAATTAACCTATCACTGCATCAGTAACCTTATCTATAAAATGAAGTCAATCAAGGTATCTATGTTATTGACTTATTCTGAAGTTAAATCAAATAATTTACACCATTAGGGTGATGGATGACATACAGTAAGGGCTCAATAAGTATAAACAATTATTATTATTGTTGTTAACACCTCTCTAGTCTCTGTAATGTTTAGCAATAAGAACTGTAAAATGAGAACGCTGAGCATTCATCTTTGGGGATGAGCAGGAAGTGACATTGCCCTTCTGGAGAGAAACATCTTTATGTCCCATGTGATGAATGGAAGAAAGCAGTCTCAGCCTTTCAGGACTGCAGCCAGCAGAGAAAGAATGCCAAGGGAGACGGCTTGAGCCCGAGCCAAGGTCCTGGGGCATGGCAGTGCTTCCCATTGTGCGGAGATAATACTAAAGATGAGTCAAGAGTTGGTGGTAATCCATTCATAGTTTTATTTGGCACTACAGGCCCATGATCTTTTCCTCACAATTCTGTAACCTAAAAAGCTCCAAAAACCAAGACGCATTTATGGGGTGGTATGTTTTTTGTTTTGCTTTGTTTTGGTAACATTATTAATCAGCAAAACCAACCTGATCTGAGTCATTTTGGGTGTGAAATCTGAACTGATAACGATGTGAGTCTATTGCAACATCTTCATGCCCTTAGAGTGAGGACAGTGATCCAAAACTGTTAATGACTTCGTATATGGAATGTCACCCTGACTTTTGGGAATGTACAGGATATACAGGATATGCATATGCATCTTTTCCTAAAATGTGAGAAAAATCTGAAATATGAACTATGTGTGGCCCCAAGCTTTGTGGATAAGGGATTAAGAACTATATCTAGGCGCGACAGGGTGGCTCAGTTGGTTAAACAACTGCCTTCGGCTCAGGTCATGATTCTGCAGTCCAGGGTTTGAGTCCCACCATTGGGCTCCCTGCTCATTGGGGAGTCTGCTTCTCCCTCTGCCCCTCCCTCCCCAGTGCATGCGCGCGCGCTCTCTCTCTCTCTCTCATTCTCTCTCTTTCAAATAAATAAATAAAATCTTAAAAAAAGAACTATATCTATTCATAGATTTTTTTTTTTCTCTAGCAAAGTGTGCCTACCCAGTGTATTCTATCCTTTCCTGCCTGAGACTCCGCCTCTGGATCCCTGCTCCTTGGGAGGATGTCCTTCTTCTCCACATGGCCCCTGTAGGCTCCCAGAGAGAAGGGAGACCACTGGGCTCGAGGTCACAGCCATGGCAGACTGTGGTGGATTCTTGCCTTAGAGAAAACAGCCCTTCCCTCCCTTTCTTTGAAACCAGGAGTCAAAATTTAGAGACTAATTGGACACAGAATTCAATCTGAGGGGTGACCTCTCCAGTTAGATTAGAGTGTGGCCTCAAGAGCCTAACATTTCTGGTTCCGTTAAGGCCTGGGCATATTAGAAACTTGTGTTCATACCAACCTTTTGCTTTCAGACTGGTTTTGAAAGTTCCTGCCCCAACGGGCCATCTTTTAGGCAAGTGGCTGATACTCAGGAGAGTTCTGGGGTGATGCCTTCTCTTTCTCTCCTCTCATCTGGAAAATAAGATACTACCTTTAGGCCGAAAGATCTATATATGATCATGAATCACAGCAGATATAGAAAGTCATGTTAAAGAGATCTCAGGCTTCCAGGCCTAAGCAAGACATGGATGCTGGTACTGATGCATTTTAGAGAAGGAACAGGTAAACTGGAAGGGTGTTTATTTAGTAATGAAATCCTAGAGATAATACGATAGGTGGAAATTATTGAAGCACCCTGGAGAGAAGGGTCTTTGGCCAGGGAAGGTGGTGACTGACCAATCCAGGTACTTCGGACTATTAGAAAGGGATGTCCCCTGACGTGCCAGCTGTCTAGCCAGATCTCCTTTCTTTATTCCCTAGCTTTCCTTGCCGAGAGAGAGAAAAAAATAGGCCAACCCCAAGGCCAGAGATTCCACGCCCCTTGGTTGTTCTAGTTCTTGCAGCAAATTCCATTTTATATAACTGTGCTTGTGAAGTGAGGTGAAGGCGTTTGCCCCCAGACGTGGAGCGAGTCTCGCTGTGTGTACTAACAAGCCCTCAAGACAGCTGCAGAGGCCTCCACCTCGGAAGGACTTCGTGCGGGTGGGCGGTGGCCTCCCCAGAGACTCCCGCCTCGGCGTGCCGGGGGCAGCCCGGTGATTCGATGAGAGGCCCCAAGAGCTCCTCCAGCTGTCAGGTGGGAAATGTGTATCTTACCCTGGAGGATTTCTTCTCGAAGCCAAACATCTATTTTAGTATTCTTTACTCTTTTGTAAGGTTAGGGTACGTCAGGTTGAAGACGATTAGTCAAATAGAATACTAACTGAGCGTCTCCTGTTTGATCCAGGCGGTGTCAGGCCTTCGGGACATGCAAAAGAAGTGAAAATATGTTCCTGCCCTCCGGAGACAAAACTCACAAACTTTAAACAGGAAGGAAACATTTCTGCAACTAAATCGGGGCAAGGAAATGTGGCTGGTTTGATTGACAGTGGGCAGAAGACGGGACTGACTCGGCTAAAGTTGAAAGGGAGAGTCGTGAACTGACTGGGTGAGAGGTTCTAAAACCCCGTGAACGGGGAAGAAAGTTGCAGGTTGGCAAGGCCCACCTGGAGAGCCTCACCTGAAGGGGCAGCTGTTTCTAAATAATAAGCATTTTGGGGTTTAAAACTGACCATACTGTGGATGCAACTTAACCATGAAACTCTGTTGCAGCTCCGCAAAGCAACTTTGTTGCCCATGAAAGCAGCCCTAGATCATTTGGTGAGTGAATGGGTGTGGCCTTGTTCTGGTAAAGTTTCATTTACAAAAACAGGCTGTATCAGCAGGGCTGGCCCCTGAAATACACCAGCCCAGCTCTAGAATTGAGGGTCCTGGGGCTGGTGGATTTCAAAGGAATTTAGAAATGGATGGTAATGTGAAATATTTGTATTTTAAGGTGTTGACTTAAAAAAAATTAATGCCATCCAATGGGTTCCTGGGTGGCTCAGTCAGTTAAGTGGCTGCCTTTGGCTCAGGTCATGATCCAGGGGTCCTGGGATCCAGCCCCTCATGAGGCATCAGGCTTTCTGCTCAGCAGGGAGTCTGCTGCTCTCCTTCTCCCTCCCTCCCTCTGCTCCTCCCCAGAACTCATTCTCTCTCTTTCAAATAATTAAATAAAATCTTTAAAATTTAACACTATCTAATCCAAGCAAACCATTTCTTAGAACCTCACTGTGGCCATTTGCACACTCCCAGTAAGATTTGATATAGGCTTTAAAGATACATAGGATTTACTAACTGAAGAGGAAAAAGGAAGGCTTTCTAATAAGAATAGCAGGAACGGGTGCCTGTGTGGCTCAGTCGGTTAAGCATCTGACTCTTGGTTTCTGCTCAGGTCTGATCTCAGGGTTGTGAGATTTAGCCCTACATCAGGCTCTGCACTCAGCGTGGGAATTCTCCCTCTCCCCCAGCACCTTCCCCCTCACTCTCTCTTTCTCTCTGACAAATAAATAAATAAATTTTAAAAAAGAAAAACAATGAAGAATAGCATGAAAGTGATGATCAGTGGACATAAGGTGGTGGGTGGCTTAGGAAGACAGACACTGGAGCCAGACAAGCAGGATCAGAATCTCACACCGCTATCTACTAGCTCTGAGACCTTGGACAAGTGCCCTCACTTCTCAGACCGGGGCGTCGCCATATCTGAATTCTACGGATTAAATGAGTTATTATTCACAAGAGCACTTAATTCCTGGCACAGAGGAATTAGCAAATAGCTATTGGGTTAATAATAGTAAAGAAGACCTGTTAGGAGGACAGGTAAATAGCAAGGTAGATGTTTAGGCTGGCTGACTATTAGGAATAAGTGTCAATTATGTCACTCATTGTGCATTTCCCATCAATACATGTGTTTTGTCATTTGCGGGACAGATGAATGAATTCCATGCCAGCAGAAAACTACCACTTGGTCCAGAATCAGACTCCACTCCTGACTGGTCACTCACCCTGCCAATGTGTCCCTTGGTCTTAAGGGGGACCAGATAGACTAGGAGTAGACATATAATAAATACCAACTGGGGAGAAAGAAAAGAGAAAGGACATCTAAGGAAGTTGATTATATGCTAATTGCTTCATTAGTTATCATAGTTCTTACCACAAGCCTGTGAAGTAACCATTACAGCGTCCCTTAATCTTCTGAAGCCAGGCTCTCGCTGCTGCTCAGTAGCAGAAGCTCAGACCGGATCCAGAGTCTGTGCCCATGCTCTTTCTTCTGTAGCTGGGCTTTCGAAATGTGTCCCTTAGAACTCTAGGGTCTGGAAAAGTGACTATAAACTCTTTGTGAGCAGAGATCTTCGTCTGTCTTTGTGTTAAAATCACCAAGCCTAGAACACACACTGGGTGATTGTTAAATGAGTGCATAAATACAGGAGGGAGGGAGGGAGGGAGAGAGAGGTGGGAAGGGATAAAGGAAGGGAGGGAGGGAGGGAGGCAGAAGGGCAGACACAGGACCTCCATTCTTGGCCTCTTTGAACCACAGTAATACCACCTTCAACTGTTTATCCTTTAAGAACATGGAGAGAAGCTCGTGTGAGGGAAAAAAAAAAAAAATGTCTGGAAGCCACTGTTGTGTGTGTCATGGCCTCCCAACCAATACCCGTTTCTGACAGCAGTCATTATCTTGCAAGCTTCCTTTGCCACAAAACTCAGTGAATGATTAAGTACCATTGCTACGTTATTGTGAGAGGGTGTCACCTCTAGGCCTGAGCTGAGATTGGAGTTACCTAGCAAGTAAAGACCCTGGAGTCTGTGCTTTGCAAACTCAGAATTCCCAACAGCTCCACAGCACCTCTAGGGCTCGTGTGGGCTGAATCTCCAGGTCCTCTTCCCGAATGTGATCTGCACACTCCTAGGCAGAGGGCCAAGGTGTTCGGAGGAAGAACAGGTGGGATTTTTCCCTCACTGAGCTGAACATTTGCACTGAAGTATCCATAGGCATGTGTCCAAGGCCTCTTACAGAGAGGGTCAGAGAAGGGGTCAGAGAAAAAGATTTGGTTGGGGTTGGGGACTTTCCATTCTTATTTTTGCCCCAGGTGCCATAAATATTAGGACCACTTCATTCAACCTCTTTAATAGAAGGTAATACAAGAAGTAGGGCAGTTTTATTCTTTTTATCCAAAAGTAGAGCTTATATATTGAGAGGTTTGGTGGCTCTGGGGACTGGCACTATGTGGACAAGATGCCGAGTCAACTCAGATAAGGTGAATCTGGTCTCAAGTGATGGCAACTGGTGTGGGCACGTGGGGTTGGGGGGCAGACGGGGGAGTACATGGCCCCTTGGAGACTCCTGCTAATCCTTTCATTACTGTTTGAAGCTGGGGGGAAAGCTGGGCTTTTGGAAAAGGGTTGACATAGGTGGGCTTGCAGCTGAGGGTTAATTAAGCTTTGCCATTTAATTCGTGATGTTACTGTGACCTCTTTGGTCCATACAGCCTAGTGAGGTCTGAGGATGTTCAAATTAGGTTAAAATTGATCCCAGTACCGTGTGGTTAGCCTCTCTGCCCACCAGAGCACACTTCACTAAAACTCAGCCCTTACTGCAATTGTTCTCTTGAAGTACCCTTTATGATTCTTTGGATGAGGTTTTCTAAGCATTTATTCTATTAGGGAGCCCCAAATCTGTAATTTTCTTCTAATGAGGCCTGTTAATTTGATGACAACATTATCAAATATAAACACCTCCCTCCTTTGGTGTGTAGGGTGCTTCATAATGAGATGGATGCAGGGGGACAGGGAGCTGCCAGATACATTAAAGAAGCTGGTGTCCCAGAGTAAGAGAGAACTTATTAATGATGTTAGTCCCAAAGGAAGAGAGACACAGAAATTCTTCAGACTGAAAGAGTGATGATGAAATCAACGCAACCCAGATGGCCTACAAACAGGCCAATTATGTGAAAGACCCAGAAGCAACTCTGAAGTTTCTTCCCTAGCTGCTTATGGGGTCTGCCAGGTAACCAGGTGCTGGTGAGGCAAACACGTCTTCCACAGATCATCAGTGAAGTGATGCTACATGCTGAAGCGAAAGAAAGCCCCTTTTGTTTCTTTAGGTAACAAAAGAATATTTTACATCTTCATGGGTAAAATCCTATGTTGCTAGACCTCCATGCTATTCAATGGATACAAATGACCATACAGATTTTTTCCATGATTGGAAAGGCATAGTTCTAGAACATAGCATAGATGTACCTGTGTCCATCCACAAACATAGTGTCAGATTAAGGAAAGAAAATCAGTTCTAGAACATTACTCACTGACTGTAATTGAGAAATAAATGGCTACATTTTGATGAATGCTGTCATTTCGTGCCAAAGTCGTCTTTATCATCTTGGAAACATCAAGTCCAAAGCTTGCCTCAGAGTCTGAAATAAGAGGCTGGGATTGAAGAGCCCCACTCCGTCTCTGGTCCTTTGCCACAGCCTTTGTGACAGCCTTGGACAGACTTTCGGCTAAGTGAGCCCTGTGATTTCAGCCCTACGTGTGGAGAAGCCAGGCGCCCAGATTCCCAATGGAGAACAAGACAGAAGGAGGGGAAAGGCAATGTGGTGACTATCTGTTAAAAACTAATGGACTAAAACAAAACAAAACAAAAAACTAATGGACTGATCTAACAGGATCAGTATGGCATCATACCGGACCAGGATACTGGACCATCATAACAGGACCAGGATGGCATCACTAAGGATGGTAGGAGCTGCACTTCAAGAGGGACCTGCTTTTTTTTCTGAGCACTTTTTATCATACTTAAGATTTTCTTTTTTAACAAACTGAGGAATCTCCACCTTTTTCTGTGCTTTCATTCTTGGTGATTACTAATTGCTAAGAAATGCATATGTGGGGAAAGACTAGTGCCCTCCAGAAGTTCAGGAATTATGCAGGTGTCACTTTTAACTATATCTCCTAGGAAGAGAGAACTGTTGATTGTGGTAACTCTATGTTCAACATCAGGGCTCTGTTCAGAAACCTAGAAGAAGAGATTCCTAGCTAAGTCTTGTACTTTTCTAGGTTCTCACCTTCCTTTGTTGTGTGATTTTCTGGTGTACTTACCAGTCTCCATCATCAAACTGAGTTCCCTGAAGGAGGAGCCAGGTAGCATGTCATTTAACTCAAATTTTTATGATGGGGGAAAAACGGTCTTTTCCACAAACAGCCTGGGACAAAAGGATATCCACATGAAACAGAATTAAGTTGGACTCCTGCTTTACACTATCTAAAAAAATTAATTCAGATGGATTAAAAAAAAAACCTAAATGTAAAAGCCAAAAATTTGAAAATCTTAGAAGAAAATAGAGGTGTAAATTTTGTGACCTTGCATTGCATAGTTTTTTAGATATGACTCCAAAAACATTAGCAACAAATTAAAAAGTAGATGAATTGGACATCATCAAAATTAAAAAAATTTTGTGCTTAGAAACACGCTTACACTGTTGGTGGCAAGGCAAGCTGGTGCAGCCACTTTGGAAAACAGTGTGGAGGTTCCTCAAAAAGTTAAAAATAGAGCTACCCTATGACCCAGCAATTGCACTACTGGGTATTTATCCCAAAGATATAGATGTAGTAGAAAAAAAGGGGCCATATGCACCCCAATATTCATAGCAGCAATGTCCTTAATTGCCAAACTATGAAAGGAGTCAAGATGCCCTTCAACAGATGAACAGATAAAGAAGATATGGTCCATATATACAATGGAATATTATTCAGCCAATAGAAAGGATGTGTACCCAACATTTGCATCAACATGGATGGAACTGGAGGAGATTATGCTAAGTGAAATAAGTCAAACGGAAAAAGATAATTATCATATGAGTTCACTTATTTGTGGAACATAAGGATTAGCATGGAGGACATTAGGAAAGGGAAGGGACAAATGAAGGGGGAGAAATCAGAGGCAGAGATGAACTTTGAGAACATTATGCTAAGTGTAAGAAGCCAGTCACAAGGGACCAAATATTATGTGATTCCACTTATGAAATATCCAGGATAGGTACATCCATAGACAGACAGTAGATTAATATTTGCCTGGGCCTGGGGCAGAGAGGAATGCAGGGTGACTGCTCATGGGAATGCGGTTTCTTTCTGGGGGTAATGAAATTGATGGTGGTGATGGTGACATAATTCTGTGAATACACTAAAAGCCAGTGAGTTTTACAATCTTGATGGCTGACTTTTATGTCATGTGAATTATATCTCAATAAAACTGTTATAAAAACAATCTATCGTGTACCCAGTCTGCTACACGTCAGGGCCTGAGCCTGGCACTGGGAACACAGAGATGAAGGTGTCAGTTGCTTGCAACCTGGTGTTCTGATAAGCGGATGCATAAGGAAAAGAGATATGACCAGAAGGGAGTGATTAACTCTCCTTTCTGGGGATGCCTCAGAAAGGAGGGCCCAACTTCTTGAGGTAGTTTTTGAAGAAAGAAACTTGGTCCTTGTGCGAGATAATGAAGAACAAAACAGAACAAGGGAACAGCACATGCTTAGGCATTAGAGTGTTTTATGTATTATATTTCCATAGAAGTTTTTTTTGTTTTGTTTTGTTTTGTTGTTTTAACTCTGTGCTTCAAAAGGGAAAAACAAAGAGGTTTGAAAAGCACTTCATGGGACAACTGTTTGAGAAGTGATGAGAGGTTCAGGCCAGAAGTGTAGGGTGGGACAGAGCAGAGGAGGGACCCAGCAGAGGGCACGTTCTTGGAACACTCAAGCTGCACCTGCGTGTATCAGCTCTTTTCATCTGCACACAGCCTGGCGGGACCTGCTGACTCTTTTCTCCATTTTAGAGACAAGGGAAGTGACGCCCAGAGAGATTAGGTAACTTGCCCCAAGTCTAAAGCTGCTGAGCGGGGGAGCTGAGGTTCAAACCTGGGAAATCTGTCTCCACCCCCGAGCTCTCAGCCACTACTTTGCTTTGAAGACATCGTTCCGGTTCCACATCCTGTGAGAAATCTGTCACAAGGTTTGGCTCATCCCTGGTCCTTGGAAAGTGATGACCAAGGAATGAATCTGGCTTTCCTGTCCGGCGGGCTGTGCTAATGAGCCAGCCCTGAGCAGGGGCGCTGTTACCATCTACCACCAGCGAAGACAGAGACGGAGGGGCTGGTCTCCTGTCTCAGGATGGAGGCCTCCTTCCTTCCTTTGTACTCTTTGTAACAGCAGCCAGCAGGTCTTACCATGCAGCGGCTCCCTTCCAAATAGCTTGTGTTTATTACTATTTGATATTATATTATTAGATTAGTATCATTGAGCTAATATTTATGAAACATCTTTCACCTGCAGGCATCGTGCTCATCACTTTGCACACACCATCTCCTTGGGACCTCACCGTGACGCTGAGAAGTTGATTCTTGCAAGTGGTCTATTGGTTAACGGCACAGATTCAGGAGCTAGGTTGTGTGTGTTTGGACATTAGCTCTGCGTTCCACCAGCAGGGAGGCTTGTACAGCCTGTTTCACAGCTCAGTGCCTTAGCTTCCTCATCTCTAAATTGGCAGGAACACTACCACCTACTTCCTAGGATTGTCGTGATGGAGAGGAGCACAGGAGGAAGGGTTTGGAATAGGCCCTGACCTGTGCTGACAGGTGTTGTTATTGGCCCACTGTTTGCTAGAAACAGAGGAACACCTTAGAAAACAGAGGAACACCTTAGAAAACAGAGGAACACCTGGGTGGCTCGGACAGTTGGGCATCTGCTTTCGGCTCAGGTCATGATCTCCAGGTCCTGGGATCGAGCCCCATGTTGGGCTCCCAGCTTGTTGGGGAGTCTGCTTCCTCCTCTCTCTCTGCCCCTCCACCTGCTTGTGTTCTCTCTGTCTCTCATATGAATAAATAAAATCTTAAAAAAAAAAAAAAAGCAGGTTTAGATTATCAAGTACCTTCCACGAGAAGACAGAGCTAAGAGCCAGAGCCAGGATTCAAACACAGGGAGTCTGACTCTAGCATCTACATTCAACACCAATACACCAGACCCCCTGTCTGCAAGATTCAGTTGACCTGGTGTATACCTCTGGGAAGTGTCCTCTGTCTTCCCCAGATGGATTTAAGGATGCCTTTATTGCTATTTCCATAACTGTACGTTAACATTTTATTAGAAGCAATACTTATTAGAAGCAATACTGGGTATTTCTAGTGTTTTCTCATGAGTTTATGCAATGGCTAGACTACCGGTTCTTAATAAATGTAAGTTGCTTTCAACTCTATTGCTGGAGATCTCTACAGTCCATTCCTTCCTCCCTTACTCCACTATTGCTGCCTTATTAGCTTAAGTTCTCAAAACTTCTTGCTCAGGTCGATGTAACAGCACCTAGTTAGACTTGGGGCTACCAATGTCTCTCACCATACTCTGAGTGGTATGAGATATGTTCGCAAGCCTCTGTTCTCTGCCACTAAAAGAATCTCTGGTTTCCCACCTGATAAAATTGATCCAAAAGCTAAATGTACATACATTTAGGCCCAAGAGTTTTGTGATAATATGGGCAGCCCTGACACCTGAACGTTTTTAATAATAATTGTTATGTTTTTAAAGATCTATTTACTTAACTTAGAGAAAGGGAGAGAGAGAGCACGTAGTAGTGGGGGAAGGGGCAGAAGGAGAGGGAAAGAGAATCTCAAGCAGACTCCCTACTGAGCAGAGCCCAGGCAACGCGGGGCTCGATTTTACGACTCTGGGACCATGGCCTGAGCCAAAATCAAGAGTTAGACGCTTAACCGACTGAGCCATCCAGATGCCCCTAATAATAATTATTTGATAAATGCCAAGTATTGGGTTTTCTTTACTGTTGCTGTAAGAGGCAAGCCATCTAGAATTTTCAACTGCCTGACAAGTTCCACATGGGTGTGTTTATGATCCCACACATCTTCTTTAAGGAAGGTATCTTCTGCATGCTGAAGTTGACAGTCATTCATTCGTTAAAACATCTCTTGATGCAGACATTAATAAACTTCCTTTCCTAAATAAATAAATCTTTTATAATGCATGAAGATTAAGAGTACTTCATTTCTCATTTCGCCTCAGTATGGAACTTGTAGGCTAAATTTTATTAACTGCTCAATTACACAATCTGGTTAGGGGCCAGGCAGCTTCAGAATTTTCTATTTGCTACAATTCTTTCAGATTTTTTTCTAGTCCAGTAGGTTGCATCTTATTCAAGATTTGGATTCTGAAATCATAGTGTTTCAATTTTCAACAACTTGATGACTAATGAAGTTAGGCACCTTTTTCATATATTTATTCATCCTTTGGATATCCCCTTTCTGTGCAGTGTCTCTTCATGTCTTTTATCCATTTGGTCTCTTGGTGGTCTTTTTCTCATTGATTTGTGGGAATTGCTTTTGTGTTTTGTACCTGAGTCCTTTGTCGGTTATACATATTGCCAATGTACTTTCTCACTGTGTGACTTATTTGTTCATTCTCTTAATGATCTTTCGATGGAAAGAAACTCCTGACTTTAATGTAGTTATTATCAATGTTTTTTTCATGATGAGTGTTTTTGTTTCCTGTTTATGAAATATTTGCAGTATGCAAAGGTGAAGCTATTATACAGGAAGGAAGAGATGATAAGAGCTAAGGAGGAGACAGAGCTGACTTCAGGGCATAAAGGTTTAGGGTTTGTATTTGAGTAACCACTGTTCAATAAGCACTTTGGTATAAACATTTGAAATTCAGAGAAATGGAGATGGCGCACAGATTTTGGATGTTCTAAATCCTTTCCCTTTTCTCTTTCATGTAGATGTTTTATCTATGCTGTTCTTGCTTTACCAGGTCCTTGGACTCCTATCATGCTTTCTTTAGTGGAAGAGAATGTAAAGCTACCACATTCTTGTCCTTAGGAAACGTTCAAAGGTCTTATTTAAAGGGTTATCTCAGAATCACATTGGAGTAGTGGGCATTGTTGTCGGCCATAATTGTTGGCAGGACTTTGCAGTGTGATAAAAATGAGTCATGCTCATAGTCCCAGAAGAAGAAAGGAACTTTCATTATTAAATATTCCATGCCCCACCCAGCCCTGTAGGTTGGAGAAGCCCCACTGCAGCATCACAGCCTATAAGGAGGAGGAGCAAGATGTACTCTCCCAAATGTTGCAAAACAGAAATAGAATATAAAAAAATTCGTGATTACCTTCCCAGAATCCTGTCCCAAATCCCTAAAATCTCCTGCCCCCGATTCACTCAAAAGAGGCTCTTTTAAAAGAGAGTAGATAAGAATTTTTGGATTTCTTACCTAAAGACATAAATTGAATTGGAAGGTTCTTATCTTCCGCCCAGGTTTTTATACCTCCATGAAAAATATGCAGATGAAAACTTTTTAGTAAGTGTGTGTGTGTGTGTGTGTGTGTCTGTTTGGCATTTTCTCTTGCTCAAATACCTAGATTCATGCAGACGGATACCATAGAAGGCCAGAAAGATTAATAAACCCACACTATTCATAGACAGGTAGATCTTATTTTCAATGGAAACACATAAAAAAAGATATTGGTAAGCAAAGAGGTCTTGAGCGACATGCTGACTAATGCAAATCCTCAAAACCTACCAGCAGTCTGTAAACTTGAATTTATCGATGGCAGTTGAATGAAGAAGGCACGGAAGTAGAAAGTCAGGAGTACACAGAAGGCCGTTTGTCCATGCAGAACACAGCATAGGGAAGAGCACCATATACATCCTGTAAATAAATAACTGCACAGGGCACCTGGGTGGCTCAGTGGGTTAAGCCTCTGCCTTCAGCTCAGGTCATGATCTCAGGGTCCTGGGATCAAGCCCCACATCGGGCTCTCTGCTCAGCAGGGAGCCTGCTTCTCCCTCTCTCTTTGCCTGCCTCTCTGCCTACTTGTGATTTCTCTGTCAAATAAATAAAATCTTAAATAAATTTATTTTAAATAAATTTATTAAATTTATTAAATAAATAAATTTATTAAATAAATAAATAAAATCTTAAAAATAAATAAATAAATATTTATTTATTTATTTATTTAGTGCACAGGTACATTGCCCCATATGACTCACCACTATAGACCATTTACCAGCGGCAAAGTGACTTGGCTTCTTTATGGCACCACAGTCTATGCTGCATATTAGGAGAACAGTAAATATGAACATAATGATAGCCAGTATCAGTTTATAAATGCACTGGATCGGTTAATGGAAGGCTAACACAAAGGGATAATCAGCTGTGCATGTTTCCAACCCAAATGCGACCATTCAGTTTAAAGACGTCATATGTAATTTTTAAAAAATTTAAGCAGAAAATCCATGTTAATTAATAAAAGGGGTACCATATTAGTGTTACCACATTAATGAATAAAAGAGAGAGCTAGACTTCACAAACCTCACAGAATCATTAAGGATTTGGTCCAAATTTTCACTCTGCAGGCTGTTTGCTGAATTGTGTGCATCTGTGGGTAAGAGGAAAAGTTATAGCTCTGGGTAGATAATAGTGTGTCTAATGGCTTTCCTGTTAATTGAATTAACTTCATAGGACAAAAGTAGATCAGATCCTGCCAGGTAATAAGCTTGTTTCTAAGGGCAGTATCTTAACCCTTTCTGACAGCAGTTACTGCTGGATTTCTTTAGGCCATTTACTGTTACTCGAAGACCACCAAATGTGAATAATTTGGAGAATTTCTCCAAGTATCTATATTGTAGAAAAATACAGAATACTTGCTTAGCAGAATAATGTAGAAGAGAGAGTATTGCCTGAAAATCAAGTTAGCTGGGCTTCATTTCTGAATATGATACTAATTAAATATATCAATTTATGTAAGTCACTTATCTACTTTTCCTTTAAATTTCCTCTTTAAAAAAATAAGGAAAATACTTCTGCTATATCCAGCTCATAGAATTGAGAAGTAAAATTAGACAGCTATACATATAATGTGATAATTATATATAGATAATGAGATAATTTTATTTATATATATGTTAAATTTTATTTCTGGGTCTTTTATTTTTGTTTGAATTGATTATCCTATTTTTTTTTTAACCTTGATCTTCCAACTGCATGGAATATCTTTTTCTAGATTGCTACAGATGATGAGTGTTAATTTAGGAAGTCATATCACTGGTCACTACTATGACAGTCTGATTTTGAATCTAGCAAACATTGATTTTTGTTAGTAGACTTTTATTTCTTTAAAGTGTGTTTAAAATTTCTGTGTCCATAAATAATAGCAACAGAAATTATGATTATATCTAATGTATTAAATATTAGGCTATGTCTTCTCCATTTTACAGATAAGGGAATTGAGGTTAATCGCTTATGCTTCTAGTCCACGGTTCCTATGGATTTTAGGCATTGCCTTCTATTACCCTTCCTTGATTTATCTTTCTAGTAATTTGAATAACTCAGTTTATTTTCAACTCAGGGTCTTTCCACCAGCCTTTTCTACTTCTAGAACACAAACACTCTTCTGTATTCTTTATATGGTTTGCCCCTTTCCATGAGTTAGGACTTCTCCACCCCACTCTTTGAAGAGGTAAGTGTGTGTCCTCCTCATCCCTACCCCAGGCCCTAGCTGTCATTGCCAAAGTACTTACCATAATTTGCAGTTTATTTATTTTTGCTTTTTGTATTCTCTACTAAGATGTAAGCTCAGTAAGGCAGGAATCATATCTGTCTGGTTCATGGTTGAATCACCATCAACTAGCTTGATATAAGGGAGGTACTTAATGTTTTTGAATGAATGAATGAATGAATGAATGGACAGAATGCTGATTATGATTCCCTGAGGGATTCTAAGATGATTCAAACTTCTCTCTCTCTCTGCCTAATATCCCACATGTTCTTTCCGTTCTAACCCCAAGCTCTTAGAGCTTTCTGGATAGTCCAGACTTTTCATACCTCTGTGCTTTCCTTCTTGTTTCCTGTTTAGAAAAATGCTTTTATGAGCTAAAAATGTGGCTTAACTTATCTTGTCAAAGGAGTAGCCTGTAGATGTCCCTTCTCTATTGTTTTCCTAGCACTGGCAACACATTCTGTAATATGTGTGACATGCCCACTTCCCCTGTGGATTGTAAGTGAGTGGAATTTAGGAAACCTTCATCTTTTGAGTTCACACCCTCAGCCCAACCCATGCTTGGCACATGGTAGTTGTTTGATAAATATTTGTTAAATGAATGAATGGCTGGATGAACAAAAGGAAAAACAGATGGTTTATTAGATACAACCAATACACTTAGAAACATACCTAATTAGCTTTGTGACCTGTAACACATTACTTGGACCCTTTAAGCACCCATGTCCTCCTTCGCTAAGTAAGAAAAAACAATACAATCTACCTTTGATCATTTTAATCATAAAATAAGATAATAAATGTTGTATTCAAAAGGGTTCTTTAGAGAAACAAAGCCAATACCGTGTGTGTATAAAAAGATTTACTTTAAGGAATTGGCTCATGTGATTGTGGAGGCTTGATGAGCCAAAATCTGACAGGGGAGGCTGGCCAGCTGATGTTGCAAAGGAAGTCCAAAGGCCAAAAGCTGGATAATTTCCTCTTGCTGAGGAGGTAGGGGGAGTCAGCTTTTTGTTCTCTCTGGGCCTTCAACTGAGGATGAGGCCCACCTTCATTATGGAGAGCAATTGCTTAACTCAGAGTTTACTGGTTTAAATGTAAACCTCATCCAAAATCACCTCCCAGAAACATCCAGAATAATTCTTGACCAAGTATCTGGGTATTATAGTCCTGCAAAGTTGACACATAAAATTAACTATCACATATGTAGTCCATTTAGTATAGTTTCTTAGACATAGGAAACACTCAAAACCAGACTCCTTTGTCTGATCCTATGTCTTCACTCATGTCTAAAGGTAAGGAACCATGAAAACGTGTGTATTAGGGCCAATGGTATGTGGTCTCTTGCTGGATGGAATGACATAATTTTCATTCTTCCCCTATTCTAGAGTCTCTCTGCAAGCCACACATTGTTAAGACTAAAGTATGTTTCCCATAAACAGCATAGATAAGAAATGCTTCTTTGTGTACAGCAGAAAGAGGACACAACAGAAATATGTGTGAGGAACATCCTAGTGTAAAATCACAGATTGCCACAGCCTAAATCAAAAGCCTGGTCGCTTGCAGTTCCCCAAAGTAGTTCAAGTAAAGAGCCATAGCACTGTGTTCACTCTTTCTCAGAGAAGGATGCAAAAGTCATGAACTATTCTTTTCTTTAGTCTCTATTAAGGGAATTTCTGCCTGGCAATCAGTGTCTTGAAGAGGACTCAGGCATATATGCATGGGATGTACTTTAAAAAAACTCCCAGAATGAAAAACCCTCATCAGATTGAGGTGGGGGTAATACATTGTGATGGTATCCACATGGTGCTGGTAAATTTATTTTCTGGACAATTTGAACCCTTCTCTGAGGTGTTATCAAGTACAAAGGGTAAAATGCCCCCACGATGAAAGGAGCAAAAAAGTGAGTCTATTATTTGAGTCCTTAATATTTCACAACTATCTAAGGAATACCTATTAAGTGACATTGATTTTTCTTATAGCGAAGATGGCACCTTTGATGGTAGGTTGCCATTTTCTCATTTATCTCTGCCCATGAACCCTTGCAAGAAATCTGGCCTGTGCCCAGTGAAAGACGCATTTTGGCAGAATGGAATTAAATTCAGTAGGACAACCTGGGTAAGAGGGACTAGAAGCGAAACGTTAAAATAACTGCACTGTCATTACCCTCATTAGATCTGAACTAGCATTATATATACATTTGGATGGAATGCACTATAGGATTAATCAAAACTTCACCCCAAAATCTAAATGGTTGACATAATGTTGTACTTGCAAGAAAGGCAGCCAAAAACCACGTTGTTTAAAATGCTTTATGAAATTTTATTTGATATCATTCAATCATGAAGATTTTCTGGTAAATGTGCATTTCTAAAAGTGCATAAACAAACATTTTATTTTTCTAGATCTTGCATTTTTCATAGAAATATACCACAGGTTATTACTTAAAGATTTGCTACTTACAGATTCATATTAAAATAAGCCACAAAGAGATAAATGAATTTATGTGATGCCATGTGCTGATTATGAAAAGAGAGAAATATAAAAATATTATTTGGCAGTAACAGAAAATATGTATTTCCTATTATTTGATTACTTTTAAAATTAAACAAAAACACTAAAATAAAGAGTAGTCAAGTTAGTTTTGCACACTTAATATATATTACCAATACTATATTTTTCATTCTTGAGTAATGAAGCATGTGACCCACTGCCATATAATTTGGGCTTTGTTCAAACATTAATTGCTATAATCATGAAGGCTACTATTAGAAGCAGACAGAGCAGATCTGTGTACAGCAAAAGAGTGGCTTTAACCAGGGCTCCATCCTAATATCTTATTTTGTTAGGAACATAGTTTAAATATTTAAAGAAGAATGTCATGTTGATTCATTGGTAGAGTTTGACTACCCATCTCGGGCATGAGTGGGGACCAGCCGAGTGATACAAATGATTACCAAATACTTTCACTTGAGTTTCTAGCCTCCCACAAAGAAGCTATTTTGACGAAGGGGCCTTAAAAAAGTTTTGCAAACCCTCTTTGGCTTTCTTTTCCTGTCACAGTAAATAAGTATTTGACTTTCTTCATTTGTGCTTTATGGAGCTAATTGCATTTGCTTAGAAACAGTGTTAAAATTAAATGTAATTTTTAATTATAAAATGTTTCCTAGGAAACATTTTCTTATAAGTTAAATGGTACTTTGTTCTAAAATACTTAATTTCACTTACAATTAGAAATCAAAGACAGAGCATAGCACAGGGCAATTTGGAAACTATTGCATTAATTGCCACAAAAAAGTTAATATTTTTCAGAATGGACAGCTAATGGTAAATATCCAATTAATGGCCACACAGTTATTTAACAACTATCCTCACAAAATAATCATTCCATTTTATGACCATTAATTGAATGGTCACTGGCAGGAGACATTTTTTTAAATTTGGAAATTTATTTAGAAATTTATAGTTTTCATTTAGAAATTTATTTTAAAATTATCTATTTGTTTCAATTTAGCAAGAGCTGAACATAATGGTTACAATTAAAAAGATCGGCACAGGTAGGTGGCCTCAAAGTTCATAGCAACAGTTTCACAAATCAACTTAACACACCAGATTATTCACAGCTAAGGGCAAGCCTCTCTTTGGTTCATAAGGTGTTGTCCTGGAAACCATTTTGATGCAGTCGATAATAGGGCAGACGCTGAGACACAGAGTACAGCCGGTGCAGGAGTCAGTAATGGTGGGCAGGTGAGTGTCAGGATCAAACTGGATAGCCTGCAAACAAAGAGTATTGTTGTCACTGACCAGAAAGGTCAAGGACGCCACCATTTTAGTAGGAACGTTTTCCTCCACTGCAGTAGAGAGGCACTCTGAGAGGACAGAGGATGATGCCCAGCCCTGGGGGTCAGTATAGCAACAGTTGAGCTGCCAGAGGTGCCAGAGGGGAGGGGGAAGAAAGAAAGAAAGAAAGAAAGAAAGAAAGAAAGAAAGAAAGAAAGAAAGAAAGAAAGAAAAAACAAACCAGAGAAGGAATCCTTTTAAATTAGAAATACATTATTTAAAATTCCTTAAAGGTATTTTTCTTGGGTGGTCCGAAGAAAAGATTGAAGAACAGTAACTCTCTCGTTTGCTTTGTTCTGAGCAGAGCGCAGGTCCTTCCCCTCCTATCGGGATGGGGTGTCTGCTACCTGAGGATGCTGGGGTGCTTTCTCTCCAAACGTGCCTGGTTCTCAAGGATGAGAACGTGTCACAGTCAGCTGAGGCAATGAATATATTTGCTTGGATTTCAAATTAGAAGAAAACAGGAGTTAAAAAAAAAAAAAAGTTGGCTTTAGTGCCAGTTTTGGGGTGGGAGGATTTTCAATGAAATAATTCCTTGATTCTGACTTCTGTCCTCTGTCATATAAAATATGTCATAATCCAATTGAAAATAATTTTTTGGTTAAAAAAGTTGCCCTCTCTCAATTGAAGCTACTTGTAACTATAATTCTTTCCTCTTTTATGCACATAAAAATGAAGATGGTTTTATTAGATTAAATTATGTCAGACTGCTTAATATACAAAAAGTCTGATCTTCAAGGAAACAACCATATTCTAACTGAACAAGAACTGTAGATATGACAAACCATAAGAAACTTCATCCACATAAATTGTTGCCATTTTTTAAAAATAAAACAACATCTTGGATGGCTGTTTGAATGAGTAAAAACTATTTCTCTTCCTTATGTACCCTTTTATAAATAGAAACCCAAGAAGCAACTGAAAATAAAATAATGCCTATATCTTAAAAATTTTATGCTTTATAAACTTGCAGACATGTAAAATTTTATATTCAGTTGAAGAATTTGATTTTCTATTTTTTATCTTTTTTGAGACAGAAGAGTCAAAGGAGGACTTTTTAAATCTTTAAAATGTATAATTGTGGTTATTTTCATCATTAATATAGTTTTTTTTGGTTGGTTGGTTTGTTTTGTTTTTCACGGACATTGTACCAAGGCTAGAATTCTAAGGTAGGAATCATAACTTTTAAGATTTGAGCTATTAGAGTCCTGCCGCTATGATTTTAGTGACAGGACTTCTTGACTCATCTCAAATTGGTTAATTAGAGGAAAGACAAAAGTGAGTGTGATGGAATTAGCATTTCCAAAATAACTGTTAGAGACACCTTTCAGCTACCAAAAAAAAAAAAAAAAAGTGACACACTAGGTAAAAAAAAATCTGGTATGGAACTAATGTCAAAGAGGAAGAGTTTTTTTTTTTTTTTTTAAGTTAAAATATGTCTGTTATATCTCTATTACGTGGGGGGCGCCTGGGTGGCTCAGTGGGTTAAACCCTCTGCCTTCGGCTCAGGTCATGATCTCAGGGTCCTGGGATCGAGCCCCATATCGGGCTCTCTGCTCAGCAGGGAGCCTGCTTCCTCCTCTCTGTCTCTGCCTGCCTCTCTGCTTACTTGTGTTCTCTGTCTGTCAAATAAATAAATAAAATCTTTAAAAAAAAAAAAGAGAGTCCGTTTTATCTCTATTAGGTGGTCAGAAGAATATGCAAAATCCCACCACGAGCAACATGGGACCTTCCTTCAGGCTGCATAAGCTAAATGAACTTCAATTCTTAAAAAGAGACCATTTTATCTACCTTGAAAATTCCATTAATCATCTCAAGAGGTGTTACTTTATTCTACTTCTTCATAGCTTGTAAAGTTTAATGAGAATAACATGATTCTGTAGTTTTGAGACTGAAGACAGCTGAATCCCTGCATCTTCTGTGTGGTCCCCTGGCAGCCTCTCTGCTGAAGGGTGGGTCCCTGGGAAGAACCCATGGCTCGCTTCATGTGGTAAGAATACAACCTGCTGGCTTCTCCAGTCACAACGGAATTCTGGGTCCCAACACTTTCCCTGGTAGGAAGGTGCTTTTTCTTTCTTACTGTAGTAGAAGCCCAGTCAATACTGAGTGGAAGAGAATTCTCTTGCGGTAGAAAGAATCAAGTCCTTTCAGGGTCATGGCAATACATGGTAGTTCTCTTCCCTCTCCTCTGTATTAAAGCCTAATGCTTCCTAACATCCATAATTGGGTGGATTTCTCTTTCTGGTTGGATTTTTCCCTACACTGTTCTGGATGATACAATGATATTAAAATAACACCGTTCACTGGATAGTGGCACAATTAGTACAAGTTATGGCTCTCCTTCGAAAAAAATTCCCATGCTTAGAGAACGAGAGGACAGATAGGCCCCTGCTGAGGGGCAATACTGGGCACGTCTGGTCGCCATCGCACACTCAGCAACACAAAATGCTTTCTGCTACGAAAGCCAGAAGAAACATGCCTCACAGCATCCCAGTTACCGCAGAATCCTTACCTGGTAGCCAGAGTCGTTACAGGTCATGTAGCATTTGCCACAGTTGATACACATTTCTTCATCGATCATGGCCACGACTTGCTCTAGGTTGCTCAGTTCACCAAAGGCTCCAAGGTACTGCAGCGCTTTTCCAATGACATCCTACAAGGTAGGCACTGAATGACTGACAGGGCTTATTGTAAAACTTTGCCATGGAATAATCAGGATCAGTCTAGATTTCTCTGTTTTTTATATAATGTTGCATTATGTAACTTAGGAAGTTTCCAGGAGTATAGTTCTCATAGATCTACTTTCCATAATTGTAGCTTAAAATTTTGTCTTCTGAAAGATGGGCAAATTTGTGTGTGTATGCGTGTGAGTGCGCACGTGTGTGCGTCTATCTCCAGCTTAGAAATGCAAGACCTAATTGACTGCATTCCATAGATTCTCCACTAGATGATCTAAAACTGTTTCTGTGGACAGAAGAAATGAAACTTTTTCAGTGATCGTGGCTTTTTTTTTTTTCCCCAATTTTGAACTTGAAGGATCCAAAAGTAATAAAAACTGACAAAGGGTGATACACTTAAACTAGAAAACTTTAGATTGCCAGGAATGTGGGGAATAAAAACGTGAATGCTATGCATTTATATCACTGCATTTGGATTCTAGATTTTCATTTCAAAAAAGTGCTTTGATAGCATACCCACCTGTCATGTGTTGAAGAGTATTTTTCATTATTTAAAAATTCTAATTTATGTTAATTAATTAGGTTCACCTAATAGCTAGAAGAAGATGCTCTTTTTCTTTTAAAGAACTAGGATTTTCTTCATTCACCCCTGAAGAGTTTTCATGCACTTACACATTGCTTTGTTCTTCCTATTAATTGGAAGTGTGTTTAATATGTGAAGCACAGAAGATGTTTCATCAACAATAAGAAATACTTTGTTGCATAAAACAAAAACAGAAGGATGTAACAATGTTTGTCAAATTAGTATGCTGTTAAGATTGTCTGCTTTTGTTTTTTAACTTTTAACAAGAGAATTTTTTGTTTGAATTCATGGTCTACATTCAAGGAGGGTTGACTCTTACTTAACGCTATCTTCCTGTATTCTCTTTGGCATTTTATTTTCTGCTCTTCTTTTCATGACCTTCATTACCCTTTTTTACTTTTTTCTCTATTTCAGCTCTAAATGACAGTATGCTGTGACTTGGAGCTTTCAGACTGAAACAAAGTTTACACTGAAACAAAGTTTACATTATTATATACGGTTTATTTGTGCATCTCTCAAGGAGTAAGAAGATAGAAACTTTACAAGACTGTCTTCACAATTTTCTTTTCCATGTGTTGGCGATAGAGCTTCAACTATACTATAGTCTGTAGGTGGGCACTTGATATCCAAATTAATATCTCTGTTCCAAATCACTCTCATGATCTCAAGATCTACATTTGTCAGCTGCATGAAGAACATTGTCACTAGAAATGGTCCCTTGAATTCTCCACTCACTAAACTTATCATCAACACCATGAAGCTGGGTCTTCTTTCTGATTTCCTTCATCTTGTGAACAGGAGTAGGATTTTTCCAATCACTGAAGCTTGAAATTTCTGAGTTTGAGCCTACTCCAACTTCTCCCTCCTCCAGCATTTCACCTATCTGTGGTCAAGTCTTGTGAGTTCTGGATCTGCAATATCTTTTGAATCCTCTGTGTCTACTTCATGTCTACTACAGTATATAACTATGACTAATTAGCTTCCCATTACTTCTAATGCAGTTAAGAGCCCACATGATGAGTCATTCTCATATTCTTTCTTTCCCCACTCCAACCTATGTAATGTTGTCATCCTAATCTAGGTTGTACAGCACAGACTAAATTTCTTGCTACCTTACTCAAAATCTGTTAAATTAAATACTATCTCACATTTAAGGCTCTCTAACAATATCTTTTTTTGGTCACTTCCAAACACCATGTGCTTCAGTTAGACTGAACACATGCTCCACAATGAACCATACCTGTCAGTTGAGTCCTCGGGTGCCTAAATTTATGTTGAATGCTCTGTCCAGAATACCCTTCCTTCTTATCTCCACTTGGAAAAATCCTCTCCATCCTTCAAAGACATCTCACGTGCCACTGCTTCATGAAGATGGCCTCAATTCTTCTACCACCTTTCCTAACCAGATTGAAGATGTGATCTCTTTGTCTCTTTATCTTCTTCATTTCTTCAATTTCCCCCCACCTGTTCTTCTCCCCTCCCCATTTTCTCTTCTATTCCCACAGTCACCTATATAGTATTTTATCTATTATGTGGGAGCAATGATAACAGACAGCTTTAGAGTTCTTACTATGTATTAGATCAATGCCATGATTTTAAAGCGTTGTCTCATTTAAACCTCAACACATGAGGAGGTGAATGAGATTTAAGGTACAAAATTAAGTAAATGATGAAGCAGGGATTCAGTCAGTGCTGCCTGACTTCAAATTCTATGGTCATATGCACTGCTGTGCTGACTCATCTGTTATTTCTCTATTTAGTGAATTCTACTTCAAGTTGTAGATATTTTCTATCTTTAGCTTCCTATATGCAGTTTCCTAGCAGGCTTTATTCATCTTTGTATCTCCTGTGGCATATCTTGCTCCTGCAGATCACTGAAACATAATGGGTGCTCAAATATTTGTTAAAATATATGTTCATTTATTCATGTACTAAATAGACAGTGTAATATTAGGCACATAGTTGTATGGGCTAATAACTACTTGTTGATTTACTGAACAGTTTTATTAATATGAGAATTATAAAAAGATTAGAGCCCTTCTTTAAATACAAAATAATCACAGTCAAAGTTTCTGGACATGCTTAATATCTCTAATAATATTTTAAGGCAGTAAGTCCATGAGGTAGCTATAAAGCTATTTATATGTGATAGAAAATAATTTTTTCAATCCAGGAAATCAATCAGTCAAAGCAGTTGTTTTGCTGAATCAGATCATGGCTTGACTGAAATCACCAGAAAATATTCAGATGATGATTAAACAAGAAACTCCCTAGACAGTCATCAAGGCTTATTCAAAAGACACAATGTATATTTCAAGACATTTTGTTGTAAGAGGCAAGTTCATGTTCTGTGTATATTAAATATGCCTTCTGCTCTGTATTAGAGATTTTCTGTTGTTATTTATTAAAATATTACTGCTTAATGTAGAAACTAAATAAAACAAGGTGCTCTTAGCCTCTAAAACTTATTAGGACGTGGTGTTAAAAAGTTATCACAGTTCTTAAGATAGTATAGTTTTTTAATCTGGAAGAGGTTAAAAGAATGGTAAACATTTTAAATTATTTTGGGAAAGAGTATCAGAGAAAATGAATTACTATTCTCTGTGCCTAAAAACATGGACATTTGTTTAAAACCCAAAGCTTCCACTTAGTACTGTCAGCGTATGAATACCCCTGAGAACTCGTCTGGAATTTGGAGTTCACTGAAAGACACATATAATCAGTAAAGGACAGATGGCTGGTCTAGTCCTTCTTGGACACATATTTGTGGAGATCAGGGAGCCTACATTCTTCCATGGAGGGTGTGGATATACACCCTGACTATTGCCATCCTGGATTACTGGAAATGTTCATTTGTGCATGTGTATGGAGAAAGTGATGCTAAATTCTCTAAAGTTATAGATGCCACATCTGATTTAAATATAAACATTCCTCAAAATTATCATTGCAAAGGACCACAGAATTCAAGAGTCACATCTTTGTCAGTTAATTATATCTTTCGGATGACCAAAAATACTTTTTAAAAACTGGATCAGTCAATATTTCTGTTTAATATAAAGTTTAGGACCAAAGAGTAAGGAATTTGGGGGCCCCAGTCCCATCCCTGTTGTATTATAATTTATTATGCTTAGTATGAATTTATTAGTTTTGGCCCATTTTTTTTTTATTGGTGATTGAAGTATTTTCAACTTGTGACTATTGTCTGGCATGTTAACTGTTCTTCCTAGCTTTAAGTCTTCTACACATCTGATCAGCGTACTTTCTCCAAACTGGTCAATAAAAGTGCTAGTCAAAGGCCAGGACCAAGGACAGTGTGCTGTGGGCAATCCCTGTGTCTTGTGTGTGAAAGGGATCCAATATTTAAATTATTTGGGCATAGCTATTTAATAATTTTATCCTTATTTGTATCATTACCAATTTGTCACACATCTTAGCTTTTACTCCAAGTTCACTACTTCCCTAATAAACCTATCAAAATAGGAAATGAGATCATTTGGTTAGTTCTCGCTAAATTTATGCTGATTCTTAATAACATCTTTCTTCATTAACGCTCCTAAGTCAAAGATTTCGTTATTTTTGGAGAATTTCACTGGGGTCAGACCTCAAGCTTGCTGGTCTCTTCTGCCAAAAAGGTCCTTTTCTAAAGAACCTGAGGCAACATTTATTTTTTAGCAGTGTGATACAGCAATATCATACAAAGATGCTTTCAAAAATACAGCATACAATTTATTTTTGATATGCTCTGAGCTAGGAGGCAGGGAGGGGGTCTGTACAGTGAGAAAAGGAAATCTGGAGTTTACATTTAGTAGAACTGTGATAACTGAGGACTCAGCATGAATATACTGAAAGGGAGGGCAGAGACAAAGCATCAGCCTGGAAATAAAGTAGTAGATTGGCAGGGAAGGTGAGAGAAACAGGTAAACCAAAAGATGGGAAGGAAGCAAGAGAAAGTCTGGGAACTGAAGTGGGGGAGAGAAGGAGTGGGAGGGGCTCACAAGTGGGAGAGACAGATGAGTGAGGTCTGGGTACGACCATGGTTGGCTCAGCACAGTTTTGTGCTCTGATTATTATATTCTTTTAAAGTAGGTAGCTCAGGCTTTAAAGGGGCAAGTTCTTGCCAGGCACTATGGATCTAAATTCAGTGAAGCTGATGTGATATGTTTCTACTATATCCTTACCTATCTTGGGCTTCAATTCTCAAATATGTTTTCCCTACCCTTTTCAGTTATAAGAGCATTCTCTATGTGGATGCTAGAAAGATAATAGGAATTGAACAGTTCTCACTAATTATAAATTAACAATATACCATCTGCCCTAAGTAGTGGGTGTATTTTCTTCCCCCCCCTTTTTTTGTTAACTTTTAACAGACAAAATACATTTTCATTTTCCCTAATATTTTTTTCCAAATTCAGATAATTTGAGGCTTTGGTACTTCTCAAACATCCTTAACCCTTGATACCACTCTTTTCTGATCATCATTGGTAATGTGATCTTTATTTTCTAATATGACCATTGACTGCTGATTATCTAAATGCTTGACCCTTTTTTTTACTCCTTGGGAGACTGAGCGATTAGGTTATCAAATTTCTATTTGACAGCTTCTCATTCTTCTTTTTTAAAAGAGGTTTTATTTATTTTTGAGAGAGCGAATGCACAGAGAGTGAGTGAGAGGGAGAAGCAGATTCTCCACTGAGCAGAGAGCATGATGTGGGGCTTGATCCTAGACCCTGAGATCATGACCTGAGCCAAAGGCAGACACTTAACTGATTGAGCCATCTCGGCATCCCGCTTCTCATTCTTCTTGATTTATCTTCAGGTCAGAGTCACTGACTATGGGATTGTTTTCTATTGTTTTGTCTGAACTTCCTGAGATGAAATTTACTAAAGGTGGAGGATACTTGTATGTCCAAGCTCAGATTTCCTTTCTGTGGCCTAGTGAGCTCACAGATGATATGGAATGTTACTTTCCTTCAAGATGCTTTTAGCTGCCACTTTTCCCAAACAGATTTTTATAAGGAGCCAGAAATAAGGCAACACAGCCAGACCCCTCGTTGCTTCACTCTTTTCTGTGAGATCAAGTTTACAACAAGGCAATTCAATAATTTTTCAGATGTTTTGCCTTTAGTGGAGTGGGATTTTCATCTGAAGTCTGTAAAGGCTTACATCGCTCCTCTATCTTGCCTGTCCCTATTAACCATCTGGTTATGAGGTCTGTGACATAGTCCCAGGGTAGCATTTCTGTATTTCATTCATTTCACTCTCCTGCAGCTGCTTCCTCCATGCTTCACATTCAGGTGTGTGATTTCCGTGCATGTGTACATCTTTTTGACATATACTACTCCTCCCCCAGCCCTTCCATTAGACCTGTTTATTCCAAACAAGATACACCTTTCCATGGCCGTATTCCAGGCAGGAATCACATCATAACACATCCCCGTAAGATGTAAGAGATGATATTTACCAAATTCTGTTCATTTCTTTTAAAGTTCAGTTTAATATTTTTTCATCACTATTTGCTGGTATAGAAGACAACTGAGAATGTTAATGTGGCCCCAGCCCATTTCTCTGGTATCTTCTGAAAATTGCTGGGATGGTCCTCCACTATTTTTCTTTCTGTGCCATCTCTTTTATGCTCTGTAGTATCTAATACGGTCTTACAGTTTTATCTGAGTACTTTTCTCCTTTCTCTCACAATTCAATTGAAATAATAAACCACTCGATCAGGCTGACTGGTCTCCTGCCAACACTGTCTTGCCAGTCTTATGAGATGCAGTCCATCTCTTACTCGAAGCAGCAGGAAGAAGAGATGAAAACATCACTAGTGCCCCTAAACCATTCATTTTCCTACCCAGAAATTCAAAGACGTTAGAGATACATTCCTGGCTTCATAAAGAGAATGAGAATTCATTCTCATATATATCAACAGAAGTGGGAAGCATTCGGGGGACTTTATAAGTCTTGGCAGACTCTCAAATCTCTGTTATATGCTGCCTGGGAATAAAGCACGTTTCTCATTTAGCTGGGCCAAATGTGCACACTGTCACTTTAGTTCTCAGTGAGGAGACAAAACTGTCTCCTATTCAGTTTCTTTTCTCTAGCACAAGCAAACCTGTGGAATGTCAGGGGCGTCTTCAGAAAGTCCTGGTTCACCTTTCAGAAGGACACCTCTGCACCTACTGTAGGAGGACAGCCCTCTTTTTCTTCCTTTATCTCAATCTTCCAGCACTATTTCTGATCACTGTTTTCTTCCTCAGAATCCTTTCATTTCTGTTTCTTTCATAAAATTGGCAGCTCCATAAAAGGGATATATACACACACACACACACACACACACACACACACACACACACACATATATATATATATATATACACACATATACACACACACACATACATGCATACATACATATATATATACACACATATATATGTAAATGCTGTTTCACTATGAAATGGAAGTCAAGATGTGGGCTTGCTAAAAAGGAAATCAGCTGGGTACCAAGTTGACCTGAGGGCCTCAGACCATCCCTGGTATAGGATTGAGGGCCTTTGAGGCTATTTTTAGCTTCCAAGGGGGCAGGGATAGCATGCAGCTAGCAAACACTTGGTTCTCGAGGACCCTGTAGTCACAGCGCAACACTGGGAATAACCACTCAATGCTCTAGCTGACATGGCCAACACCTTAATCAGTATATCCCTTTGCCCTTTTATATCATTAAGACTGATCAAGAAAACTGGATTATCTTCCTCATTATTGCCTCTCAGTTGGGTCCTTTCTATGAATTCCTACTGAGAAGAGATGGGTTTACCAGTCAGACCCTACTACCTGGTTGATATCCACGGATGGTGTATTGGATTTAAGGTCTCATGGCTGCATTTTCTTCCCAGCATGTATAAAAACTATGCTTTTCAAACATACTGATTTGCTTGAAATACTGTCTTCATTCTTCTTTTTCATTTTCTTTTGCGAGATATGCAGAAGGTAGTGCTTAAGGGCCCAGGTTCTAGAGCCAGACTCTGGAATCAAATCTTAGTTTTGATGTCTCCCTAGCTGTGTGACTTTGGGCAAGTTATTTAACCTGCTTATTAATTCCTTAATCAGTAAAATAGGAAAAATAAGGTACCCAATAGGGTTACTGTGAGAATTAAATGAGTCAATTCACAAGCATGTAGAACCATGCCTGAAACCTCATAAGTACTCAATAAATATTAGCTTTTATTATTAATTCTCTGCTTAATTAACACTAATTTATTAAACTCCATGTTAAATATCACCATCTCTGTGAAGCTTTCCACAATTACCCGAGGCAGAACTAATCCCTTTCACTCCTCTGTGTTCCCAGAGCATTTTGTACATATTTGATTGAACTGTAAATAATTTTTAACATGTGTCTTTCTCCCCTGCTAGACTATGAGCTCCATAAGGATAGATGTCTTTCTTTTTAAAATTCATGTTGTATTCCTAGTTTCTAGCACAGTTCCTGGATTGCAGTGAGTGCATAGTAAATACATTTTAGTGCTGCATCTCTACCGAGATTGGGAAAATTCCTGTGCCTTGGACAGTTTAGATCTTTGGATCTAAACCCGGTCCTTAGCACGCTGCTGGTCACATAGCAAATACTCAATAAATACTTACTGATGGACTGATATTGAAACTGCCTACCTTCGAGGCAACAGACCATTAAATCTTATCTGAGGCATTCGAAGGAAAAAAGAACAAAAGATGAGATCTATTGAGCATAGCTTGCTTAGAAATAATATTGTCACACTCCTAACCAGGGAAGATGGGGTAGATTAGAAACTTGAATGCATGACTGAAAAACTTGTTCAGACAAGAAGGGCTTAGTTAACTTTGTGGGGCACTGGGGCTCTTTCCGTAGCAGATGGGGAATAATATACTGCGCTAGCTGAGAGGATAAACAAAGCAGTGGCATGGAGTTTAAACTATTGAACAAAGGAATCTATAAAGAGGCCAGCAGACAGGAGGGAAGAAACAAGCTCAAATAAACAGATGGGTGGACAGAGAAAATATTAAGCATGAAAACAGACAATCCAGGCCCTCCAGGAAAAAGGGAAGAAGGAAAAATCATATGTCAAGAACAGAAGAAACACCATAGGGAAAACATAAAAGCAATGAAAGCAACAGAGGGAAGTACATGGTGTGCCTGGGCGTGTGTGGTGGGGGAAAACAACAAAAGCACGAGAAGCAATGTCTGACTCACTCTCACAGAGATGGCCCTTAAAGGGCATGCGGCTATTCATTTCAGTGAGGCCTGAACAACCACACAGCCACGCCATCCAGATGGGTTCTGAAATAATGGGCCAAGGGATGGGGGACTTTTATGAAAATAACAAAAACCATGGCCCCTTACATTGGAACAGAACTATGCTGTGTACAATACTTTCACACACATCATTTCACTTGAAACAATGGCGTCGAGCCTTCTGACATTATTTCGTATTTATTCTCCCTCCTCCCAATCTCTTGCCTGGGTTGTTACAACAGCCTTCTAACCAGTCTCTCTGCTTCTGCCCTTGCCTGTCTAGGATCTTATATCAACGTTACAGCCAGTAGGATCCTTTGAAAAATTAATTCAGATCATGTCTTTCTTCCTTCAAGGGTTTCCTGCCAAAAACTTTCCTATTTCAGGTTCTTTGCACTTTCTGTTCCTTCTGAATGGGATGTACTCCCCAAAGGTATCTCTCCATATCATTCATTCTCTCCATTCTTTAAAGTGTTTACTCAAATGCCATTTAATCAGGCAGGCCTCTCCTGACCAACCTCCCTAGCAATTCCTATTCTCCTAATCCTGCTATATTTTCTTCCCAGCACTGTGACCATCTGACACGGTATGCATTCACTTGTTTACTCGTTTGTCTCTTTCTCCTTACTAACATGTAAGAGTCAAGAGAGCAGGGCTTTTGTTTTGTTCACTACTGAATTCCTACTGACCACATCAGTGTTGGAACACGGTGGGTGTACACTCGTGATTGCTGGATGGATGACAAAGTGAACGTATGGGTGAATATGACAATGTTTGCCAACTAGAGGTTGGAATCTCAGTGGTTACGTGTGAAAGAGAAAAGGAAATAATACAAGGTGTCGTTGCCAAGATGAGCAGCTTTCAGACCTGTGGACACTTCTACATTAAGACTTCCTTCTGTTTTGGTTCCCCCCTCCACGTTATCATTTCCTTCTGGTTATTCTCCTATTTCCCCCCCCTCGGTTCTTCTCATTTGCTTACCCAGAACTTCCTTCTCCCATGTAGGGTATTAGGCTAAGTAAAAATTATAAATAGATGTGAAGCTTCTATCTTATGTCTAGCATGTCGTAGGTAGTCAAAGTGTCCTTTATATCCTCCAGCATATGTCCCTGATTTGGTTGAGTTCTTTAATTTCAACATGCTCAAATCTAAATTTTCATCCTACATCAAAAAAGGGCATTCAATCTAAAAACACTAAGAACAAATCCTGACTCGTTATCTTTTCTTTATTTCACTTAGTGGGACCATAGAAACCTAATTGTTTTGGTCTCCTTATTCTTAACTCCTTACTGGTCCTTGTCCCTCAATGTCTAATGAGAATCACTAAGTTCTAGAAGAAGAATTAACATGACTCCATCAATTTCATCCCTTCCTCTGTCTCTATAACCATGGCCACCCACCAAATCCAGGACCATATTTTGGATCTCCTGAAACATTCCAGATCATAGGGCTCCCTAAATGCCAATTCCTTAGAGAAGACCTCCTCTGCTTTTTTGGTTTAAATTAGGTCTTCCTATGAAAGAGACTGCATACTTCCTGTATTTTTTCTATTTAGTTTGTATCACAAATATGATTTTATATTATTAGTGTAATTCTTTGCTTAATATCTGTTTCTTTCTCAGTCTGTTTATGCTTCATGAGGACAGAGGCCGTGTCTCCTTTATTTATTATACTATAGATGCCCAATTCTTACCACATTGTTTGTCTCATGGTAGGTATGCAAGAAAGATTTCCTGGAAAATATATGGGCTTCTTCAAAACTTCCAACTTGACTGTCTTCCAGAGCTTTATGTACTCTTACTTTCATTCATGAGTTAATTTTCTTGAAAAAAATGGGAATGTAGAGTTACCTTAACCTACTATCTCCCTCCACCTGTCCATTCTTGACATAATAACTAATAGTAGGTAATATTTATTTAGGATATATTTGATGTAGGCTAAAAGCATTTCATACATTGCCTAATTTATAACCCCACGAGGAAGACTTTTATTTTCCCTGTCTCACAGATTAGTTAACTGAGGCAAGTTCACGCAGCTACAAAATGGTAGTGCCATAATTTGAACCTAGGCAGTGGGACAGAGTAGTTCCATGCTTAATTCAGGAAACTCTTCCTCCATATAGGTAATCTGTTAAAATCTTATGAACTTTGCTATGTATTTCAGTGAAAGAAAATAGGTTAAGACTTCTTATGGTTGCTTTCTTTAAACATGGCTACTTACTAAAATGATACTGGTAAGTCCAAATTCAGTTTCATTAAACGCATATGGCACGGCATGCAGTAGGTAGAAAATCATGAGACATCCTTTCCCTAATGCAAGATTACTTAATGTATTATCTGAACTCCATCCTCAACCTACTTGCCACAGATATAGGTTCCATAATCACACCCTTTCTGATAGCTTTAGCTATTTTCTCAGAGCACATAAGCTCATGCAAGCCTTGATTATCCTAACATATAAACAAACCAACCCTTCCTTCTACCTTATTTTTATCTTCCTGTCATTTTCCTTCTGATCGAATTCAAGTCTAGAAAAGAGTATTCCATACACCTTGTTCTTATTTTCTCAACCTGCATTAATTCTTCAATTTACCATTCCATTGAAGCTGCTCAGGCCAAGACAAGTTAAAATATGAAGGGTGTGAATGTTATGCTGAGGAATTTACCTTAAGATGTGGGAATCTTAAGGAAGGGGTTAAAAAAATCAGGTTTGCATTTTTGAAAGAATACTCCATAATCGTTGGAGAATGTATTAGGCAAGAATGACAAAAGAAGGTGGGAGTGGTAGAATATTTCAAAATTCCATGAAAGAATATGTAAAGAACTGTATTAAGGTCTCCTTGGAAGGAGAGAACAGAGGAGGAGGGAGACGTGAGATATAAAAATGATAGACATTGGTGAATGTACCCTGATCCCATTCGCAAGTGGTATAAGCAATTGAATATAATCTAGGCTAGATTTCAGGTTTCTGGTTTAGGACAGAGAGTGGTCCTCAATGTTTACTGAGACACACAATTCAGGGTGGAGAGCAGTTTGGTTGGAATGATAATCAGTTTAGTTTTAAGTATGATGGCCCTTGTGCTCCTTGTTTAGACTGGAGGTATCCAGAAGATAGTGGGCCGCAAAATTCTGAAGCATAGAAAAGAGAATGTGATCGAGAATAGTTGAGACAACATGTAGGAAAAGTCTAGATTAATTGTAAAGGGAGATGATACAGAAATTAGGAAAGAGAGATATGAATACAGACATCATTATCATTTAGCCAATTGTGAGAGTTAAAAAACTTGAATGTAAAGCAAGTCATGCAACTTATGATACATTTTGTCACTGAGTCACAATTTGAAAGATGAAGGGGCCACATGGAAGCGCAGATATTGAGATCATGGGATGATTGTCTATTTGGGGGGAAAAGTCTATAACCATACTTGATACTTTAAAGCAACAAAAAGTTTAGATTAATTAGTCAAATGTAAATACTAAAACTCTAAAAGGACGAGATGGGGTGAATATTTATGGAATAAAGCTAAACTAAGCAAATAAAGAGAGAAATCACAAGATACGCTTTTGCCTGATATAACTACATAAAATTAAAGCTGCTCTACATATGTATAAAAACACTACAATACAAATTGTGAGACAAATGGCAATATATAAAAAGTTTTTAAAAAATATAAGCAAAGATAAAGATTCCAACAGAAAACTGGTCTAAAGAATGAGTAGTAAATTCACAAAAGAAGAAGTGGTCCAAAAATTTATAAAAACATGCGAATCTCACTACTATTTAAACATTCAAAATTAAAGAAAAGAAATGAAACACTTTTTTGACTATTACATTGATTAAAATTAAACATAAATTCATTGTTGATGGGTGCCTAAGAAATGGGCCCTCCTATATTTTTTGGTGGCATGTAAATTTGCACACTCTTCCTGCAGAGCAATTTGGCAATATGTATTAAAAGACCTAAAATTTCACCTGTGATTTCTCTTGAGAAAACAATAAGACCTCTATGCAAAGATTTTGATACAATGATAATTATAATAGCATTATTTGTATAAAATTCTGGAAACAACCTAAAGGTTTAGCAATGGGTTACTTATTTCTTTCTCCATGTTTTTATTTAAATTCCAATTAGTTAACATACAGTATAATGTTAGTTTTAGCTGTAGAATGTAGTGATTTAACACATCCGTACAAACCCCACTGCTTCTCATCACAATAACTGCCCTCCTCAATCCTCATCACCTACTTAACCCATACCCCCTGCCCACCTCCTCTCATCAGTTTGTTCTCTATAGTTAAGACATATATACACAATGGAATACTATGCAGCCATCAAAAGAAATGAAATCTTGCCATTTGCGATGATGTGGATGGAACTAGAGGGTATCATGCTTAGTGAAATAAGTCAGTCGGAGAAAGACAACTATCATATGATCTCCCTGGTATGAGGAAGTGGAGATGCAACATGGGGTGTTAGGGGGGCAGGAGAAGAATAAATGAAACAAGATGGGATCGGGAGGGAGACAAACCATAAGTGACTCTTAATCTCACAAAACAAACTGAGGGTTGCTGGGGGGAGGGGGGGAGGGGGGGTGGGGTTATGGACATTGGGGAGGGTATGTGCTATGGTGAGTGCTGTGAAGTGTGTAAACCTGGCGATTCACAGACCTGTACCCCTGGGGATAAAAATATATTATATGTTTATAAAAAAATTAAAAAATTAAAAAAAAAAAGAAACACAGCAAGAGGCAATAAAGCCGACTGTTACCTTACTTCAAGTTTCAAGCAAAAAAAAAAAAAAAAGAATCTGTTTCTTGGTTTTCCTCTCTCTATTTCCCTCCCACATTCATTTGTTTTGTTTCTTAAATTTCACATATGAGTAAAATCATATGGTATTTGTCTTTCTCTGACTGACTAATGTCGCTTAGCATAATATTCTATAGCTCCATCCATATCATTGAAAATGGCAAAATTTCATTCTTTTTTGATGGCTGAGTAATATTTCATTGTATATATATGCCACTTCTTCTTTATCCATTCATCAGTTAGTGGACATTTGGGCTCTTTCCATAATTTGGCTATTGTTAATGCTGCTATAAACATTGTGGTGTATGTGCCCCTTTGAATCAGTATTTTTGTTTATTTTGCTTTACAGTTCTGAGTATATGTTCTGAGTATATTCTGAGTTCTGAGTATATCTGTTCTGAGTATATCTGTTCTGAGTATATCTGTTAAGTCCATCTGACCCAATGTGTCATTCAAAGCCACTGTTTCCTTGTTGATTTTCCGCTTAGATAATCTGTCCATTGCTATAAGTGGAGTGTTTAAGTCCCCTACTATTGCTGTATTATTATCAATGAGTTCCTTTATGTTTGTTATTAATTGCTTTATATATTTGGGTGCTCCTATGTTGGGAGCATACATACTTACAATTGTTAGACCTTCTTGGATAGGCCCTTTTTTTAATGATATACTGCTCTTCTTCATCTCTTGTTAACAGTCTTTGGTTTAAAATCTAGTTTGATATAAGTATGGCTACTCTGGCTTTCTTTTGACATTCATTTGCATGGTAAATATTTCTCCATCCCCTCACTTTCAATCTGCAGGTGTTTTTAGGTTTAAAATGAATCTCTTATAGGGTAGCATATAGATGGGTCTTATTTTTGTGTTTTGTTTTGTTTTTTAATCTACTCTGACACCCTATGCCTTTTGATTAAAGTATTTAGTCCATTTACATCCAGAGTAATTAATTACAGATATGCATTTAGTGCTATTTTATTGTTTGTTTTGTCACTGGTTCTGGAGATTTTGTCTGTACCTTTCTTGTCTTTGTCACCTTTGGTCTCTCCTTTGCATTCCAAGATTCCCCTTTAATATTTCTTGCAGGGGTGGTTTAGTTGTCATGAACTTCTATAGTTTTTTGTTTGTCTGGGAAACTCTTTATCTCTCCTTCTTTTCTAAATAATAGCCTTACTAGATAGAGTATACATAGCTGCAGATTTTTCCCTTTCAGCACATTGAATATGTCATGGCACTTTTTTCTGGTCTGTCGTTTCTGTGGAGAGATCTGCTACTAACTTTGTCTTCCCTTGTAAGTTAGGAACTTCTTCTCTTCTGTCTTCCTTCTTTTAAGATTTTTTTTTAAATTGCTATATTTTTCAAATTGAATTACAATACGTCTTGGTGTTGGTCTGCTTTTGTTGATTTTGATGGGTGCTCTCTGTGCCTCCTGGATCGAGACATCTGTTTCTTCCCCCTGGTTAGCAAACTTTTCAGCCATTATTTCTTCAAATAAATTTTCTACCCCTTTTTCTCTCCCTTCTTTTTCTGGGACTCCTATAATGCAAATCTTATTACATCCCATGGAGTCACTGAGTTCCCCAAGTTCATTTTCGTGTTCCATAATTATTCTTTCTCTCCTCTGCTCAGCTTCATTATTTCATCTTCTATATCACCTATTCATTCCCCTCTTTCTTCCATCCTTGTGTTCATTGAGTTCAGTCTGTTTTAAATCTCAGTTATTGCATTTTTCATTTCTGATTTTTTTAAACTCTTTTACTTCTGCAGTAAGGGTGTCCCTGAAGTCTTTCATTCTCTTCTCAAGCTCAGCAAGTATCTTTGTGATTTTTGCTTTAAATCTCCACCAAGCATATTATATCTGTTTCAACTAGGTCTCTGGCCCTTACCTTCTCTAGTTGTTTCATTTGGGATGAATTCCTCCATCTTGGAATTTTGTCTAAGTCTCTGTCCTTTTCTCTGTGTTGGAAAAGCCCATTATATTTCCTGCTCCTGAGAGTAATGGCTTTATGAAGAAGAGGTCATATGGTGTCCAGGGCCTGGTGCTCCAGGAGGCGTCTCTGGTGTGTGCTGTGTGCACTCTGCTGCTGTGTTTTGGGGGCTCTATCCTTTAGGCCAGTCTTCTGCAGAGCCTTCCCTTGCCTGTGGTGGGCAGTGTTTGGTCCTTGGCCAGAGTTGGGGAGTTGTAACTAAGTGTGCTCTGTTCTGCTTGTTATTTTTTTTTTAAGATTTTATTTATTTATTTATTTGACAGAGATCACAAGTAGGCAGAGAGGCAGGCAGAGAGAGAGGAAGGGAAGCAGGCTCCCTGCCGAGCAGAGAGCCCGATGCAGGGCTCAATCCCAGGACCCTAAGATCATGACCCGAGCCAAAAGCAGAGGCTTTAACCCACTGAGCCACCCAGGTGCCCCTGTTCTGCTTGTTAAATGAGACCTGATACTACTTCTATTAGAACTGAAGCCCGGCAGAACTCTCTGTTTGGGTATGGATAGAGATTTCTGCTGGTCTTCTGGGAAGGGGCCTGCCATGCTGGGACTGAGGCAAACTTGACCAAGATGGGCAGTACTGCCAGAGCACAGGGGTATGGGACCTGGTAAAAGCAGGGTAGGCAGCCAGCATTGGACTCGTGCTATTTACTGCAGGTAGTTCTATGTTTATGCTAAGGGGGTGTGGAGGACCATGGCACCAGCCAGCTCCTTTGTCCTCAGAGAGGGGTCTCTGTGCTTGCTGCTCTCAGGGGAGCACTCTGAGGAAAGCAAATAGTCTCCCCCACTGTGTGTCCCAGGCATTTTTCAGATTACTGTTTCCACACTGTCTGCCTCTGTGTTGTTTGCCTGCCTTCTCTCCGGGAGCAGCACAGTGTCCTCCAGGCTCTAATAAGTTACTTTTAAGAAGTTAATAATAAGTTCATATTATAAAATCCCATGAAACCATTATTTCGATATAAAAATGATATATAAACTATTGCGAAGTTTTTATGTAGCAAATGTAAGAATATTCTATGTTTATTTTAATATATGATATTTAGATATAAAAAGGACTAGAATTTTATAAATCTAAGTTTTCGTAGTGGTTACATAAGATTATGGGTAACTTTTACATTATCTTTGCACTTTTAACATTAGAAAAAAAAAACAAACGAAACTACAGAATGTTGGAGAGAATTTGACTTTGCCCAGTAGTCTCATTTTACAGGTTTCTTACTTGATATTTGCCCCAAATCAAGTGATTAGCAGTACAACTGTGACAAAACCTATGTGTTAAAATTCCCTTACTAAATGTTCTTGTATTGCATGTTGATGTCTTCATCTTCCATGGCCTATCTCTAGGTCTATTTCATACACTTTCTAGAATGGATCCAAATTTTTGTAGCTCCTATTATGGGTCAATCTTCTGAATCTCTTAAGTCAGCAATTCCCAATTTCATTTCCATCCCTCATTTTATCACTGATTACTATGTGACTTGATTAAATTATTTAATCTTCACTTTTCCTTAGTTTTCTCATCTGGAAAATGAATATAAAGATAGTACCTATCCCAGGTATTGTGAAGATTACATGAGATAAAACATGGTTAGCACTTGGAACAGCAGAGGCACATTAGAGGTACTCGTTACCATGTATTTTCATGGTTGCTTCCAGGAGATGAACTTTCTTTCCTACTCTGGTAAGAATGTGAATAAACGTGGATCTATTAGAGGAGAACTGAGCTAATTAAAAATGCAATCATATGGGGCACCTGGGTGGCTCAGTGGGTTAAAGCCTCTGCCTTCGGCTCAGGTCATGATCTCAGGGTCCTGGGATTGAGCCCTGCATCAGGCTCTCTGCTCAGCAGGGAGCCTGCTTCTCCCTCTCTCTCTGCCTGCCTCTCTGCCTACTTGTGATCTCTGTCTGTCAAATAAATAAATAAAATCTTTAAAAAAATGCAATCATACATGCACACACACACATCATGGATCTAGAAATCAGGAGTCATCTGAAACTGGGGTTCTCTGTGGAGACAGGAACAGATCTCTATATTTTCTTTCTTCCTCTAAAACATATGCTCCCCCCACTCTATAGAAAGCCTTATAGAAAGCAAGATAAAGTGAGCAGTCATTGTTTTAACAAATGTAATTCCTCATTTTCCAAAGACATAGTTGCATTTATAACTATTATTGCACTAATAATTAAAAGTTGTACTTATAACTATTTATAAGTGAAAATGCTAACCCCAAGAAAACAAATAAACAAACAAAAAACAGTCAAACAAACAAAAAATTCAACCCACAATTACCAGCTACCATTACATTTTTTGAAAGGGCATACCATCTCTCCCTAATAACAACAGATAGAATGGATATGACATCCTGGAGAGAAGCCAAAGGAGTGGAAAATCCACTAGACACTGGGAAAATCTACCATAGCAGTCCTTTAGTGTATCAGCACTATTATTGTTTTTGATGCTGGGAAAATGGTATCTACAATGTCTTGAGGCTCATGCAATGTAACACCAGGGATACTTTAATTTGGATAACCTCAAATGAGGAGGCTGAGGAGAGGAATGTAAGTTTGCATTGTTTTAAAAGACTTTCTCTCCTTCCTTTCTTTTTTTTTTCCTTTCTCTCTTTCTTTCTTTCTTTCTTCCTTCCTTCCTTCCTTTTCTTTCTGGGAGAGGGAGAGGGAGAGGGACAAGCAGACTCCTAGCTAAACACAGAGCCTGATGCAGGGGTCAGTCCCACAAACCTGAGATCACGATCTAAGCCAAGATCAAGAGTCGGATACTTAACTGACTGAGCCACTCAGGCGTCCCAATTTGCACTATTTTTAATAAGACTTACCCATCCTTGATACTTTAAAAAAATGTTTACTTACTTTCCTGACTTCACATTTCTTTGGTTTATTTAATTCTGCTGAGTTTGATATTTTATTTGGATTAGTGACTAACCAGCTTGAATTCAACTCTAGTAGGCTTTTTCTTTGTTCTGTTTTTGTCTTGCTTCTAGGTTATCAATATATTCCCTGAAGGAACAGAAGACTAGAAAAGGTCAAAATGCTTTTATAATCACCTTGCACTTTTCTTTCAAATATAAATAATATCTTTCTTTCTAATTTTTACATGTAAGGAAAAGATGAGATCTTACATTTAATTCAAGTTAATTTAGAAGAGACACAGAAGTGGGACAATGCTCACTTAACCTCAAATCATATAATAATTATAGCCAAACACAGGGCTTGTGAAGAGCTGAAGGATTCGGTCTTCTCTTTATCATCAGTGTCTAGTTCATTCTCCTGGTAACAGATAATGCTGGGAAGATGGTATTGGGGGCTATTATGCTCTTAAAAGTCCCAAGTGTTCACATTATTTGGAATTATGGTATTGAAATACTGGCAGAATTTGTGTTCAACCACTTCTACATTTCCTTTCAGAAGCCTGAATCACTTAAATTTTGCAACAGCAAGTGTAAACCCCACTGTTTTTGACATAGGACACATCTTTTTTTCTCTCACAGGCAGAGGGAATTTTTAAGGTTCTAGTTCCCAGTTGACAGCTAAAGATGAATTTCTGGGAGGTTCCCCAGAGAGGTCTTAAGAGCAAGATTTTCAGCTGATGCTTCAAACGGAAAATGGAAATGCAGGAGTAGATTGTCATTAAATAGGGAAGAATAAGTTTCAGTAACTGAAACCACATTAAGCGATGGTGATTTCAGGGAGAATGGAGTTCTATAAGTCCTATAACACCTCCCTTTTCTCTCATTAAGACAATTCCATTTTGGGGAAGGTGGGCAGGAAGGAGGTAGGTGTGGTTATGACAGGGCAACCCAAGGATCTTTGTAGTGATGGAAGTCTTGTATCTCAACTGTGGTGGTGGAAAGAAAACTACACCTGTGGTGGGATTGCACAGAAGTAAACACACATGTATGCGCATATACAGACATGTGCACAAAAATAAAAAAATTAAAAATCTGAATAAGATCAGTAGATTGTATCAGTGTCACTGTATCAGTATCACATACAATCAGATTGTATCAGTGTCAGTGGTTGTGATATTTGGAAGAAGTTACACTGGGGAAACTGAGTAAAGAGTTCACAAGACCTTTCTGTATTATTTCTGAAATGTATGTGAATCTGCCATCTTTCAAAATAAAAAATGCAAGAAAAAAAATCAAGAAACATAACACACCCACCATTCCATCTTCATGATAATTCTTGCTATTACCCAGCAAATAGTCTCCTGATTCCCCAATTCATAAGGCTTTCCAGAGACTCAATCAGACAAAGTTTGTTCAAATTGATATTGTTGCATATTAATCATTTAGTTGTATTATATGACTAACATATCTCTTGGATTTAATTGTATATGAATATAACTTTAAAATGACTATGAGAATTTCCTGGCCCATTTAATACATACAGAAATTTCCATGAAACACATACTTGACTATATTCTAAAAAGTATAAAGTATGCAAATTGAAGAGGCTAAACCCTATCACCATAGACAGATTTTTTTAACTTTTATTATATTTTTAAACAAAATAAATGATATTCTTACCTAGTAAATAAATACTTGAGCTATATTGAGTTATATTGTATATTTACACAGCAATATAGTATATATATAACTTAATTTTTACCTTGATGGTAGGTATAGGCTTTTTGGGGATAAAATGCTTTCTCTCAAATGGTGGCAAAGCTGCATTTTGTTCTTTCTGTCTAATCTTGTTCTCTGCTATGATTTCCTTGCGCTGCTCAAGATAAGGTCCAAAACTTGGCAGTTTCTAAAAGGAAAATGCACAAATAAGAAAGCGGGTTAGCTCACAGAAGAGAAAAATGTGGGGATATTAATACATAAGTATTATCTACAAACAAATGTGTGTTTTGAAATTGTTCTTATATACTGTAACAATGTCTTCATTTATTTGAGACTCACTAGGTATCAGATTCCATTAATTATTAAAAAGAACTAAAGAGTGCAATACCTTTACCAAATATATACATATTAAATATACAGACATTGGGAGAAGGAGAGAAGTGAGTTGGGGGAAATCAGAGAGGGAGACAAACCATGAGAGACTGTGAACACTGAGAAACAAACTGAGGGTTTTGGAGGGAAGGGGGTGGGGGTTGGATGAGCCTGGTGGTGGGTATTAAGGAGGGCACATACTGCATGGAGCAATGGGTGTGGTGCATAAACAATGAATCTTGGAACACTGAAAAAAAATAAAATTAAAAAAATACACAGATGTTAATTAAATACATTTCTAAATGGAATAAAGTTCACAATGGTAAACTAAATCCATTCACTTAAAACAGTAGCTATTAGACCATTTGTTTGGTTCGTATAGACAGAAGGTAAAACCTATTGATGCTTTTTTTCCTCTTCATCAGGTTTTTAGCACAATATAGACACAGCCATAGTCCCTGACAAATGCTTTTGTCAATAGCAAAGGTACTTTGCCGAAGTTCTAATCTGTATCTCTATTTTATTGTGTTCAAATTCTTACTACATCTCTTTAGAGACTGTAACTAATGTTGATTGCAATTTACTGGAGTAGCTGAAAAACAAAATGGTAAAAATATTGATTTCTCCGTACAGGAAACAAATTTTATTTTGCATGAAGGAGGCAAAAATAGAAATGAAAAGCAGAGGAAATATCACAGTGCTTAAACAAACTCCATCAGTATTCAAAATCACATCATGGAGCTTTAAATCTCAAGGTTATTCAACTGTACTTTACAAAGTTCATTTAGAAAGATACCTGGGTGTCATGGAAAAATGCTAAGTGGTTTCAAGTTAACACGAATATGCCCTCATACTATTCATTATCCCACAATTATTCCCTCTTCACTTTTGTCCTTCTCCTCTTCTAGAACCTTTGATCTCCACTTTTACTGACACATGAAGCTGGTGATAAACACCACTAAATTCCAAATGTTCTGTGTCTGCCTATAACCTGGAATTGCTAGGTCTCCTTTCTAAGACTGCAGAAACACCCTTTCTTCTCTCTTTCTCTCTCCTACAAAATAAAGCCCATTTATCTAGCTGATAGAGGCTTGGAAAACTACAGCACTCCAAGGTCATCCTGATCTCTGACCTAGCAAATACTTCGGTGAAAAATCACACTTGTTTTGAAACACTGGCCTCCACCTGCCAGGTTGCATAATGCCCCAGGAAAATGAGTTCTCTAGTCCTTTAGAGATGTTAGCAGGGTAGGTAAGTGAAACTTAACCCATGCTCCAATTCAGCCAAACTGTCACTGAAAATTTATATTAGCAGAACATATTTATGTGGAAATATCCAAGATTGTTACTTCCATTCTCAATTTACTATAATTATGTCAGTAAGTTGAGCAAATGGAAGCAATGTTATGAATGCCAAATTATTTATATACAATTAAACTAGAACTATATACTTCATTCCTATCCTCAATGCTTTCCTAAATTACAATATGTAATGATTTCAGTAATATGAAATAATATGATGAAGGGACAGAATATATTGTATCTATTTTACCATAAAATAGGTGATGCTGTCTTGTTAGAAAACATCAAATCAATGAGTAGAAAACAGATCCTCAACATTTATCACATAGGCAAGCCCTTTTAATGTAGAAAAGATAATGCTTGTTTGAAATGTTCTCTTATTAAATAACTTTTTCTTGGGGCAGATGAGGGTGTTAGGGATTATATGTGATGTCAAGGTTCAGATAACATGGGGTTCAGATAAATATGACATCACTCTTGTCAGAGTATCACTCTTTCCACACTTCGCTTCTATACCAAGGGCACTAAATCCTAATCTTATATTCTTGAGGATTATCAAAAATCATTAAATGTTGAAACAACTGACCTCTGGCTCTAGCAGATTCCTCATGGTGGCAAGCTCAATGAAATGCTGAACCATTATCCCGATTCCCTGAGTCTTACCGACTCAACACTCTGATTCCATCTAAGAGTTCCATAAATGTTATTCAAAAGAAATCATTCCTGGAACTTTTTGATCTATCTTCTTTTAAATATAAACCAGAGGAGATTTTTTCCCCATTTAGAATATACTTTATCCAAAGGGAAATAAAATAATTAAGTTTAAATTGTGATATTTTCAAATAGTTCCAGTGATAATAATAATAATAATAATAATAATAATAATAATAATATTTGGGGCACCTGGGTGGCTCAGTTGGTTGGGCGACCACCTTTGGCTCAGGTCATGATCCCAGCATCCAGGGATCAAGTCCCACATCGGGCTCCCGGCTCCATGGGGAGTCTGCTTCTCCCTCTCAAGCTCTCGCTCGCGCTCTCTCTCTCTCTCTCAAATAAATAAATAAAAATCTTAAAAAATAATAATAATATTTGGAAATCCCTTGGTGCTGAACAGAACACAGCCTGAGTAAACATCTATAAGCCTGATGTTTTCTGTAGCTTTTTTTTTTTTTTCTTGGCAGTGATTGACCACATCTGCCTTATTTAAATTACATTGCCTTTCTATGGCTAACAGAGCTATGACTATAATGTGATAATCTTTTCTAATTAGTCCTAAGGAGGAATTCTCAATTTAACATAAAGATTCCTATAGGATTTTCTTTGTGTGTTAGTTAGAGGAGTCAATGGAAAAGAAGGAAATCTCTTGCCAATTTTTTTTCTTGAAATCGAAAGCAACTCACACACGATACCAATGACTGCCCTCCCCCCCAACCTTCCACCATTCATCTCCAAGTCAAATAGGCTCATTTGTGTGTAGTTTCTCACTGCTGTATGGAGGTCCCAGGGACCAGGTATAGTGCCAACTTCCAAAACATCAAGGCTTCCATAGATCTTGCTTTCTGCAAATCAGTATAAGAAAGTTTAGTACTTTTTAAGAAATTACTTTATTACAGAGGAGCCTGGGTGGCACAGCTGGTTAAGCAACAGTCTTGATTTTGGCTCAGGTCATGATTTCAGGGTCGGGGTCTGGAGATCGAGCCCCATGCATCCGACTCTCTACTCAGTGCAGTTTGTTTGAGATTCTCTCTCTCCCTCTCCCTCTGTTTCCTTCCCTGCTCATGCTGTCTCTGTCTCTCTCTAAAGTAAATAAATAAAATCTCTTTAAAAATTACTTTGTTACATATTAAGACGGCTCTACCATATCTGAGTTCTGAATATTTTAAAAGTTAAGTTTTCCGAAAATACAAAAGATCACTTCTCCCCTGCACCAGACGACCACCTTTACACACACTAAACTTGGCCACACGTTTGTGTTCTGATCTTGCGAAAAAACAAACGAAACAAACAAACAAAAAGCAAAATAAAACTGAGCATGAGTGAAGACAAATGCATAGTTGGTGGTGTGTGTGTGTGCAATCAGTGATGATTAATAAAGCATTTAGTTCAAATCTCTGCCTGAGCATATAGTTAATTGATTTCCTATTGCAGGAGGAGAAGCAGCAGAGCCTGACAGAGCCAGCAGCAGGAGCTTTTCCTCTTCATTCATTATTTTCTTACAGAAAAAGTTGTAGCCCACGGTAACTCAAAGCAAGGGGTTTTGAACATCATGCTATATTTCTTAAACAAAGAAAAAAGTTCTTTATGACTATCAAAAGCTGCTTTGTAACTGATGAACTCAACAAAGCTCCGAAATGGTATGATTTTTGTTTCAATACTTTCTCCAGGGATTCATCATTGATGAATTTGTTCTCACCAGAAAAGCTAAATCCTACTCATTTAAAGATAACAGTATCTCACACTAAAACTGTCTCTATCCAGATATAAAAAGCATTACATTGCCGATAGAAAAGTGACAACATAATGAATCAACAATGATATCTTAAGCCAGCAAAGCTTTAAGGTAAAGCAGTCTATTTGGATTATAATTTATTCATGGATCAATCTAAAGGTAATTGAGCATATTATGAAGTAGAAAAGCATTCTTGTTTCTAATAGAAGCAGGTACTGGTATCTTCCAGTTTAAATTGCATAATTTTTATGAGGATGGCAGCAAGTTGGCTAATAACAATGGTGTACAGTGCTATAATGGATCAACTCTATTTTCCTAATCATACTGCCTTATCTGATTGGAAACAATAACAACAAGAAAAGTAATTACTTGGTAGTCAAATGGTAATAAGTTAAAAGATAGAAGGATTTCAGGTTTATACTGAGTGTAATCTACATACATATGTACACACACATATAAAATCACACATATACATTAAGTACATATATATTTATATATATATCACACTCAATATAAACCTGAAATCCAAATATATATATATATAAAATTGTGTGTGCATGTGTGTGTATAATATACTTGTGCATGTGTATATGTATAAATATATACACTGACAAAGAAATAAGTTCAAGGATATATGTCTCACAACTATCCAAGAATTGTCTTTTTTTTTTTTTTTACAAATCCAAGAATTGCCTTTTTTTTTACAAAAGTCCACATATGACTTAGTTAAACTATTTGTATTCTGCTGTTTATTCAACAAATACAATATCAAACAACTAGCTCTGGATTAGAAACTGTCCTTACTACATTAAAGGTTAAATAAATTCCGTATGATATGTGTACATTTATCACTGTTGCGCATTTTCTAAGTATCCCTTGCCATACATTAAGGGTACTGCCAGATTGAATTATATATTAAGTATTTCTGGTTATTGCAGTTGTCTAAAGGAATGATAAACCAAACTTCTTGGAAAACTGTTTGATCTCAATTAAATGACCATTAATTGGAGATAAAAAAATGAAGAAAATAAAAGAGTTACTCTTTAAAAAAAAAACAAAAACAAACTCAGGAAGGCAATGGAATACTTTTTAGATACTCAAAATATACAATTTGGACCCCAATGGCTGGGAACATGGGTTCTCTGAGTGTGTTTCTAGCATACCTTAATTTCAACCACTGTGTGCTCAGCATGACATAAGTAAGGGAAACAGAGGTGAGAAGTCTCAATTCTGTTCTGTCCAAATTCAGTTACTTTTCTTTTTCCTTTCTCTGAATTATTAGAGTAGTCAACTGCTTACATTTGATCCTGACTTTTATTTCAAAATCCATTTTAGCATGGCTTAGATTCAGAAACTCAGATTTTTCCTATGAGTAACTGACATGTAATGCTTAATCACTGACATAACAGTAAGCAATTTTTCATGTTATTATCAAATTTGGACAGTGGAAAACAATAAAAGACAAAGAGGAAAAGACCATCTACATATTTCATAATACTACATGGTGCCCAGTGGTATAAATGGGGACACAGGAGTCGGACATGCAAAATACCTGAAATTAATGAAATACAACTATTAGTTTAATTTGACAAATTGAAGAGTACAACTTTTGATAAACCATCTGATGTCTGAGTCAGTCAAAAGCAACGACAGTTCGTGCTTCTCAGTGACAGTAGAAAGCCAACATTTGCATAGTGGTTAGGGTACTGATTTAGAAGTAAAATTTGCATTAAAATCACAGTTTTACACTCATTAGCTGTGTGACTATGAGCCAATTACTTAACCATTCTGCTACTAATTTTCCTTATCAATGAAATGAGATTGACAGTATCTAACACACGATGTTGATATAAGCATTAAATGGAATAATATTTGTAAAGTGCATGCCTGCCAATTTATTCCCATAAGCCTTAACTGCTTATATTGCATTGTGTACCATGCTCCATATTTCCATGTTGGCTATTACATCCCCTTTGCTAGGCGAGCCCCTGCCAGTCTTTTTCAACTGGTACATGCCCATTTGGCATTGTAGTCTCAGCTTGGTTTTCATAGCATCTAAGTAATCTTCTTAACTGGCTCCCCTACCCACAGTGTTAGGGCCCCTCACGGTGCTCCAGAGCACACCTTAACCCCTGCACCCGCCACACTGCCTTCCCCTGAGAGTCTGTGCCTCCATGGTCCCTGCTTGAGGTCCTAGAGAGTTACTTTACGGTCCAGCACATACTAGGTATACAAGATGTTTTTGAGGCTTAACAAGTGAATGAATGAATATCTTGAATGTATTTTAAAAATCCAGCTGGTTTTTTGAAATGTCAGATAACCTGAAACATGACTTCCAGAAAGAAATGAATTTAAGCGAATACGTCCATTTAACATTAAAATCAAATGCAGTATAAGTATAAATACTTACACATACACAAGAGCTGTGATTCATAAACTCAAAAACATTTACAAAGTGCCAGACACTTGAGATGTATTTATAAAAGACAATCTGTGACCTTACAGAACCTGTGTGTTAATCACAACTGCAGTCCTCCGAGACAAGGGCTGAGGCACAGGTGACATAGAGTGCTCGATAAGCAACGACAATGTGTACCTAACCCAGGCTGAGGGGTCAGAGTTTTTCCTAGAAGAGCTGACATCTGAGCTAAGTTCTGAAGGATAGGTTGGCAAATAGTGAAGATGGAGGTGTGAGGGCCAGGAAAGGGGAAGAAAATCCTCCCAGTGGAAGAAACACCAGAGGGAGAAGGGGCGCACTTGGGAAGAGATGCTGCAGAGCCAGCGGACTGCTAACCTGGTGCTGTTTAATAAGATAGAAGAGGGCGAGCAGTTTCCTCTGTGAAGGGAACCACATCAGAACATATGTTAGAAAGAATGTCAATCAAGAGAAGAAAATCCAACATTAATAGGATGCTAAAAGAGGATGACAGAGGGAAGACCTGCTTTGGGCCAAGCATTGGGGAGGTGCCGGGGCCACAGAGACAAGAAGGAGGAGGTTCTTTTTAAAAGCAGCACATGGCTTTGGGAGGAAGACTGACTCATATTGTTTGAAACTGAGGTGAGAAAATTATTATTTATACTGAAATATTATTTAAATGATGCCTATCAGGTTCCTCTAAAGAAACAAATTTGTGAGATACCACCTCACAGCAGTCAGATGGGCTAAAACTAACAGGACTGGAAACAACAGAAGTTGGTAAGGATGTGGAGAAAGGGGAACCCTCTTACACTGTTGGTGGGAATGCAAGCTGGTGCAACCACTCTGGGAAACAGTATGGAGTTTCCTCAAGACGTTAAGAATAGAGCTACCATTAATGACTCAGCAATTGTGCTCCTGGGTGTTGACTCCAATGATACAGATGTAGTGAAAAGAAGGGGTACTCTCACTACAGGGTTCATATCAGCAATGTCCACAGTAGCCAAAATGTGGAAAGAACTCAAATGTCCACTGACAGATGAATGGATAAGGAAGATGTGGGGGGGTGGTGTGTGTGTGTATGTGTGTGTGTGCGTGCGTGTATACATACAATGGAATATTACTCAGCCATCAGAAAGGATGAATACTTACCATTTACATCGACATGGATGGAACTGGAGGGTATTATGCTGAGCAAAATAAGTCAATTAGAGAAAGACAATTATCATATGGTTTCACTCATATGTGGAATATAAGAAATAGTGCAGAGGACCATAGGGGAATGGAGGGAAAACAGAATGGGAAGTCATCAGAGAGGGAGAAAAAACATGAGAGACTCTTAACTATAGGAAACAATCTGAGAGTTCTTGGAGGGGAGGTGGATTGGGGGATGGGGTAACTGGATGATGGGCATTAAGGAGGGCATGTGATGTGATGAGCACTGGTTTTACACAAGTGAAGAATTGTTGAACACTACATCTAAAAGTATGTTGGCTAACTGAATTTAAATAAAAAAAAGATAAAAATAAAAATAAATTCCCACGTTAACCCCCTCCCCAAAACAATACCTTTAGCTTGGAGTTTGGGAGATGAAGCTTTGTGGCATGATTTAGGAGAAACAAAAACAATGAGATGGCCAAACCACTGTGCCTGAGGAAGGCAAAATTCTGAAACAGGGGAAGAAGAGAGAGGAGAGGGGAAAAGAAAGAGCAAAAAGAGAAGGAAGAGGGAAGGGACAGAACGGGAGCAAAGCCTGTTAGTACAAGGGCTGGAGGACTTTAAAAAAGAGGAAGAGCTCATATTCAATTTCAAGCTGTTTGCGTTGCTGCAATTGAAATCCTCTTCTCTGACCCTTAAAACTTAAATAAGTCTCCTACGTACTTATATGCCTTAGAGAGAAATTTGGAAGAAAATCAGCAAAAATAGGCTTGAGTTTCATGGTTGGGTGGGCATATAGCTCAAAGAATAGGAACCAACAAGAAGTAAGATTGAGGGAGATGCAGAACTCGGTAAGAAGGAGAATTTATAGCCGGAAGTGACCTAGAGAACATAATCTCCAGGGATTTTACAGCAATTTCCAGAAGGACGGACTGGCTGATTTCAGCTGACATTGGTTCCATAGGCAGTTTTCAGGGAGAATAGGATAAGTAGAGGAAGAGACGCACAAACAGTTTGATGTAACTCTGACCCAAATGAGCACTTAATTCCAACTAAGAGATTAAGGAAGACGTCTAGTGAAAGAGGAATTTAAACTGTGACAAAGGGTTAAAAAGGGAGAAATAGTATGTGGTGCTGAAAAGAGATGAGAGAGATAAAGGAATGATGAGGAAAGGAATGAAAAAAAAAACAGGATAAACTCATTCTTATAGAGCTAAAATATAGTACAATATAGTACCTGACTGGGGAATAACAGGGGTAAAGCTGGGAAATCTAGGGAGGGCTCTGAATTCTGGGCAAAGCAGCTTGGATATTTGTTCTTCAGGTTGTAGGGAAACACCAGTTATTTGAAAATACGTGATTGGATGCCTTCGGTGGTGGAAAGAAGGGTGGGTTGAGGGAGTGAGGATGTTTGTGGCAGAAAGAAGATAATGATCCAGCATGATGGAGATGGGATTTTGGTAGAAGCATAAAAGTGACATAGATGGCCTATAAGATTTTTTTGTTTGTTTCTTTCAAAAGTCTATGGTACTCTGGAAAATAGAGAACATATATTGACTACACACCTCAACTCCAACAGCCTACCACTGATCTTCAACCCCACACTGCCTGCTGACTGCTTTACCCCTAGTCTCACAGTGACTTCTGCCTGAAACCACCCAGTTTTCACTCTTTGTGACACAGAATCCTTCTCTGACGGACCTCTCTCTCTACCTCTTTGCTGCATCTTTCTGCACATGACCCCTCCTCTTTCACCATCCCCTGCTCAGTCAGAATCTAAACGCTATCAAAATCACATAAGAGCTTGTGTTTAACTGATGGCCGCAGAGGTTACAATTTGCAGAAGAGTTCCTTCTCAGTCAAAAGGAACATGAATTCACATTGGTGGGGAAGCTGGGATTAGTTTTTCTTTCCTGGCACCCTGGAGGACTCTTATATATATTCTGTAGTAATGATGAGGTGGGGAGAAGACACAAGGAACATCAGCCTTCTCGACAACAGCTGTGGTGGGAGGTGATTATAAGTTCGACGAGGGAAGGAAATGCATTGTCAGCACCATCTTCATCAAAATCAGCACATTAACAGAGCTTTGCTGTACACTGGGCCCTCTGCAAAACACGGGAGGACATTATCCGTTCTTTATTGCAACCCTATGAAGTGGGTATTATCCTCGTCCCTGCTGCAGACCAGATCACGGTTTCGGAAAGGCGAAGCAACCTGCTCCAGCGCTCGCCATTAACAAATGGCAGAGCTAGGATTCACATCCCAGTCCGCCAGATGCCAGACCCTGTGCTATGCTGTTGCTCACGTTTCTTTATAGTGCTTACAAAGCTCTGTATTAGATGAGTGCATAATATATTTTTGATTGATATAAAGACACATACTACACATATAATCCATTCCTTGAAATCTACGCTTCCCGTTTTTACTCATTCCACAAACTATGGAGGGAAAAATGTTTCATACAGTAGACACCGTTTAAAAAAATGCTGAACACATACCATGCAAAATATCTGTATTAGTTCAGTCCTGTTTATTATTGGCCTCACGTTTAATGAGCGCAAGTTAATACAGGTGAAAGGCCAGAGTGTTACATGAAGCAGTTAATGAAATACCATAGAGATGCTGAGAAAATGATTAGCAGCCAAATGTGAATTTAATATACTTCCTTCTCAAGAAGCAATGGCCCCATGGGAGGCTTCTTTCCGTGGGAGGTAATATTGGAAAGAGCACTTGAGAGTTAGAAGATGGGGCTGTGTTCTTAGCCTTGATATCCGCTCATCTTGTGACCCATGGGAGCTAGTGACTCCTTTGGGTCTCAGTTTTCTCATCTGTAAAATAAGGGGGTCAGACCAGAAAATTTACATAACTTCCAGTAATGTTTTGTTTTGTTTTCAAATTCACAGTTAGAAATCCTCAGGGTTTACAGGGAGCCTGGGTGGCTTGGTCAGTTAGGCATCCAACTCGATTGCAGTTCAGGTCATAATCTTGGGGTTGTGGAATCAGGCTCCGCATTGGACTCTGCGCTCAGTGGGGAGTCTGCTTGAGATTCTCTCTCTCTCTCTCTCCCTCTGTCCCTCCTCCCTGCTCTCTCTCTCTCTAAAATAAATAGATAAATCTTAAAAAAAAAAAATGAAAGAAAGAAATCCTCAGAGTTTATGACCAGGTGGCATCACATCCATAGTCTTAACCACATCACATCCACAGTTTGTGGATGAAATACTTGATTGAGTCACAAATTATAAATCTTTTCCTCCTATTTATAGAACATTTCAAGTCTTTTGAAACTGGAAATATGAATAATATGGACAATGCTTATCAAACTCCCAAGGCTGGATGAGTTCATAAACTGTTCTAGGCTTCACTGGTGGAAGGTACAACCAAAGATATCTTCTCTATTTTCTAATTATGAAATAATAAAACCTGTATAAATAATTAAGATAAATAAAATAGTTTTTTAAATGAAGGCTAATATAATCTGTATACATTGAGGAATTCATTCACAACCAACGCTGCACCATAATTATCTTTATACAGTTTGGTTTATAGTTACAACTCACCTGGATATGTTCTATACAAATGAACCATGTGAATATTAGAAGTGGATATAAGTGATACCAGACATGAAATTGCCAAGTCAGTAAGAATAAAACATAGACACACGTATGGTTGCATTTGATACGCAAAGTTACAGGATGTTACAGGATGGGAGAAAATGGAAACTTCTACTGAAACAGTGCAATACAGAGTGATCACTGGATTTTGTGCTCAGAGACCAAGACACTTGGTCTCTAAGACAAGTCACTTGCCCTATGTGGGCCTCAGTTTTCACCTGTGTAAAATGGAGATAGCAATGACCATTCTGCCTACTTGCTCTTCAAAACGACTATTTGAAATAGGAAGGCACTAATAGATTATTAAAATACAGCTTTTACCATTTTGAAAAGTATAAAGCAGTACAGAACCAAAGTGTTACTTTATTATAGTGAGTGTAATTTGTATTTGTGTACAATTTTTTAACATCTTTACAATGTAAAGATGAAGTGAGTATTCTGCATTATAAAAATGTCACAAAATATTAGCCTCACATAAAGAAAGACTTCCTAAGCTATAGTCCTTCCAGTGCCTTAGGAGAACTTGGATGAAATAATTTGCTTTGGAAATCCACGTTCAAAATGCTACTGCTTTCATGGCTAAATATTGCATAGAATGTGAAGGGCAAAAACCAATGAGGGAAAATGGAATAAAAATTACCTCATACAATGGGATAGAAGCAAAGAAAAACAGAAAAATGGGGTGATGAGGAAAATGGGACCGCTATAAATATGAAAAGAGCATTCTGGGGTCAGGCTATGTTTGGAGCAAGAGTGGAAGATTAATCAATCTTTTCCATATTTATTCAATATGATACTTAATATTTTCCCTACACAGAAACACCGGGATGACTGCTTTAAGCTTTTTTACCTGAAACTGTGGCATTGGGCATAAAATATCACATTTTGATCCAATCAAAAACCCTATTTGGAGTTACAGTTTAGGACATATTGGAAAAAATGATTATCACTTTGAAAGTCAATTTTTAGGGCTTCTATGCTAAGCAGGAGATTTATATTGGAGAGAAAATAAAAGGAAGCCCAAGTTTTTAGTTGAAAGGAAAGAAATTTAGTAGGATGTATTTAAGATGGGAACGAATCTTTTATATGTATGCAAAATGCTCCATTAACAACAGCTTTTGCATGCAGACATGGAGATAGTAGCAAACATCCATAAGATAAAATTCATCTCTGTACCTGGGTCATTACTGAAGGCAATCATTGCCCCACAGATTTTGGATTTTCCTCTCTTTCTTTCTCATTACTTTCTAAATGATATTATGATTACTTATGCATCTCTATTTTTCTGAGTAGATCATAAACATTTTGAGGACAGGATACTTTTGGAAAATGTTTTATCTTCACCTTAGTTCTTTGTACATAGTTGGCCTTAATTAACTATTTGATGAATGAATGAGGGATTAACATCAACAAAAAGCTATACTGATAAGAAATTTCAACAACCATCAGCTTAATGCTGATAACTGAACACTTTTCATATATAAGATATATATAAGATAACCAGACAGGTTATCTCTATGCACAAGGCTTGGCAAGAATGAGACTCATCTAATGCTTAATGACCAAACAACTAATTTTTGGCCTCATCCAAAATATTACTTAAACCAATCCCCGATAATAACATTTGCTTTAAATTGTAAAACATCCTCTACAGCCTGACAGATTTGGAGTAATAAGGTATTGTAAGGTATAGTTCCAAGAAATTAATTTATACTCAAAGGTGTAGAGCACAACACAAATAATTTCTTTGTATTTTCCTGATTCTTTGCTTGAAGTATTCTATCAAGAAAATAATAATGACCAATTATTTCACTCTCCTGTTCATAAAAATCAAACAACAAAGTCAAACAGAAACAAAAAAATTAAACAACAAAAAAAATTGTAAGCCATAGTTCTTAAAACCCATTATTTTATTGAAAATATACTTTGAACAGTTGTGAATCTAGGCAATCATTGCGTTAAACATTAAGCTTCCAGAAACAATAATTCACTTGACATCTGTGTGTTTCATGTTGGCCCTATGGCCACGTAGGCCACACTGCTGGTCTTCAGACCCTCCTCCTCTTGAGTCTATTATAAAGATGAACCTCATGTTTGGCAAAGGCTAATACCACCAAATGAAAACAGCAGTTAGAGAGACCCGCCATTAGGCTTGGAGAAGAATAATCTGTACCTAATTTTCTGAGCTTCATCAGATATCAGCCAGTGGATGAACATCACATGTCCCTAGAGTCATTAGGACCAAATTCTAAAACTGAATAACACAGTGACAGTACTTTCAGCTTTAGAAATTATTTGTGTATATTATCTCATTTAATTTTTACAATAATGGAATTATCATATTATCATAATATTGATGAAACCTAAGGGCCACCAATGTGGCAAGCACACAAAGCCTAGTGCCACATAACAGTAATGGTAAGGCACAACCAAACCTAGGTGTCTCACCTCCAAGCCATGCATCTTCTCTAAATTGAGTGCCAGTGTCCTTTCTGAGCTGTTTGGCTGCTGTGTCACCTAAAATTACTGTATGACCTATGCTTTAGGAGAAGATACCAAGGGTAAGAGCTAATAAGAAGACATACTAGGGAGCAAAACAGAGATAATGTCCCTATCCTCAGGGAGTTTGTGGTAGTTTGTAATGGAATGGAATTAAACATAAATAATCCTTTAAACATATACAAAGTATATCACAGTTTTCAATGATGCACATTTATCTGATCATTTAAGGTCAAGTCCTATCAGACAACAACCTGTAACCCTTTCTTGTATCCACCAGGCAAAATCTTTGCCCATATTATCTCAATCATCCCATCATTTCGTATTTACAGCTGAAAACCAAAGACAGCTACAGAGTATGACTGCTCCCCCCACAACCTCGTGACTGTAATCACAAGTGAGCACACAGTAGGGCCAACAAGCCTGTGTTACTACCGATGCTCTTCAGCTTCCTCTCTCTACCACGTGACATTTTTTGCATCTTCTTGCTTCTAAAGTTTGAACTGCCACTCCTTTTCCTTCTCAGTTGAGGACCTGCCCTCACATTATCAGGTAAAAATACTGAAGTAATATTTCTATTCTGCATTTTGTAAATCCCCCTCATCTGTACTATCACCCTTCATCTTTTCTTCTGTTATGATGGGAGGTGCCCTTGCTTTTACAGGATCCACCGAGGGCTCTGTCTTGCGTACGTCTGATCATCTGAAGAAATAGGCTTCTTTAATTTTTATCTCTGACCATCCCATGATTCACTCTCATTTTCTTATTATTTCTGTTAACATACAATTGTGCTTTAATCCCTCCCCTCTTCAAAACAAATACACAAAACGAATAAAAGAACTCTGTCTCTGCAGCCACTTCCAGGCTTCCTCATTTGCCTATTTCCCTTCACACCTGTCTGAAGCCCTGGTAATTGCAGTGTCTGTCCTCCCAGCCTCACCACCCATTCAACTCCTCAGTTACTTGGTCCAGGAGTTTGTCCTCCATTCCCAGCCACAGAAATGCTGTGGTGATGGGGCCAAAGACAACCTTTATTTTGCAGACTGGATGGCCACACTTTTGTGCTCATTTTACTTTCTGTCTTGGCAGCATCCAATCAGGATGACCCCCTCCCTCCTTCCTAAAATACTGTACTACTTTTTTTTTTTCTACTTCACTTCTGTTTCTCCTTTTTTTTTTTTTTTTTTCCTTTTCTTTTTCTCTGAAACTCATAGGTTGGAACATCCAAGTCTCGGTCCTAGATGCTCTTTTTTCCCTCTGCCAGTGACCCTTTCCAAGTGATCTGATCTTATGGCTTTAAATAATCGTTTAAGCTATGGCTTTCAGATTTAGAGTTCCAGTTCTGTTCCTTATACTGAGCTCCAGACTCTTATATCCAATGACTGAACTAATATTTAATTAGATGTAGAAAGTGATCTCAAACTTAACGAATCTTAAGCAGATCCTTTGTTATTTCACTCTGAACATTCTTTCCTCAATCTTCCCTATTTCAGTTAATGAAATGACTGCTGAGCCATTTGCTCAAGTCAAAAACCTAGGGCTATTCTGGATTTCTTATTTTTCCCTGCATCTTCCCCTCTAGAACAACTACTTCAGCAAAACTACACTCAAAACAACCTAATTCTCTCCACTTCCCACCATCTTCATTGATATGGGTCTAGTCCAAGGCTCCAATATCCCTCAGCAAGAACACTGCAGTCCTGTAGCTTCCTAACTGATCTGTCTACTTTCTCTTTTGACTCGCTATAATGTATTCTCCACATAGTAGCCAGAGCAATTGTCTTAAATAGAAATGAGAACATGTCACTCCTCTGCTTAAAACTCTCCAATGATTTCCCAAATTACTTAAAATAAAATCTAAAAGCTTTGCACTGACTGCAGGCTTATCTGGCTCCTGCCTACCCCTTCAATTTTATTTTTTAACCACTCTCCTCTTAATTTGCTACCTTGCAACCACACTCGTGTACTTTTTGCTGTTCTTAAAAAGTCTTAGGGCCTTTATATGGAAAGGAGGTCCTCTAAATTATACTCTGCATATCTTCCTTTTGATAATGATCATATTCTTTTTTCATTTACTTTATATCTCCATCCTTTGTAGAAGATACGAACTACCAAATAGGATGTTCATAAATTTTGTTCAGTGATGTTCTCCTAGAACTTTGAACAACACCTGGCCCAGTATACATTCTCAAATGGATAAATGTATGGGTAGTAGCATATATAGGATAAACAGTGCAGTCCTTCATGTTGGCTTTCAATCTTGGTTCCATTATGTACTATTTAACCTGGTCAAATTTTGTTTTACCTTTATAAGATTTCAGGTGCCTCATTCATAAGATGGCAATAACATTTCATAAGGTTGTAATAAGGATTATATAACTTACATAAAATGTATACAATGAAGCCAGAGCTTGGTAAACAGTAGGCACTTATTCCAAGTTAGTCCTTATCATCCACATCATATTATTATAGAAATCCTCGCAACACATTATAGTTTTCTTTCTAGTATTAACTTACATATGCTTTAGCACATTTTTCTATGTGCTTAATATGCTAAAGTAAACATTCCCTCTCCCTCGTGTAAACCTCCTTTTCCAGCTTTTATAAGGTAAATCAATGGCTTAAGCATGTTTTACACGATGGAGAATTGCTTATATCACATTTAGACTGCATACACTCTATAAAGTAAGAATTACTCGCTTAGTTACATAATTTTATGCTCCACATGTTGAAATAAGTAAAATTAAGAAAATGAAGATTTGATAGTTGCGAAGTAAATGTAAACATGAGTTCTTAAAGAATGAAAGCAAGACCATTCCGTAGCCTAAAGTAAATGCTGTCATCTGTGGGGGCTGGGGAAAGATGCTACGATCTGAGCCCATTACCGTGCTACTTCAGGAACATCTGGCAGTCTGTCACTTCACAGGCAACAACATCTTCTCTAAACAGAATAGACTCGAATTCATCAGGGATTCCCATAGTACAGTATATGCTTAACTTAAGTACCTGCTTTCCGTGATTTCCATAGATTATCATATTCATGACACTGTGGAGTGAAAGCATTCTTCTCACTCTCTAACCAGAACATGAAAAAGAAATTAAAACATTGGCAGGCACTTTGTCTCCAGTTTGTTGGACAAGTAAGAAACGGATTTTCCACCCATTTATGTAAATGAAATTCTGTCAACTTAGAGCATTTTAACAAAGATGACAGCCGCTTGTCTATTAATAAATACTTGACAGGATAACAATTACAATTGTAGTTGACTGTTTTTCTTTCAATAAATGTAGGTCAGTGGGTATTTTAAAAGAATTTATTTAAAATAAATTTGCAAACCCCAGTAACTTTTCCCCTCATCTTTATTAACCCAGAAAGAAATGTTAACATGTGCATTCTTGCCTTCTTGGTAGTGGTTTTAGAACATTATGGCCAAAGCCTTTTAAATACATATGACTATGTAATTAAATATGTGCATGCTTATTCTGTGTACACACACACGCACATATAAATACATGTAAGGCATCTATCGTTGGATCCAATATTTTGAATTCTATAGAAAGACTTGAAGCCTAGTAGGCTCTCTGTTGTCCAGAAGTGGTTATTCAGATTAGGGATTATCTTTGTGCTGCTGCTTCTCTCTGACTTTGGATTTTATTCATTGTTGACTATCAGAAAGGAAGAGTAAGGATATGTAACAAATTAATTAATCTGGTTACCCATCAAGCTTTGGGAATACATTTAGTAGAGAAAGAACTGAATTCAATGAATAAATTGAGTTTTGAGGGATTATCTATGGAATTCATTAATCCACTCTGGCCCAATGCCCCATTAGTTAGATTTCAGAAAGCGACTTTCTGAACAGAATGAGGATGAAATTTTGAATTTTTTTGTGAAATAACTTTCCAAGACAATTTGTTTTTCTCTGTCTAGTGGAGTTTGGGAGAAAGTCTATGTTGATGAATTAGAATGTCAGTTACAAGTACTCCCCAAACAGTGAATAATTTTATCTTTATCTACTACAAATTGAAAACACAACATTGTATTTCATCACATTTAAGATGTTATCATACATTGCTTTTATCCATATAGTAAGATGAAAATTATAAGCAAAATAAATTTTTCAAAATATTACTAAAACTTCTAAACATTCAGTCTGTTAGTTTAAAGAGAAGTTAATTGTAAGACACCCCGAAAAAAATTCATGTCTTAGAATGGATGAAATGCATTATGTCCCTCAAATACTGACTGGCTCATTTCTAAGTTTCTTTCTCATCACTGTCAGTAGCCATAATATGCTATCTCACTATTCTGAGAGCAATGTTATGTGAAAATTACATCAACATTCCTAAAATCCCATTTGTAAATAAAAGTCCAAATTTTAGAAGTATAAAACAACAAGAACAAAATTATTATCAGACAAAAGCAGGGAATAAACAATGTTCTACTTCCAGCTTTATCCCAGAAAACAATGTGAATATTTGAAGGAAACAGGCAAGGAGGGGTAGTTACTAGATATTTCTGATTTGGATTGAGTCTAGATCTAAATGCTTCCGAGATAGATGTCTGTTGTTTTTTGAATTCCATTCTTCCCATATGTTCTCTATAATAGATAATGCCAATTTTTTAAACTGAAGAATATGTAAAATACGTATTTGTATTTATGTCTTCGAAGGTGATTTCTAGGAGAAAATATCACAAATAACGCTATTTCTTCAAAGAAAACCATAATGTCTGACTATTTTTTTTTGTCTATTTTTTAAGAGCACGATTTACCTCTTGAATTCCTGTATGATGGTCTCTCCATGAACTAAATACCCGAGCAGTTGACAGACTTAGTTATTTCTAGGAAAAATTTCTGTTGATCACTGTCCAGGGGTTAATTCAAGCACTGCTCCTTAGAGATACTTTTTCTAGGACAGAATGAGCCACAGAGAGAAAGATACACAGACAACATCAAAAGATACAGAATCATTATGACATTTAATGGTTGCTGTGGGTTACATCAGCCAAGTCCTAGGAAAGTAGGTTTTCCCTGAATAAGAATGATTCAAAGAGATAGTCATATTTTATTAGAATCTATAAAATCATAAGCAAATACCATATATTCTTGTTAGTCATCCAATGATGGGATTATGTATAGGATGGCACTAATGGATTACTTAAATATAAATTACTGCCAAAATTGTCCCCCATTTCAGAGACATTGTAATTAATCCATCTCTTATGTCAGATGAACTGGGAAACTTATCCTTCTGATCACATAGGATTTACTGCTTTTCTTCATCTCTCTCACTCAGTAATCCTTTTACTTCTCCTTTCTAAGTTTATAATTTAAATGCAATTTATTCATTATTGAAAAAAAGACCCTAGTATAAAGGGGATGTCTTTGAGTTATGGCTAAAGAAGCCACTACTGGTTATACAATGGTCTGAATTCTATTACACATATGACAATCTGGGGAGCATCACTTCCTACTTGCCCTCATCAATGTTTTGTGTCAACACACAGAATTAAGGCAGGGTACTGGATTTGGCGTCCTCCCCTGCTCTGACTTCTTTCATATAGTCTGGCATTTCCTGTTTGAGAGAAAAGTTCTTGAGGACCAGAACTGGCCGCAGTTAAGTTCCCTGGTTTTTCATCAAAATGGATTTTGATTTTATTATTTAGAAATTTCAAAATAGCAGATTGGATAAATTGACATTAATTTCTCAAAATCCTACATGGCCACTAAAAAGAAAATCATATTTAGGGGTTTTTATAAGAAATATATAAAACTCTTACATATATATTTTTTGGGCAGAGAAGTAAAAAACAGAATTACAGCAGTATATGCAGTATTATAAATTATTGTTTTTATATGTATACATATGTATGTATATGTATGTACGTGTATATATATGTATATGTATGCGTGTATATGTATACATATACATACATAATTGTGCATACACAATTGGGATCTCTTCATAGTGAGATTAGAGATGATCCTTTTTTAAAGATATTATTTATTTGAGAGAAAGATAAAGAACAAGCGGTGAGGTGGGGTGCAGAGGGAGAGGGAGAAGCCAACTTCCTGCTAAGTAGGAAGCCTGACATTGGGTTCCATCCAAGGGCCCCGGGATCATGGCCTGAGCCGAGGGCAGATGCTTAACCAACTGAACCAACCAGGTGTCCCTAGAGATGATGTTTTTTACACTTTTGTATTCTGCTAATTTTCTGCAGTAAGCACATTTACTTGTATAATCAGAAAACTGTTATTAAAACAGATATTGTTTTTTTGAAAAATATCTATTTATTTATTTGAGAGAGAGAGAGAGGAAAAGAGTGGGGGGGGCAAGGGGAGAGAACCTTTCAAGCAGACTCTCCGCTGAGTATGGAGCCTGACATGTGGTTCCATCCCAGGATCCATGAGATCACAAACTGAGCCAAAATCAAGAGTCAGATACTTAACCGACTAAGCTATCCAGGCATCCCTAAAATAAATATTGTCTTAAAAGGCACACTAATAGGAAATATTATAAAAATATCATGGGAATAAAATCATAATTACTATTATGGCCCAAATCATTACCCTGTTGTTTTATAATATCTTTTAAAATTTTTATTCATTTTAGAGAGAGAGAGAGAGAGAGAGCACGCACACATGCTCACGGGCAGGGGTAGGGCAGAGGGACTCTCAAGCAGATCTCAAGACCCTGAGGTCACCACCGGCACAGAATGAGTCGGATGCTTAACCGACTGAGCCACCCAGGCATCACTTATTGTTGTTTTTTAATAGGAGCTTCCAATCATAATTTAGAATGGTAGCTACCAAATGAATCTAAGCTGTGGGAGAGTACACATGTAATGGCTACACAGACATAAATACTTTAAGTAGATCTCCTAATTCTAAAATATGGTTCAGTACATATCAAATCGGAAATGTTCAGTCACTTTACCATTCTATGTATTTACATTACAGATTTTTATTTCTGAAGATATGACTAAATTTCCATCCTATATGGAGTGTTGGTAAATTAATGTACCACAAAGAATTAAACTGTAATGTGAACTTTCCAAGAATTAAAACTCTAATGCTAGTTTTTATGAGAGTGAGTTATTTCTCATTTATATTTCTCAAAGAAGATATACATTTAGATAGATATACACATGAAAATATTCATATGCAAATATACAGAATAAAACTTTGCCCCTCCAAAGCTGATCTACACAAACAACTGTAGATTTCTGAATATGCCTGAGCCTAAAAATACTGCATCTCTAGAAAGATATTTGGTGGCAAGTATCATCTGTATTTCCAGACAGAATGAACAAAGCTGAGAAGGGCTATAGTCCTAAGTGTTACCAGTCGGTGTGAGTTCCGACTGGTCCATTTGTGGATTAAATAAGAACATTTTTGATGGGCTGGTGAGGTCTTTTGTAGGCCAGTCCTTTTAAGCAGAAGTCAGTGAGCATGGGAGAAACTTCACTAGAATAATGAAACCAGATTGTAAAAATATGAAACAAAGACTATATATAGATTAGAGGTGGTAGCGGCAAATAAGCTGACGTTGGAAAAATAAGTTGTCAGTAAGGGAGTTAGAAGATCTGTAAACAACAGTTGGTGAGAGAGAATGAAAGCTGCGATTTTATAAGCTTTTAAGACCCATAAAGGTAATATCTACTTTACAAGCGTTTAAAAATGGGCATTGATGTGAGTGATTTGCATTATCCCACCTCCTCCTCCTGACAGTCTTTCAAGGCCAGACTCATCAGCCCCTGTTTAGCAGGGAGAAAACCAGGGCTGGGGAGCTGTATTCGGAAGACAGAAGAGTTTGATGACACAGATCACTAAATTTCTTTGGAGTCCACATTGGAGTCCATAACCCATTCTGGAGCATGTCTAGCTCTGTATGCAAATGATCTGATGGTGAAGAGAAGACAGTCACAGGTGATGTGATAACTCGTCCTCCCCGTGCTCCCCCAAAGACACAGCTGCCTTCTAGTCCCCCAAATGCACTGCTCATAACTAAGCCGAGATCTTCTGCTCCAGCAATAGAGTCAGCACGTGGCACACATGCTTCGTACAAACCTTCTACCTGGAATACACTTTTCTTGACAGAAATTACCTTGCTTGTGAAGCAGAAGTTACCAGGTCTCTATATGGAGTCACCTTATTGCTCTGCATTAATGTGGTTTGGAGTCCTACTCAGACAGCATGGACTTCATCAAGATGATGTATTTAAGTTTACATCCCCGATAACTACCCAGATGGTGAATGTCCATGCTGGGTGCTTGATATGCCCATCTCTCACCTGCTCGTTGATCCCACCTCACACCAGCTGGATGTGAAGAGAACATCTGCAAACGGGAAGTGGAACCATAATCATATTTGGCAAGTGTGAATGTATGCAAGGTAAGTTTCTTACGAGATTGATACACAGGCCCCCTGAACCGAGAGGCTGCAGGACTATATGAAAAAGATGTTCAGCTTTTTAAAAGGAGAGTGGTTGGCACCACTTCTTTGTTTGGCCAATCTATAGTATAAGACCCCTATGCAATTAGCCTTTCTCCATGGAATCTTTCTGTGTATGATGAAGCCAGAGAGAAGATGCTGAGTCAGAAGAAGAAGCCTGGAAAGCAGCACGATAGAATTTCATGTTGCTGGCCTGTCATGGGTAAAGCCTGGTTCGGTACAACATTTCATTAACGAAGAGAAAACAGTAAGCAACTTAAAGCGCTGGCAAATCTGGTGCCCCGTGCGCTTTCCTACAGAGCGGGTACTGGTTGAAGCTGACCAATGACAAAGGACTGCCTGAAGAGTAAAACTGTGTGAGCGAGAACTGGTATCGTGTTGTCCGTGGGTGCTTGGGCTCTAACAGACAGTTCTGGAAGCCTCTCTTTAGGTAAAGCATTACTTCTGTCAGCATGTCTTTAGGGTGGTTATCGAATTCTGTACTCTACATTACTGGAGATCTTGAGGCTTAAAAATTATGTATGTATGTATTTGAGAGGGAGGGGGAGGGGCAGAGGAAGAGGGAGAGAGAATCTTAAGCTGGCTCCATGCTCAAGATTATTGCCTACGCTTGGAGCTCGATGTGGGGCTTGATCTTGCGACCCTGAAATCATGACCTGAGCCAAAATCAAGAGTCAGGCATTTAACCAGCTGAGCCACCCAAGTGTCCTGACCCTGAGGCTTAAACATTTTTCCAAATATAGTCCTAAAGGTAAGGTACATTCATTTAAGCTAATAGAGTAGACAGCACTATCTAATGATTTTTAAATCAGTGGCTTAAGTTGCACCTACGTTTGTATATGGAGAGGAGAAATAAAGTGATTTGGAAGTCTGGATAATCTTCTGTCTGAGTGATTCAATTAAGTTAGAACAATGTTTTCTGAGCACCAACAAGTTTTTAGGCATTGATCTCTCTAGCTGACTCACTATTCAGCGGGGAGACCCAAACTCAGTGCATCTGGGATACCTTCTAAAGGGTGGCTATGGTATGTCTTACAAAGACACCATTTTAGGATTTTAGGATATCTATATCTGTATCTATATCTATCTATCCATCATCAGTGTAAAATGAGAGAAATGGGTAGCTTTTATCATAGATTTCATTTCTGTATACAATCTCTTTCCTGCAATGTTTTGTAGTGAAGATGAACTACTGATTTTGGTTAGTGTCTTCTAATATCTACCCTAGCAGACGCTTGAATAAGAACCTCAAGTCCCCCCAGGATAAAAAGCATAATGACAGGTTGAATGTGCTAACACTACAGGTTTCCCAAATAAAACCTTTATTGATTGAATGCCTAATCATCATCAAGAGTTACTCATTTATTTGATGCTTTCAAGTACTGTGTATATGAATGTATGGATGAACAAAGCCTTTTTTCCTGAACAATCTTCCCTAAAAGATTACTTCAGAATCATAGGTGAAAGCTTTATTATTGCTGTATAATTGCAGAGGACACCTAGAGGAAGCTAGGTCAAGCACTGTTATCATCTTTCTCATATGCTGATTCAACCTACTACATCCTGGGGTTTATCCACATTCTATCAAGTTAATAAAGAGAAGATCAGAAGACAGACTTAATCCATTATATGAACCTACTGAGTGGAGCTTTTAGTTTCATTATAACATCAAAGATTTAATTTTTAATATTATTTGGTTTACAATTTTGCGTCTTTATTCGTAAGTAGAAAATGATCTCTATTTTTTTACTCTAGTATTATTTGGTTTTGGGTAGTAAAGTTGATTAAGGCTCATAAGTTTATTAGGGAATTTTCTATATCTTCTTATCTATTTATTTTTATTATGTTATGTTAGTCACCATATAGTACATCATTAGTTTTTGATGTGGAGGGCATGTGTTCTTCATCTTTTTAAAAGCTGGAATTATTTAAATAGCATAGAAACTCTGACAAAACTATCAGCCTTTCAGTGGCAAAACTACTTGCTCCTAAGATCTTCTGAACGGTAAATTTAAAAATTTGCTTTCTAATTCTATGGACGATTATTGGTTATATAGTTTTTGTTTTTCCCCCTAAAGACTGATTGATTGATTTGAATGAGAGAGAGACCACAAGTGGTGGGGAGAGGCAGAGGGAAAGGGGGAAACAGACTCCCTTGCTGAGCAGGGAGATCAACCCAGAGCTGGATCCCAGGACACTGAGATCATGACCTTGAGCGGAAGGCAGACGCTTAACTAAGTGACTGAGCTACCCAGGCACCCCTGATTGTACCTGAGGTTACAGTTCTTTTTTCATTCTTCTACAGAATATATTCTTACTGCTCCTTTTTTGAGCTCTAATGATAGTTTTATCCATTCATTGGTCTTTTCTTTTCAAATGTCACTTTTTAAAGTTTTATTCTTCCTTTTTTATTTTCTTTTTGGTTATTCCCAAACAGACCTTGCTGACAACCAGGAAAAGGAGATGTTGCTGGGAGATCTGCTGCTTCTCCTCCCAGTCCAGGCTGACCTTCCTTTCTCTTGGTATCCTGAGCTTTCTTTATAATCTTCAGGTTCTATTGTGGAAAACGCCTTCTTTCTTTTCCCTTCTATTCCCCCCTGCCCTTAACCTTCTGTCTGGGTGATTTTTCCAATTTCTTTTTCTTTTTAACATTTTTTTTTCAAGCCAGAAACTCTGGCTTCCCAGCATATAGACCACTTAAATATACATGCGTAGGAAACAACAGATGCTTATACAATACATTCTGCACTTCTTGGCTTCTGTAAAGGGACAGAGATGGGGAAGACATTAAAAATTAGGCCCAGCAATAATGAGCTATATTATTGAGTTCTCTGTTTGCTTGAGTACCAGGAAATAGTGATGTCAATTGAAAAGAGTCCCAAAAGAGAAAGAAGAAAAGGAAAGAGTAAAGAAAAGAAAAGGGTACCAAGTCTGGAAACAGAAGATCAGGAGATTAAGGTTCTAGGTCTTTATTTACATCATTTTTTTTTCTGCCAGATTCAAAAATTAGGTCTTTTCCAAGGGAATCTTCCACTAAATGTCCCTTTTGTTATTTACTCAAAAGATGTGAGTAATACGTAGAGCCAAACTGCAAAAAAAAAAAAAAAAATCAAATTTTAAGTTCTATAATTACTTAAATTTGTTTTAAAACTTTTAAAAAGCATGTTTGTTTGTTTGTTTTTAATGATTTACATTTCAGTGGTTTAGACCAGGTCACTTGAAGATGGAAATTTAGTGAGAAAATGACTGGGCTAATTGCAAATGGAAAAGGAGTTTCTAAATTGAGGTGCATGGCTTTCGGATCCCAGACCAGAGGATGGCCCCCAGATCTGCATGTTCACCTGAGCAAGGAGCACAGCTCCCATAACAGACATATCAGAACGGAAGACAGACTCTATCATCACATAAAACATTTTCAACAGGAGGGTGAGTAACAGAATATTTTTTAGTGATGAAGGCAAAAAAAAACCCTCATTGTTTTTCACAGGCTTTGGAGACAACTGGTTGTCGCCTTCAGATATGGGCAATTCTGAACAAAGAGCCTTCAGTAGGAAGCACACTAGGTGCATTATTTTTGGCGATTTCTGGTGACACAACAGATGCCAGAGAGAACAGTATTTGAGAAGAAAGCCCTGCCCCGTGCCTTCTATAACTCTGGCTCACAAACACTAAGTAGTGCACTTTGTGCCACCGACAACACACCTCAGTCCTTTAGCATGTCCCCAAAAGCCAAGTAAGAGTTCCGTGTCACACCTCTGCGCTAGAACACCATTCAGGGCAATGACATGGAAATCAGCCCACGGAGTGTCCCACGCTGCTGCTGAGTCCCTCAATTTCCATGATCTGACAGGAAGATGATATCAAAGGTGGCAGAAAGGTGTTAAGGGAGAGCTCGAATGCTCGTGCGTGTGCTGGAGCAGGTGAGCAGTTAGGATCGCGTGTCACGGGCTGACAGGAGAGGGAGTGTCAGGCTTCCCTGTGAGTGAAGCGTTGGACACGGGCCCTATCATAGAAAATATGCTTTTTGTTCAAACTCTCAATATCTAGAGGGAGGGGCAACCTTTCTGGCATGAATGCTCCACTGCTGTGAGTACGCAGTAAAAGGTCGTCTCAGGGTTTGTTTAAAAAGGTCAGCTCAGGAACTACTGACCCCCATGACTCCATCCTGACAGTTTCAGCCCTCTCTCAGAATCCCTCTTGTCACTTCTAGCCTCCTGTGCTTTTCTGAAAACAAAACCCTCTACCACCTGCCGTCCATTATTCCGTCAGTGAGCAACATGCACTCTCTTGAGCTGATATTTCAATTTATTTGTGGTTAGATGTGCAATAATCCTCTGACTGAAGCCGAGGGAACAGTTTAAAGATTTAAAACAAAACAAAGCCAGTGCTTCAAACGTCTCTTCATGCAAAGCTTACCAGACACAAAAATGTGGCTAATTCTCAGCCGCACAAAAGCAAAACTAAGACACGCAGATGGTCAGTGCCTGCCCTCTGCAGAGGGAGAAGCAGGGTTGGCTCCAAGTAACAAATAATTATCCAGGTCCTTTGTAAATCAAGTTGTACCACTTCTCCTGTGAGCATCCACAAAGGCGGCTGCATATATTTGCTATTAGCTTCTCCTTTGTCTGGGGATTTTGTTAATGCCCTTTCTTCATATAAGTTTGTGTCGCCTTGTTCTCACATTTGACACTAACTGAAATAGCCTTGCAGAACCTTTGTTTCTATTTTCTTCGAAATGTGTATTCCTCAATGAGGTTTCATCTTAATCTCTTCTTTTCAAAAGGATATGAATTGAACATGCAGAGAATCAGCCTAACAGGACCGATTATCAATTTCCATTTCCTTTCAGTGCCTCTGCCACCCGTGGGCCTCCTAGACAGCTTTCCTTGGAGACAAAGGGTGTCTGAAATGGACAACTTTATTTTATACACTGGTCTCTCTTAGTGGACGACAGAGACTCATCGCCCATAATAAATCCTTCCTCTGACCCTTTTATATAATGCACAGCTGAGCTAAAAAGGAAATCAATGTTGCAATTTTAATTTAGCACTTTCATTCTGTTAATTTATCTAAAAAATCCTATGCCATGACTTTCCCTTGTCAAAACAGCCAATTCCTGTCAATGTGGAAATGTGAAAATGCTTTGAGTTTCTTCCCTTTTTTTAATAGTGTGGCTGTAAAAACCATGGGTCACACGCTAAGCCCTCCGTGTTTTTCTTGTGAGTGCAAAGCTCCTTTTGAAATCAATGTGAACACAGCAAGTTGGAGAAATGTGTAGCGTCTCTAGGGAGAAAGAAATCTGGGCCTCCATTGTTAGCTTTGCTAAAGATGCTTGTGAAACACTACAAAAATGGGATGCCAAGTGTCTGGCATGTGTATCTGGTGGTGAAACCTGGTCTTTTTTGGTAAACTGGGGCTATTTAATCATGCTTAATCCCTGAGGAGAGTTCTAAGTAATGAACCTCACGGTGTTTTCTGTCAGTGCACCAAAAAATGACTCTCTGGTTTCACTCTCTTCTCTCTGTATTTCAGAACTTGAGAATAACCTGCAGACAGAGCCTTACACTGCTTTGGGTACTGTGGTCTCATAGGAGACGGAGGCCAGATCAATACCATCCAGCAAACAGTGCCACGGTGGGAAGGGTGCGGAAGGTTCCCACGAGGGAGGTGGAATCTGCTGCCTTTTCAGCAGGAACCTCATGCCAAAGGAATTGTTTCTGAAAGTCTTCATTCAAATATCGCCTTTCCTACCCATCCTGTTTAAACTCAAAATTTTTTCCTGCCTCCTGCCACGTCCCTGCCGTACCTGCACTCCTTCCACGCCTTTATTTTTCCTGCTTAGCACTTCTGATTTTCACCCTTACTTTATAATGTATTTATTTTGTTTATTGTCCATTTCCATCCCCAGTAAAATGTAAATGACAATTTGTTCACTAAATTATCCTCGGGGCACAGTGTTTGACACAGGGTAGGCGCTCAATAAGTATGCTTCCCCAAGAAATGTTATGAGGTCACATCTTGTGTGTGGAAATGGCAAGATTTCACTCCAGAACTGAGGCCTCATGTAGAGGGGTTCTGATCAGAGAGGCCAATCTACATAATGACTGTGTTTGCGAAGAAAACCACCTATTGCTCAAAGGGGCGCCTGGTGGCTTAGTCAGTTAATTGTCTGACTCTTGATTTCGGCTCAGGTCACGCTCTCAGGGTGATGAGATCTGGCCCTGCTGTCGGGCTCTGTGCTCAGCATGGAGTCCGCCTGTCTTCTTCTGCTCCTCTTCCTCTCTCCTATCTCTTTCTCTCTCTAAAATAAGTAAATAAAATCTTTAAAAAGAGAAAGGAAAAGAAAACTACCTATTACTTTGAGAACCCTTAGGACCTCCGCAAGAATTGAGTTTGGTGTTAAGAGAGGAAGCTCAACTCCAAACCCAGGACAAGAAATTAGCCGAAGTGTGGGCTTGTAAATAGTCAGAGCTGGGGACTTGGGTGTTGAAGAGACACATATAGCTGGTTTGTGTTTGACGCAAGCCTTCAGCTACCAGTTCAGCCTACGTTAGGTAGAGTAATTGAGCGAGGGCCATTATGGCATAGGTACCTAGCCAGGCACACCAGGGGAGACAGCACCCTGGCCTATGCCTTCGGGTAGATTATGATCTAGGGAGGTTAGTTTATATGTTTTCAGTCCAAAGCAGGACATAGCATATACTATCTTGAATCTTGAAAGACAATGCTTTCAGCAGCAGAGATGAGATAAACGGAGTTAAAAGCATGGGGAGTGGTGTCAAGAGAAGCAGGACGCATGGGAGAAAAAGCAATCAGCCTCATGTAGTCCACTTACCTTACAGACATGATTTCTAGAAGGAAGGTTAAAAGTGACATAATTCTAAAATCATAGGTGGCTAATCATATTGGAGATTGGGTTTAACAGGTCATATTATTTTATTTGGGAAACATCTATAGCTAGTAAGGAAAGGACAGATTCCTTCAGAAGTCTATGCTTTAGGAAATATGTTTTATTTTATTTTGTTTCTGTGGGAGTAATAGTGGTGTTGGTAAATATAAGTAGTCAGGTAAATAAATATTTACAAGTACTGGACTATAAAACTTAAGAACTATGGAATTCATCTGATTTCTAATTAGTAAGAGATAAAAGTTGAACATTCCAGAATAGGGTCATGTACTTGCTTTTCAAAAGACCTCCCGGACAGAGATTTTGCAACTTTCCTCATCAATCTTTTTAGTATTCTGACTGGTTAAGGAATTCTTCTTTCTTTCCAAACCAAGCTTTTTAACCTTCATTAGAATCAATTTTATTTGATATTATCCTCTGTGGGCACAGAGAATTATCATATGGCATTACCAAAAGTCAGCTTGAAGAGAGTAAGCAAGGAAATTTTGTTGAAAACTATTCTCTAGAAATCCCACTGCTTTCATCTTTCCTTATTTAACTCATTCAATCCTTCAGTTTTAAAAAAAAGTAGCTCTTAGCTATCTTTGCTCTCTTTATATTTCTTTCTGAAAACCAACAATAAAATCCATACTTTGACCTAAGAAGAGTATGACGACTGTAGAGACTAGTGGATAATCATTTTGTGACTCTTTTATGCCATTGATTGGCTTTTGATTTTAAAGATTTTTTTTTTAATTTATTTGACAAAGAGACAGTGTGAGAGAGTGCAAGTATGGGGAGCAGCAGAGGGAGAGGAAGGAGCAGGCTCCTCACTGAGCAAGGAATCTGATACGAGGCTCGATCCCAGGACCCTGAGCCAAAGGCAGCTGCTTAACTGACTGAGCCACCCAGGTGCCTCTGATTGACTTTTTAGTCCTCAGTACCGTTCTGTACCGTTCTGATTAGTCAAATTAAATAGAAGGTGGCCTATTCCCTCAGATATTTTTCTTCTATATTTGGATCTAATTAGGCCAGCCTCTGTTACCTTGAAAGTCAAAGTTAACTACCATGTGGCCAGGAAATAGTGAAACATGGTTATGACACATTTATTTAAGTTTTAAAGCTAAAACTTCAGTTTTCAGTTGATGAACTAGAGACTGAAAATTTTAATGCTAACAATAACATTACAGGCCCTCATTTGAATTCTGAAAATTGGATATTTTTATATATTAGAAACTGATGCTTTACATACCAGTCAGTACAAAGATATACACACAAAGCGTTTACCACACTTCCTGTAGTTAAAATTTATTTTTCTAATAAATTCTGCTTCTAATATTGAGGCTGGGGTTTGACCAGTTCATCGAGACTTGGTCCTTTATTATCCTCTGAAATTGGTACTATCCAATGAGTTTAGGAAAACCAGTAAAAATTCAATTGAATAGGGTTTGAAATATAGTACCTTCAATAGCCCAGAGGACTCTCTTATTTTCTAAATCCGATAAGCAAAGTAAATATATGAAGAAAAATGCATATACTCCTTGACATCACATTTATATACTAGCTTACTTATGAAATTTTTCTTTATTGGCCCTTTGAATGTAAGAGAATCAACAATTTAGATGCTTTAAAAATGGATGGATGAGAGCATTTATTGGCCAAAAAAACATACATGAATGCATAGCAACATTTACTTTTGTGTTTTTATTCCTTCATTCATCTTTCCCTAATTTTTGTATTTCTATCTAATCTTTAAGAGATTTTTTGAAAGCTTCATTACAATATCCTAAGCATCCTCTTCTCTCTTTAGCCACTTTAGCTGTGTTTGGACAGACACCTTTCCCGAGTTGTCAGGATGGTGCAGGTTCTGAGCCCCATGGCATAGAGAGGTAGCCTAGGTGATTTGGGGCAATGTGCAAGAACAGATCTGGGTCCCTGTCAAATTTGGTCTGACAGTTGTGAAGTTCCAGCCCCGCATTATAAGTCATGATGGAGTTGCTTGAATTTTGCTTTTTCTCTGATTTTGTTTCATTAAAAACTTTGGAAGAAGTATCATGCATTCTTGATTTCTGTGTAAAAGTCACCAATCAATTGGTGGATTTATGGTTTGGAATGACAAAGACTGATGTGTAGAAACCAGAGGAAATCTTCATAATGAACTTCTTCTTTATCACTTTGCAAAGCAAATGGCTCCCCTGCTTTGCTCCAAATAGCATAGATTTCTGGAATTTTAATGTATCAATAGTTTGACCAGCTTTTAGTCCCTAATAAAATAATACTCCTAATTTTTAGGTTATTTATTTCTCTTAATACTTTGTTATGAGAAAAGGCAAAAAGTCATGTTAACTGGGTCACGATGCTTTAACATGGTAATTTTAGTAACATTTCTGAGTAATTTTAAAAACACAGAGAGGCACAGTTTCCCAAGGGACAGTGCAGGGAAACCAAAGAACTAGATTTATTCCAAGCACAGATTCAAGAGGTCAGTGTCCACCTAAGATTTTGTGTTTTGCATTTTATATTATTTCCTTCAACATGCTTCATTGTCTACCAAGGATGAAAAAATATGGCCGCCATGGTCCATTTGGAGTTTATCCCTCCAGATACAGGGATAAAATATTTGATTTCAATGAATATAAGTTCACCAAGAGAAGTTAGATGCTACTAAAATTTGCCTGCATCTTTGAACACCCTGGGTGATCTGTTCCCACTCTCCTGCTACAAATATCTGTGCATCCACACAGATAATTGTTTTTCCGATCATCTCTTAGTGATTACTGAGGTGGCCTTTGCCTTGTGAATTTAGGAAAGCCACTTACTCCTTTAATCTTCTGACTGTGGGACCATACATGCTCTCTAAAAACCTGTGGGGCCTCACATAGGAAGGTAGAGAGTATTTAACTTTTCTACACTGCATGAAAGAGAAACTCTAGCTCACCTGAATAACATTTGGGGGAAATGAATTAGTAATGTAAAACGACAACTTGTATAATTTTGTTTTAACCTTAATTTTGGAATCTTTACAAAGGATTATTTGTAATAATAACAATGAACTAACTAGTGAGAAAGAAATAAACCACTTTGTTTATTTGTCTGTGTAAGGTGAATGGAAACTGACTACATATGACTGTGTCTCCTATTCTGTGTTGATGAATCTCTTTTTCAAAAAACAATCTTAGTTACATGACAAAATTTTGTTTTAACAAACAAACAAACCAAAAATGTATCACATCCTAGGCATTCTGATTCTCTCTAATCACTCAGACAAAGCATCTTACTTGTTATAGAAAATTAAGCAGATTTCAATAAAAACTCAGACTACCAAAAAAAAAAAAAAAAAACCCTCAGACTACCTACCCAGTTTTCAAAGAAAAATTCTAGTTTTATAATGTTCCAGTAGATAGAATTGTTAGAACTACGCTAAATATTTGCATAGGCCTGAGGTTTAAGAGACTCAGTTTACTAAACAGGCCAGAATAAACTATGATAAGCAATAACTTATTTTTATATAAATGGGTGCCTTTAATATGCTTGGAAATAGTTAATTCAGTTTTGTAAGTAAATAATATATATCATTCTTTTGCGGGGGGTACTATTAATGGCTTATCAATCCCTTTGAGGACATAATAGTTCAATGATCAACTTTAGTTTTGCTCTTGTCCAACTTGTCACAGATTCTCAATATTCAGGATAAAAATGAGTGAAACTTACTGTATAGATGAGACACAAGAACTGCTCTTTTGGCCGTCATCCGAACAGATGTGGTATTAAATGATAAACAGCTGGAAAAATTGAGGGGCAATGGCCATTTCTTCACTTTCAGCACAAAGTTCCCAATTGCTTTAGCATGGGATATTGTGTCTTTAGATTGTAACTTCTAAATATGAGTATCAGATAAATACACTTCAGTAGAACTTGGACAATCTTGATTCCATCCTAATAATTTTTATTATCTATAGCTTCTAAGACATTTCCATATAAATGTCTTTTTGAAAGCTCTCAAGTACTTGCTTTGGCTTGCCTCCCTGGCCTCTTCTTCCACTTGCCCACACTTAATCTCCAACCAAACTAAACTCCCCGTAGTCCCCAAGTGCTCCATAACATTTCATGCTTCATAGTCTATGCGCATGCTGTTCTCTGGGCCTTATCTACCTTCCCTCTATTTTTTTTTTTTAAGATTTTATTTATTTGAGAGAGAGAGTGAGCACACAAGTGAGCAGAGGGGTAGAGAAGGAGAGGGAGAAACTGACTCCCTGCCCAGCAGGAGGCCTAACAACTCAGGGCTTGATCCCAAGACCTTGGAATCATGAATGCTTAAACAACTGAGTGACCAAGGCAACCCCCTTCCCTCTGGTCTTAATATGGCATATTCCTACTACTACTCTAGGTCTCAACTTTGAGATTGTCATCTCTGGGAAGCACTCCCTGCTAACACGTACTTCCGTAACAATTGGGGTTAACCCATTCATAGCATTTATTCCATTATGTCAGGACCTGAATTCCCTTCTGAGCTATTTCTGAAAGGAATGCTTCTCATATAGAGGTGCTTAAATGCATTTGTTGAGTAAATAAATGAATGAATGGGTAGTAAAAACTGTATATTTTTTAATGTGCTTTCTGCATATGATTTTCCCATTTCAGTTCTTTTTAAATCCCTGAAAAATAGTACCTTGGAATTGTATCTCCAAATCCTATGTTTTCTTTGGGACTTTTCTGCCTTGCTCTGCCTGGACAGTCATTGACTCATTTGACAAATATTTCTGGGTTTTGTTTGTGTACAAGGCACTCTGCAAGATTATGGAAAGAACTCCTAGAAAGGTCATACCTGAGTGTTGCTGTCAAGGGGTTTACAGTCTAATAGAAAAGGGACAACAGACTTAAAGAACACTATCATCAAAGTAGAAAATGGTGTCATGGAAGGGAAATAATATATGCGATTGGAGAGACAAAACAGGTCTTCTTAAATAGGCCTTAACGCATGTGTAGAGTCTGGACAGCACGGCATAAAGAGAAAAGAGATTCTAAGCCACAAGATAAGGTGTAAAAAGAGGAAAGGAAAACAGAAAACATAGAACTCATAGACAAAAGCTTGACTGGAGCTCAGGGTTTGTGACAAATTGTAGAATTGTTGATGGTATATTGAAAAGGGGCCTGGGTTTCAGCAGTGGAGATCCTTGAATACTAGGCTACAGGATTGAATTTTTGGTAGACACAGGATACTACTGATGATTATGAGCAGAGCTATGACTCTCTCATTGCCTGTCTGAGCCTTGCTTCATCTTCCTACACAATATTTCTGTATGTAACTCTTTTTTTTCTACAAAGCTATAGAAACACCTCTCATCCCCTACTAGTTTTCTTTTTTTTTAAATTATTTTATGACATACTAAATGATTCTTCTAAAAAGCTCAACTTGAAGGCTGCTAAAAAGGTCATTGTCCAACCATTTTCCCCATCCTCATTAAGCTTTATTACTCACATCAGGTTCAAAATCCCAATAATTAGCCTCTACTGTACTTTCCTACTGGCATCCTTCCAATTTCAATTTACCTGCTACACATTTTTCTAGTCCTTTTGAGACCCCGACCTCCAATTTTCCATTTTTAGAGTCATTTCCTTATCTTGCGTGCCTCTCTGTTGTCTTTCTTTTTTGAAACCAACTCACGACAGAACTCCTTTAGATATCCTCTTGGATTATAGAAAAAGTGTATCAAACAGAAGCCACCCTCACACATGCCATTAGAACCTGCAATTACTAAGCTTTGTCAGCATTGCTGATCTTGCACGAACCAAGCACACAGTACTATGTACTTAGTGACGCTTAATGAATAAAGGAATGAATGAATAAATGAAGGTTGGTACATGTTGGAATACATGTCCCCCGGTAATAAAAATTATCTTTTGTATTCTATATCTTCAACCACTCTCAATGGCACAGACACTCCATAAATGCTAATCAAATAAATGTAGTTAATCCCTTCAGAAAAAGGGACGCCTGTAGAAAAATCCCAAAGGAGTAAAAAAAATTTTTTTTCTCATCTCAAAAAACACAGAACCTCATATATGGTATTTGAGATAATAAGCTCTCATTTACTGATGCCTGGCCTATAAGCTTTCAATAAAGTACAGCCACTGCTGATTTCCTTTTTAAAGCCCAACTCAAAGGCTTCAAATCTTTGAACTAAACAAGAGTTCTGGGTTTTATGATTTGCACAAACAAACAGAAGCTGAATGTGCTTAGAGTTATCCGTGCCTAATATTTTAATTCCATTGTTCAATAATTCCCATTCCTTTGCATTATTTTTGCTTTATTATACTCTTATAATACTCTCAAATATATCTATAAAACTTTACAACCCTTTTCCAATGGCATATGGTGTGTGTTCTGAAGAGAAACATGTTTATGAGCTGAAAGATGGGAAGAAAATGTAAAGTGCTCTTACGGGACCTGGGGAGGGATTGCTGTCTGCCTGTGTGGCAGGAACACTGCAGTATATCAGGCTCTCACGACCTGCCTCAGAGCCCTTCTGCTTCAGCAAGAGATACAAGTCTGGGAATGTACTATGCCAACTTTGATGCTTTTAGGTGGGGTCCCCCCCCCCCCCCCCGCTGAAGACTAAAGTCAATAGTTCCTAAAACAATTTTAATTCTGTCTGCTGTAGAGCAATATCTGTTAGGAAGGACAGAATTTAGAGTGTGAACGGAGGTGGGATGCCAAATACAACGGTATTGTCCTCTCCTGTTGGAGCCCACCAGACTTCACCCAGGACGGAGTTACCAACAGCACTCCTTGGGGGAACTTGTCCTTCCACAAGCATTCTTCAAAGTCTATAGATCCTGGTTCTGCAAGATCCTGCTATGTTCTTAAAATGCTTCAGGTCCTTAGCTCTAGATTCAGATTTCCAGCTGCCTCCCATATATACCTCTTATTTGTCTTCCTTGTCACGATCACGGACCTAATCACACAGACATAGACTGAAAACCTTAGCATGATCTCTACCTTTTTTATTAGGCTCCCTAGTTGGTCATCAAGTGTAGCGCAGGCATTTCTCCTCTCTGTTCTCTTCCACCCGCCTCCGCCCTTCCTCTTCATTGCTCTTCCCTAGCTTCAGCCTTGACCTTTACTCGCATGGCCTTTTCCCATAATTTCTTAATCAGTATATTCTGACTGTAGCCTTTCTCACTCAAATTACCCTCCAACATGCCACCCACAAGAAAAGTCTTAAATAGCCATTAAATAAACTTTAAGAAAGTCTTAAATAGCCATTAAATAAATAACCCCTTTCTGTCCTGTCTACTAAGTCCCATATTGTTTGCTTATAGCTAACGTCCCTTCACCATCTCAACCTAGTTCACCTTTGCAGCCTTGTCTCCCTCCACACTGCTCCACACACCCTTTGTGTCAGCTTCTTTGGATGAACTAATGGTCTTTTGTACACTCTGCTTACCCTCAAATCCTCTTGAACTTCTTCACCCTCTGAAACACGGTTCTCCTGTCAAATTGTGGCTCATAGACTCTCCTATGTATTCCTGGATTTCTCCATTTGGAAACAACCCCGCCCCCCTCTTCTCTGCTCTGTGACACTACTGTGACTGCATCCCCATTGTAGCATTTTTATTTCACTTTTTATTATAGTTTGCAATTTCAGCTTCTGTAGTACCCAGTGACTGTAAGTTGCGTCTTTAAGTCTTCGTCAGCATCTCCATTACTCATCTGATAGTGTGTTTTAAGTGAACCCAGAATTATCTTTGCACAAAATACTGGCTCTACTCATAAGCATTCTTCTGGTTAATATCCTCACATTCCTAAATGTGTAGCCTTTCCTGTAGATATTCTGTTAAAAGGAAAAATTAAAAAGGCATGAATCTGCCGTGCTTGGCAACATGGGGAAACTTCACTAGAGGTCAGACAGGGTACTGTCATGCTGGCTGCCACTCAGCCATGATCAAACTCAGATTTGAAAATAAAGTATTTTTTCTGGATTCTCTGCATTTTATTTCTAGGTGCTCTAAATTTAAGCTTCAGAGATCTACATAACTGGATGGCCATTTGTAAAATTCTTGTCACCATCAACAATGAATTACCAAGAGCTGTGCTATGAAACCCACTATTACATTTGTATCAGAGATACAGCTTTAGAATACCTCTTCTCTGTAAGTAGATATTAGACATTTCTTGAGGGATTCTTACCAGGAAAAGATGTGCTTCTCTTCCACTGGTTTATACTTGTAGGTCCTGTGAATTTCATATAGGACTACTCCACTTTTTATATTAGTTATTAGGCAGCTCAGTCTTATTTTCAACCTTCTTATATTAGAGTATATAGAACTACTGATATATGCTTGGCTACTAACTCCATTCCATTTCTATTTTATTCTTCTTGTCTTAATATCTACCCTGTGATTTCTTTTCCTATCTATCATCTACTTAGCCAGTTATTACATTTTTATTGAAAACTGTTGAAGTTTCAAACATGAAAAAGTTTTGGGTATAAATATTCTAATAATTCCTATTTCATATAAAGTACATAAAATAGTGCTTTGTACATAGAAGCTACTCGGGGTCTCCTGTTTAAATCTAAAGAATTTCAAAGTATTGAAAAGTCCCAGAGAAAACGGCTATATAGGTCAGATATAAACAGTCACTTGAAGGAACCCACATAGGCTTTTGGTCAAACTCGAACACAATACTGGTATTCATCATTATTGGTTTTCACTGATCCTTTTTGATTTTTTTTTTAAGATTTTATTTATTTATTTGACAGAGAGAGACAGTAAGAGAGGAAACACAAGCAGGAGGAGTGGGTGAGGGAGAAGCAGGCTTCTCCCTGAGCTGAGCAGGGAGCCTAATGCGGGGCTCGATCCCAGAACCCTGGGATCATGACCTGAGCTGAAGGTAGTTGCTCAATGACTGAGCCACCCAGGCGCCCACTCACTGATTCTTAGTGGGCTCATACTCCTTAACCTCAGGTAGAGACCGAGGCAACATGTGCAATATTTTCCCCTACTATAGTTCTCATACAGAGGATTTGAAAGAGAATGGTACTTTTTATGCATGTAATAATATCCAGGCACCACTTTAAAAACTAACTCTGTTAGACAGCAGTCACAAAAAAGAACATCAATATCTCTCTTAGCTCCACCTGAGAAAGGTTAGTGTTATGGGATGTGCACAAGAAGAAGGGCAAGGAGCATAGATTGCTGGTCCCTGCTATATGTCAGAGCAAGACAAGTGAAATACACTGAGAAGGTCAAGTGCAGTGGAAGCTGAAGAGACAACTATTTGTGTGTGTGTGAATGTTCATAGGATCTGAAGAAACCTGAGTATAAATGTCAGTCTTCATGACCTGATCACAGATGACTCAATACCGAGGTGAAATCAAGATGCCCCTACTGAGAAGGTCAAAGTACACACTCCTGACGAATGAGACCACAGCAAGCCAAGAGATCCAGGCCTACCAGGAAGGAAAGCCATGAACAACCTTTTCATATTAAGCTCAGATGGACTAGCTATGAGGAAAGATCATTTAAGACCGAATAATTTTAGTTTCTAAGGTTACCTTATCATACTTTTTTACATAAGGACAATTTTTTTGGTCACTTAGTTTCCTTTGCCTAAATGTCTTTTAAATGAAGATATATGGTTGCTAAGGGGCCTACAATACAAAACACGTTTGAAAATATTTCCGTGACCTTCATGGTTACTGTGCTATTAAAAGTGAACACAACTAAAATTGGGAGGGACACGTAGGAAGAAGCTGAGGAAAAGTGTTTTGTAAAAAAGAGATATTTAAAGACACACACAAAAACGTAATCGCTTCATTATCCTCATTGGACTTTCTTACAGCTCAGCATTCTTTAGGTCAGTTAGTCAAATTGCTGCTAAATGCTTTCATCAACAGGAATTTCATGACTGAGGTTACTTCAATGCAAAACCTGTTATTAGTAATAAAAATTTATAATGTTAAGAGTTTTTTCCCTTATGTGATAGAGAAATGCCCTTATAGATATATAAAATGCTCTATCATTCCGCTAATCTATTCCACATTCATTTATTTGGCTGTAGAAGAGTTTACTAAAATAGGAAATGAATAAGATGGAGGAAATATTCACAGCTTTATATTTCTTATTTCATATATTCCATATGGAATTTTGTCTCTATATTTTTCAATTATAAAGGTAAAATAGTAATATAGAAAAATTTGACACATGAAGAAAAGTAAAAGAAGTCACACATAAACCCAGCATGCTCAAAATTCTTATCATTCTTATGGGTCCTCCTTCCATCTTTTTCATGTGCAAGTCATCATGATGTAAAATGACTCTTAAAATATGTTTGTTCATTTTGCATTTTATCATGTGGAGTGTGCCAGATAGCTGCCTAGAAATTGAAATATTCTATCCAATAATGTACCATAATTTAATCAACTTTTCTCTATACTGCTTCCAAGTTTTTACAGTTAGTACTGTTTGATTATTAAATAATGATGAAGTGAACTTTTGTGTGTGCATTTGAAAAATATAGTTTGGAATATTTCCTTAGAATTAATTTAAAGGCTTTAGATTATAGGATTTCTTTTCCAAAGAGTTAAAGCCATTTCCACACTCATTAATATGTATGAAATCACCAGTTTCAAACCAATACTTGATATTCTTAATATACATAAATGTATTTTTTTTTGTTTATTACGTGATCTCAAAATGAGACCTTATTTTTCTTTTAAAGTAAAGTATTTCAAAAACCAGTGGGCTTACAGTTTTTTTTCTGTTCTTTATTAGTTGTGTTTCTTGTTTGTGAACTGACTATAGAGACGTCAAGATATTTTTTAAAATTTTAAATTTAATCTCTCATTAAATAAAAACATTAACTCTGCCACATTTATTAAACTTTCCCTAAATGTGTTGCTAGCCTTTTCAAATTTGGGCTATATATTATGTACATAGGTTTTAAAATTTAGGCAGCTAAGTATATAATTTATAATTTATATTTACATAAGTAAATAGATTTCATAATTCTCAGCTTTTATTTTATTTTTAAATTACTTTTTGTTAGTGATAGCCTATAGTGATATTATAGTTTAAATTCCTTATAGATTTCTTTAAGGTTTATATCTAACATGCAGAGAGATCTATTTGTTGGTATCATTTTCCTTTTTGTTACTTTTCAAAAAATTGATTACCTACTGAAGTTTGATAAATATTCAGTTTTAATTTCTTCTACCTATTCTTTAGTTTGTTTTTATGCTTAACTATTTCACCCTTTTGAAATTTGTTTTGGTGTATGGTATGAGGTTAATTTTTCTCTGTAATTGCTATGCATTATCATATACTACATTTTAATTTAAAAAGTCCTCTCAGGGGTAGTATCACCAAGATGATGACATATGTTGCTCCTGACATTGCTGCCACTCACAAGAAGAACAACGAACAACTAACTATTCAAGAGCAAGACACCACTGCAAGAATCCAAGGGCACGGGGGTAAGGCTAGAACACCTCTCTGTACAACAGAGACCAAAACAGATGGTATTAGAAGGGTTAGAGAAGCAGGTACACATTGACCACATTGTCCCTTCCCCAGGCCAGCTCAGCACATGTGGAGAGGTGCCCCTTGAGCCTCCAGCTCCTCCAGTGGGAAAAGAGAATCCAGAAAGGACAATCAGCATTTCTCCCAGCATTGCAGGTTGCTTTGTGGGAGCCTCTACTCTGATCTCACCTGGGGTTGCAGGAAATCTGTGGGGCTCAACCACTGGGAATCTGACCATGATGGAGAAAGGAGGGGCTTCCAACAACCAGTGTATGGATCTTGGCAAACAAAATTCATACCTGCAGTGCCCAAGTAGTAATTGCAGTCAGCAGTTTTGCTCATCTGCAGAACTAAGTCGGTGATGCTCTCTGACCAGGGAACTTGGCAGGGTGCAGATCTGCTTGATTCAAATCCTCAAACAAGGAGTTATGCCAGCCCTCGAGCTTGGTTTGCCCCCAGCCAGGCAAGGAGCTGAATCATAGCTCCACCTGCTATGTATTATGTATTAATAAATACATAATGATGATACAGCCTCCGTCCTGCCCAACCAGGGAACTGAACCAGAACACCCAACATTGGAGCTCCTGAATATATAAACCAAAACTAATAGAGCTAAAAGGAGAAATAAACCACAACACAGTAATAGTTAAGGACTTTAATATTCCTTCTCAACAATGGACAGATTGTCCAGATAGAGAATCATTAAGGAAATGGAACATCTGAGCAACGCTATAGACCAACACACATATACAGAATATTCTATCCAACCAGCAGAATAGAATACTCACTCTTTTCAAGTGGAACATGGAACAAGTGTACATGGAACATTTTCTAGGATAATCCTTATGTTAGGTTACAAAACAAGTTTTAGCACATCTAAAAGATTGAAATCTCTTCTCTGATCACAATGGCCTTAAAAGAGAAATCAAGAGCAGGAAGAAATTGGAGGATTCACTAATACATAAAAATTAAACAGCACTCTACTCAACAAACAATAGATCAAACTAGAAATTAAATCAAGGGAAGTAAAAAAGTATATTGAAACATATGAAAATGGAAACACAAAACAGCAGAATTTATGAAATACAGCAAAAGCAGTTCTAAGAGGGAGGTTCTTAGCGGCAGTAAATACCTTCATTAAGAAAAAAGAAAGATTGCAAAAAGGCAGCCTAACCCTATGCCTTAAGGAGCTAGGAAAGAAAGAAAAAACTGAGCCCAGAATTGGCAGAAGGAAATTAACAGTAAAGATTAGAGGAGAAATAAAGGAAATAGAAAACAGGAAAACAACAGAAAAGATTAACTAAACTAAAAATTGTTTCTTTGAAAAGATAAATAAAATCAATAAGCCTTTATTTATTTATTTTTATTTTTTTAATTTAAATTCAATTACTTAACACAATGTATTATTAGTTTCAGATGTAGAGTTCAGTGGTTCATCAGTCTTATATAATACCCAGCGCTCATTATATCACGTGCTAAAATTCATAAACCTTTAGCTATACAAACCAAGGAAAAAGAAAACCCAAGTCAACAAAATGATAAAAAAGGAGACATTACAATGAATACCAGAGAAATGCAAAGGATTATAAGAGGTTACTAGGAACAACAAACTGCATGATCTAGAAAAAATGGAAAAATTCTTTGAAAAATACAAACTATGAAAACTGAATCATGAAAAAATAGAAAATCTGAGTAGATCAATTGCTAGTAAGCAATTTTCTTCTTTTTTAAAGAAGAAAAGCCCAGGACACACTGGCTTCACTAATGAATTTTATCAAACATTTAAAGAATTAATGCCAATCCTTCTCAAACTCTTCCAAAAGTTTAAAGAGAAAGGAATGCTTCCAAACTTATTTTATAAAGCCAGCACTGCTGATACCAAAGCCAGAAATGGATTATAAGAAACAAACACCACAGGCCAATATCCCAGATGAACATCTATGTAAAACTTCTCAATAAAATACAAGCAGGTCAAATTCAGAAGCACATTAAAAGGATCATTCACCATGATCAAGTGGGATTTATCCCTGAGATGCAAAGATGGTTCAATACAACCAAATCAATTACTGTTATATACGACATTAGTGGAATGAAAGAAAAAACCCACACATCACCTCACTAGATGCAGAAAAAGCATTTGATAAAATTCAATATTTGTTCCTGATGAAAACTCAATAAATTAAGTATAGAAGAAATGTACCTTAGCATAATAAAGGCTATATATGACAGGCCTACAGATAACATACAAGGGAAAATGGCTGAACATTTTCCCTCTAAGATGAGTAACATGACAAGGGTGTCCACTCTCACCACTCCTTCTCAACATAGTACTGGAGGTCCTAGCCAGAGCAGTCAGGCAAGAAAAACAAATAAAAGGCTTCAGAATTGGGAAGGAAGAATACAGTTGTCTCTACTGACAGATGACATGATTTTATAAATAGATAATCCTAAGGACTCCTGTTAGAATCCAGGAGAATGTAAATAATCCAAAACAAAAACAAAACATTTATTTCATTACGCTAATTGAAATAAGTCAGACAGAGAAACACAAACACTGTCTGATCTTACTTATACGTGGGATCTAAAAAAAAAAAAGGCAAAAAAAATTACAAAACCAAACTCACAGAAAAAGAGATCAGGTCAGACATGTGGTTACCAGAGGCAGAGGGTTAGGGGAGGAGGAATTAGAGGATGGTGGTCAAGAGGTATAAACTTCTAGTTAGAAGATAGATAAGTTCTAGGGATATGATATATGACATGATGACTATAGCTAACACTGCTGTTTGATATACAGGGAAGTTGTTAAGAGATTAAATTGTAAAAGTTCTTGTCACAGGAGAAAATGTTTTTTTCTTTTCTTCTTCTTCTTTCTTTTTAAAAAATAGTGCATCTGGGGCACCTGGGTGGCTCAATTGTTAAGCATCGGCCTTTGGCTCAGGTCATGATCCCAGGGTCCTGGGATAGAGCCCCTCATGGGGCTCCGTGCTCCGCGGGGAGCCTATTTCTCTCTCTCCCACTCCCCCCTGCTTGTGTTCCCTCTCTCTCTGTGTCTCTCTCTCCTCCAAATAAATAAATAAAATCTTAAAAAAAAATTGTATCTATATGAGATGATGGATGTTAGTTGAACATTTTGCAACAATCATTTCACAAGGCATGTAAATCGAACCATTATGTTGTATACCTTAAGCTTGTATAGTGATGTATATCAATTATTTCTCAACAAAACAGGAAAAAGGATCCTTTCCCCACTGTTTTATATGAAATCTTCTATGATATATATTGAATTATTATACAATTAGGTTCTATTTTTATTTAAAATTATATTCTAATTACATTAATGGAGAAAATGGAACATAACACTTCACTGATAATAATTTATCTTCTAGGTAATGACGTCTGACCAAGCTGGGACTTTATAGAACTGGCTCTGAGCTGATCCTAAATTTTCAAGAAATGGGAAGAATATCACATTCAATTGTTAGAGTTACTATTCTACCTCTAAAATGAAAATAACCATTTTCATTAAGTCTGAGTGTACATGTTTGTTTTCCTTTGGTAAGCATCCAGTTCAAAATAAGACTGAATTTCATATCATCACAAAGTATTTGTGAGGCTGAATTCCAAAGCCAGACTGCCTGAGTGCAATTCTCTGGTCTGCTACTGACAGGTTGGAGAGTTTTGGCTATCCTAGGCTGGACAGGGCAAATTCCTTAACCTCCTCATGCACTACTTTCCTCATATGCAAAATGGCAAGGATAAGTCATTGTCTCCCAGGGTTGTTACGGGGGTTAAATGAATATTTGTATTATTCTATCTAATTTTGGAGGAAGACCGTGAAGTGTGTCAACAAAGGCTTTCTAGAGAAGGTTACCATTGGGCTAAACCTTACAACTTAAGTAAATGTTCGCTATTCGGATTTCCCAGTTTGACGTGAGTTTCTGAAGTTAGTGATTGGCTATATAGCAGAGAAATTTTACTGCATAGTTTCAGAAGGCTCTAACCACCTCTGTTAGGGCATGTAGGACCTTGTTTGTTCCAAGCAGCCCTAGAACTAATGATGAAATATGTCAGTATTGCCTTTGTCACTTACCTACTCTTGAGGGAAGTAGGATGCTGCTAACAGTATCCCAGTGTTGGGAGTAAAATGGTAAAGGATCTTGTAAAACAATTTACACAAAGGTGAACAATATCTACTGGGTTATTCCTTCTAGGCAGGATCTTACCTATTTCTTTTTTTAATTTAAAAAGTGTCTCCGGGGGACACCTGGGTGGCTCAGGGGGTTAAGCCTCTGCCTTCGGCTCAGATCATGATCCCAGGGTCCTGGGATTGAGCCCCACATCAGGCTCTCTGCTCATCGGGCAGTCTGCTTCCTCCTCTCTCTCTGCCTGTCTCTCTACCTACTTGTGATCTGTCTGTCAAATAAATAAATAAAATCTTTAAAATAATAAAAAATAAAAAGTGTCTCCGAGATGACTGATATTTTTAAAAAATCAGACTAAAGGGTAGCCATATCCATCATTGTTTTGGTTTCTCTAAGCATTAAATTTGGTTACCCAGAAGAAAAATTCCTGGAAATTATTTACTTGGCTTTGCTCAGACATACTTCTATTGAGTTGATTTAGCTGATCCTCGGGTTCCACTAAGAACTGATATGATATAGCTATCTGAAGGATCTTTTTTCGTATCTTTTGCAAAGCAATAACTATAGACATTGCACATTCTATTAATAAAGTCTTCTTGAATATAGATCCATGCAATAACATTTTCCTAGTATTTGGTGCCAAGAAAAAATGTTTTTTTTTTTTGAAGATTTTATTTATTTATTTGATAGAGAAAGAGAGAGAGAGCAGAGAGCACAAGCAGGGGAAATAGCAGGCAGAAGGAGAGGGAGAAATAGGCTTCCCATTGAGTGGGGAGCCCAATGCTGGGCTCCATCCCAGGACCCTGGGATCATGACCTGAGCCTACTGAGCCAACCAGGCATCTCCAGATGTTGTCTCTTAAGACAAACCTAGACAGCAATCTTTTATCAGACCACAAGGGTTGTAAAGCCCATGGGGTTCTTTAGTTTCTTCACTACCAATAAGTTTAGAGCTAAATTTGATGTCTTGTTTTCACAGCATAGTTTATCTTTGGTTTCTGATACAAGTTTTTCTTACTTCTTAAGTGATTCCTGATTTCTTTTAAATTTAGAAAACTGTATTGTCCTAAATGCCTTAAATCTGTAAGCTGTTTTAAAAGGCATCTATGTACAAAAAAAGGCATATATGTACATAAATGAAATAGTTATTGTCTGTGTTCCTCCTCTGACTCTTACTAAATGTTGATTTAAAAAAATAGTGGTAACTTTTTTTCGTCCAAGTGAATTTTAGGGTCTCACTGCAAGAGAGCATTTCTTGTTTTGTACCATCTGTACCCCTCACTTATAGGTACCCAATGAAAAACTGGATTGATTGATAGATGTCTTTTAAAAGATGCCTAGAGAAGATTTTAATGATAGATTTTAATTTAAAATGATGCTAATGGCAGGAAACTGAGCTAAGAGAGGCTTTCTGTTATTTTCGAATTACTGCGCAATGGAGTGTGGCTACTTTCTATAAGGGAAGGGAGAGGATATTCAGGATCACCATTTTTCACTTGGAAGGGACTTTGATAGAGCCCAGTTCCCTCATTTCTGAGATTAGGAAAACAAGGTCCAGCGAGTTAATATCATTTGCAAAGGTAACATGTTAAATCATTAAAAAGTCAAAACTGGAACTAAGGCTTCCCATTATCCAGCCATGGCATTGAAGGCCAATCCATTTACTCAGTTTCTGCATGCATCTACACAATAAGAATGACGTGAATAATTTCCAAGCCTGGAAATCCAACATGACCCTAATCAGAATCTCCATTCATAAACCCCTGTTTTAAAAGTGCTAGGAATCATGAGAGAAATAACAAAATCCTAAGCACTCTCTGTTTCAGGCCCTGTGCTAAACATATTTCATTATTTCATATAATCTTCACAATAACCTGTTGAGGCAAGTATTATCATTTTCCCAGCTTTACAGACAAGAAAACGAAGAGCAGGCCCCACGCTTAGCACCAGGATTCAGTTGAGCTCTCATTCACTGTGTGGACTGCCTTACAGATTCATTAGTGCACAAACACTGACACGCTTTCCTTCTTCGATACACACGGTGATTTCTTCTCCCAAGCCAGACTGATTTACCCTAATAATTCTCTAACAGAAATCTTAATTCCTACCCCCTTAGATCTTTTTCCTAGAAACGTCCTGCCCTCAAAACTGGAATTCATACTCCGTGCTTCAGGGCTGAAAAGTCACAAATAGGGCTAAAAAATCGAGGAGAACACCATGTATTTGGACAAATTGGGGAAGAAAAGTTTGCATCTTCCCAAAGGAATGTCAGTGAAAATAAGGTGCCACAATCAATGACTATCTTGGAAAAAATGCAGGAATGCAAATTTATGATAAGAAGAAGGTAAATATGTACCAAAAGCAACTGGATTCATCCATCCTTCCTTTCTTTCTTTCTTTCCTTCCTTCCTTTCTTTTTCTTTTATGCAATCCACAAAACTGGTAAAGAACAACATGTTAGATGATATTGGATTAGAAAGGACAACTAAAATGGACAACCAACAGGATAATTTCTCAAAGTGACATAAATCAGAGAAAAAGTCTCAGCCAACAAGTCTCTTCTTTCCATAACTGTGGTGTTTGCTACAGGTAACAACCTATCATTTTTTCTGATGAAGACTAAGAAATGATATGGCAAATGCCAACTAAATTGTTGAATTTGAATCAGATTCACTGTTCAGTGTGGGTACCACGGTACTGTGTCTTGCTTAAGTCTTGTGTAGCTGGAGACTAGCTGTGGGCCAGATTCTTCTGAAAATGCTGAGTCTAGTGACTCCCCAGAGTTGATTATACTGGGATGCCAGCCTCACTGATGCACGTCCCAGCAAATACCATGCCACACAGCCCCAGAATGCTTACAGCATGTTCAGTCATCTGCTTTGGAGAGACTGAAAATATTACTATTGATTCAGCTTGGTGTTTAATGTGGTTGTTAAATTTTAAATCACTGTACAATGACCGATACTTTGGGTAGTAATGTAATTCTTCCAGATTTATCATTTCTCTTGAAGCTCGACTATTTAGTACATTGTGGAGCATGAAATTCCAGACGGGGGAGCAGGTTTTAATAACACAAACACTTAACAGAACAACTTTTCTGTAAGCTTTCTCGTATCATATTAACAGGAAAAGACAATTTCTCTCATTGTGCTTCTTTGCAGACATTTCGTCGGCTCTGTATCTCTATCAGTTTTTCCATAATGTGCTCTTGGCACCCTTACTTTAGGATGGCTTGTTTGAGAGTACTGTCTTTTCCATCCTTGTCACCAAATGTGATACTTTGAGAACTCAAGATATGCTGCAAGCACAGGTACACTGATTTGTGTTGAGACTACAATGCCAGAACACATGGGATCATCTCCCTCTTTGAAATGAGTCTTTAGGAAATGACTTCGTCTTGGGCATATGTTTGGCTATTCTGTATATTTTTTAAAGAGCTAATATTTAACGTACTGGGTAACCCTTCTTTCATATTTACCGCGTACAAGTGGAGTGGTCTTGGCGGCTGCACACCTTCACCAAAGCGGGTAACACCTATATCTTGCCTTTGCCAAAAAGAGAGACTAATGACTCCACTGTGTATACATCCCTGATCCAAACTGTTGGTGGAACGCATTTCTTATTGGCAGTGGGTCTCTCAAACATTTTTTTCAGCATCCACCAACCACTCTTCAGTCTGGATGAAGGATGTTAGCTAGGTTGGGGACTAAGCACAGTTGCAATCTGGATATTCATGCTGACCCTACTGGTAGATGTTGGCTGCACACTGAATGTGGCCTGGCGGAAACCTGTTCCTATGTGAGTGTGGCATGTGGAAACCGAGACAGATGGCAGGGTCAGTAATAAGGAACTTGTTTGTTGTCACTGATTGGAGGCCATTTCTCCTGCCAGCATGACTCCACAGATTTATCCTGGCATTGGTGACCAAGGGGACTCAAACAACATTGTTCAACAAGCATTCTGAAAGATAGCATATGGCCAGAAATAAATCTCTGGAGGATACCAGGATGTGTTGTGTTGCGCTACACTGTGGCAGTATTGCTCCTAAGCAGTAGGGGGCATGGTGAGTTCATCCGGTTAGAAGTATAAATAGAAGTAACTGAAAACAGCAGGAAATAGAATCTGGTGAGCTTGTGAGCTTGTGAGCGGTTGGGTTGTAGGTTGCTTCTACTCCCTTAATAAACTGCATTATTTTCATTCTTTCACATTTTACTCCCAGGAAATATTCACATAGGTTTGGTTTTGGGTGACAAAGTGTTGAGAATTTTTGTTGAAAAAATTATATATCTATATATATACACACACACACACACACACATATATATGTGTGTATATATATATATATATATAAACTAATATTAGAGAAGTATTAATGATGCTATTCTAGAAGCTTAGTTAATTGGGAGTCTCTGGGGGAGTCACTCAAGTTGGTGTCTGCTAATTAAGGAAATGCATTTTCCAGGGATTTAGAGAACCAAGAGCTCGTCTGGCTTTATGATCGGTTGTAGGTTATTATGTGGCAGCATTGACCAGCTTTCACTGATTCTAGTCACACGGCTGACTTGTCGTACATGGCACATTCGACTCTCATAACAAAGAACTGTGAGCAGTAATATCACATTAGTCGTTGAATAAAACACCAAGGTGATTCCCTTTAACTTTTTTTCAGGAACTTGTCAATCTTTCACTGAATTTGGTCCTTCTGAAGAATAAGAAATCTGCCACCATTATATATTTCTCTTTAAGCTTGGTGGATTCACGGGTATTATTCAAAATGTAGATTAATTTCCTGGGATAGCTCCAAATTGGAAATCTTGGAATTCTGTTGGTCCTGTTCTGATCCATGCCAGTCCTGGTTACTTAGATGCTTCCCCTTCATTTCTGATGCTACAGTAGGATCTTCGCAAATTACAACTGGATCAAGTAAATGGAATTGTTAGAAAACTGCATATTACTTGTCATTCTTTTGAGATACAAGTCATGAAAATAAAAATATTTATTCCCAATGTGGTTTCACAGATGAATCCTTTAAAGAAAAATCAAAACATTATGAAAAACCTAAAAATACAACCTCTAGATATGCAATAGAACAATGAAACAGTGCCAAACCCAAAGACTTGGTTCTATTCATGGATTTAAAAACTCTTGGACTTCTAGTACTTAAAACTTCTGTCCTTATAATTTGGGTTTAAACAACTGAAGCATCACTATATCCTTAGCCAAAAGTTATTACCATACTACCTGATATTTTTAGCCTGGAAAGATTTTTTTTTAATGTTTATCAACAACAGACTAAAAACAAAGGCAGAGATTGAAAACAAACTTAATAACACTATTGTATTAGGATGTTATGAGATGTTTCTTAGTCTTAGACAAGGCCCCAAAGATGAATGAAATATTGGCAAATTTCCTTCTTTCTAAAGAGGATTGGGCAGGACGCAGTAAGATATGACTGAAACTTCTTCTGTAGGTCTGGGATCTTCCCCCATCATCTACACCTAGCCTAGCTCTAATGAGAGACTGAGAGAAGAAACTGTAGAAAAGATATTTTATTATACGCCTAGAAAAAGTGCTATACTTTTCTCTTCCCTCTCTTGTAGAATCTGTGTGATGTCAAGCCAAGTGACAGAGCCTTTAGAAAATAACTCAAGAATGGGGTGCTTGTCCAAAGAAGCAGCTGACATTTTTGACTATGGGGCTATACTTTTGCTACTCTGCAAAAATCTGCTTTCATGGGATAACTACTGATAATTAAAAGTGATTTTGGCAAATAGGACCCAGACATGCCCCTAGGTTTTTGGGTAGATAGCTACAGGACAGTGAAAATAAGGAAACTGATTATTGACTATTGCCTAGAAAGATCTATATATTAGCATTTGACTCTTTGGGTTCCCCACTAGTGGGGGATCTGCATAAGAGTAAGCTCTGCTACCTCAGTGGTAGGGGACTCTGTGCTCTGTGCTCACTGTGGGGTCACTGAGGAAGGCTGCTGTGATAGAATTATCTTGAAAGTCTTGCCAAGGAGAAGTGATCTCAGTAGAGAGTGACTGTGGGCTGAAAATGTAGACACACAGGAAGAGGTTATCACCAGGGCTACAGACTGCAAAGGGAATCATTCTCTGAAGATCCCTCAAAGTTATCCCTGCCCTGCCAGGTCAGCATCAATACCAAACCCATATCTTTTAGCCTGGTACGTTCCTCCAATCCCAGCACACAGGAGGAGTCAGAGTTGATACCAAGAAGAGGAGAGGTGGCTTACAAGATGGAGGTGAGAACATCACAGAAGACCTAAGCATGTCTAACCTCTTCCCTACTGCTGGTAGAGGATTCAAGGGTGTAGTGCAGGTTAAAGCGGAGAATACGTAAATAGAAGGAGAGCTAGAAGTTTCCTGGCTGGACTCTTCACTACCTGAGAGTGTTCACCATCTGAAAGTGACAAGAAAAGCCCTGAGTGAGATGGGCCCACGGTTTTAACCAAAAGCAAGAAGAGGAACCTAGTGAGTTTGAGAGAGAGTAAAGATGTTTCTGGCTTATTCTGAAGGTACAGCTTATTCAATAACCTGTAGTATATTTTTTTCCCCAATAATCAAGTAATTCAATTTGGGGTTATACTACAAAGCTGAATGTAAGTACGAGCTGAGAATGGACCTTATGTCTTACAAGTTTGCAGACATCTCAAGGGTAGGGTAAGTTCTCTTCTGAGTACACACTGTACCTTCACATATCTTTGTTATAATCCAAAATAAGGTAGAATGGGAAGTACTCCTATGGTGATCTGGATTCTTACAAGATCACAGTTGCATTTTTCTAGCGGTTTCTGGCACATAATGAAAGACTGTTAAATGCATGTCAGACTGAACTGGGAATCTTGGGAGAAAACTGGACAGAGGTGCACAGGAAATGGCCGACATCTTCTTGAGTTAGAAGGGAGCCACGTTAGGGTGTGAGGATGGACACCCTTGCTCCACCTGGCATTACCTCCCTGCCTTCATTACCATTACTATCACTTCCCTGACCTATTCTACTCCCGCTCACTGGTCCTTGTTGTTCCTTAGAGCTTTTGCACCCACTGTTCCTTCTACCAGGAAATCTATTCGCACAGACAGCTGCGTGACTTACTCCTCGTTCCTTTTACATCTGTCCCCACATGTTGCCTTCTCAATTGAGTCTTTACTCACCGCCCCCCAACACTTACATGACAACCTGTCTCCTAGCCCCCATACTTTTGACTCCTTTGCTTGCTTCACTTTTCCATCTTACATAGCCCTGTCACCTAACATACTGTCATCCCTTGTCATTATTATTCATTTTTAAGTTTCCTTACTCGATATAAGTTCTGCAAGAGTGGGATATTTTTTTTTTCATTGATGTATTCTAAGTGTCTAGAACAGTTTCTGGCAGAGAGTAGGGATTTAATAGTTATCTTTGTTGAATGAAAAATGACTATACACGATCAGGGGTTTCTGTGCTATGTAAACTGAATTCCCTTTGAGGAACATATGCTGGGGCAAGTGACAGTCATTGACTCCTTTACCAAATAATTGCAGTATATACCCACTAGTTCCTACCAAAACTCCTATTCTAAACATATATTCAAGACCTACTCGGAACCACTCGAACAGATCCATGTACCTCCGTGTTCATTGCTGCATTATTCACAGTAGCAAAATATAGAAACAACCTAAGAGCCTGTCAACAGATGAATGGACCAAGAATGAATGAATGAATGAATGAATGAATGAATATGTATATATATGATATGTATATATACATTATATATATGATGGAATATCATTCAGATTTAAAAAAGAAGGAAATCCTGTCACTTGTGATGAACCCAGAAAGCATTATGCCAAGTGAAATAAGCCAGACAGAGAAAGACAAATACTGCATGGTATCACTTATTTGTGACATTAAAACAAAACAAAGCAAAGCAAAAAACAGAAAAGTATAAAAGAAAAAGGAAAAGTTGAACTTATAGAAAAAGAACAGAAAATTGACTGTGAGGGGCTGGGGGCTGGGAAATAGAGAAAGGTTGATAAAAGGGTACAAACTTTCAATTATAAGATAAATAAGGTGTGAGGATCTAATATATAACATGGTGACTCAGGCTGATAACACTATTGTATAATTGAAATTTGCTAAGAGAGTAGAACTTAAAAATGTTTTCACAAAAATAAAAAAGGTAAATATGTAGGTGATGCATGTGTTAATTAACTCAATGGTGGGAACCATTTATAAAGTCTACATATACCAAATAATCACATTGTACATTTTAAATACCTTACAATTTTGTCAACCGTACTTCAATAAAGCTGAAAAAAACTACTCAGGGACTCTTAAGTCAAATGGCAGGTCAGAGAGCTCCCTTTGATTCCTTTCTGGTCGTTTGGAAGCAGAAAAATTATATTTGGAAACCCTAAAATTTTATATCTTGAGAACCATCCCTATGTAATGCAGAGAAGATAGGAACTTAGATATTGATGGAAATTAAAATAAATTGGAATGCAATCAGTTTAGATTAACTAGTTCTTCAAATCAACTTGCACTCCAAGAACACTGGACTATTTGGCAAAAAATAGTCATAGTTGACATTGAGGATAAATAAATCTATCTTCAGTAGGACTTTACCATTTGTCAGGTTTAACTTCTTTACGTTCGGTTATTCCTCATCCTCGGTAGTGGACTTAGGAAACTTATTTCCTTTTGAAGTTTCAGATAATACCATTCTTAAAAATGCAACTAGCAATTTTTTTCTCAGCCTTTCATTGTTAGCTAATTTTAATTTATTCCACAAACTAAATCATGCTAGTTCCTTATGCACTTCTTAACTTTACTTTTTGACTCTTGAATAGTCTTGATTCTTTTAAATTTGGCTCTTCTGGGGCTATTTTGATGAAATATTTGATCAATATTCTTTAGAGACTCATACAAAACTTTTGAAAATTACTTTCATTTTTAGTCTTTCTCACAATATAAAAATATATGTTCATTATAAGAAATTGAGGAAATACAGAGAAAAAGAAGGAAACCCAAAGCACCCAGAATGTCTGCTCAGAAATGCCTGTTAATATCTGGATGTCATTATAGCTTTTTTTTTTTTTTTTTTGTCCACACACACATATATTTTTTTTTAACAAAACTGGAATTATATTTATATATAATTTGGTTTCTTGCCTTTTTTCTGACTTAATAATATGAGCATCTTCTAGGGCCAGTATATATTATTTTCTAAGTGTTAGATTTATTTAAGAAATTACTTTCTTTCTTTCTACCAGGGATGTTTGCAACAAGGTATATTTTTGAAATCCTTCTTGGTAGAACAGTTATGTAAGAATTAGAATATTTCATCATCTGCTTTAAATACACTGGAATGTCTAATGGCCAGGGTATTTGGGACTGAGCACTCTTGACCAGTTAGCATAAATTCTTTGAACTACAAAGTGAATAAACCTAGAAATGTGATTTGATAGCCACTAACTACTACTGATTGAGAAGTCTGAATCCCTTGTCCTTGGGTGGAAATAAACCTCAGGGATGAATAGAGATTCCTTTTTTTTTTTCCTTTTTTAAAAAATTTTACTTATTTAGGAGAGAAAAGGAGAGAGAGAGAGAGTGAGCGAGCAAGCACAAGCAGGGTGAGGGTCAGAGGGAGAATGGACTCCCTGCTAAGCAGAGAGCCTGATTCAAGACTCAGTCGTCCCAGGACTCCAGGACCATGACCTGAGCCAAAGGCAGTTGCTTAACTTACTGAGCCATCCAGGTGCCCCAAATGAAGACTCTTGAGTAAGGAATTTTAGTATTTTCCGGTGACTGTGCCAATTAGATAGACACTTCCATCTAATGACTCAGTGTCAACATCTATAAAATAGTAAATACAATCTTCATCTATATTCCACAAGGGCTTTCTTAGAATTTAAGCTTGCCAAGAATTTACAGATAAAAATCCAGTTCTTCTTAATCATAGGAAATTCTTACATTCCCTATTACCAGGCTATGCAGCTATTCATTACCTCACCATTTTAGTTTCTGAGATGAGTAAAATTTTAAATCAAAAGGCATTCTAGGGGCACCTGGGTGGCTCAGTGGGTTAAAGCCTCTGCCTTTGGCTCAGGTCATGATCCCAGGGTCCTGGGATCAAGCCCTGCATCGGGCTCTCTGCTCGGTGGGGAGCCTGCTTCCCCCTCTCTCTCTGCCTGCCTCTCTGCCTGCTTGTGATCTCTGTCTGTCAAATAAATAAATAAAATCTTTTAAAAATTTTAAAAAAAAAAGCATTCTAAAAGTGAATTTTACAACCCATTTTTGTAAGGCCATTTCTTATATGTTCTCTTGTAAATTTCACCCTACCAGACTTTGGGCAAAGAAATTATTCTTAATAAACACATAGCGGCTGCTTTTCTGTGTTATCAAGAAGAGTTGTCCACCAGGACGTGCTGAGGGATTCCTCTTGTGTAGGCTTTTCCCCAGCTACAGACGTTCCTTACATGGTAATTATTACCCTGCTAGGCTTCTCTGGTCATAGACCCCAATATGTATTGCCATGAAACAAATGTCCAATAAAAGATTGTCTCAGGATAACTCCAGAGCTGAATATTGACTCTCAGACCACGAAAAAATATTCTCTGACTTTGAGGCTTTTGCTAATTCATGTGACTTCAAAGCAGAAGAAAAACAAATAGGTGTGTTTCCTTAATGCAGACACATGGGCAAACGCTTTTTTTCCTGCTTTACACAAGGATAGAAGAAGAATTTTTACATTGTGGGCAACCAACTGGAACTCTATTAACTGGTAGCTGAGGTAAACTCTATGTTCCACATGTAAGAGGGAACAATTACACTCAACCAGTGAAAAGTAAAGTCACAGCCCCCAAACAGAAAGAACTCAAAGTTATCAGGTCATTTTCATGAAAAGTCCATTTCGACATTTCTGTTGTATTAACAATCTGTTCTTGCTCTGGTGGCCTTGAAAAAATGAACAGCAATATTCATAATCTTTCCTTTTGTCCTTGTTAATTTTTTTGAAGACCACTGGATATTTATTACCCTACAACTTGCACTTTTTAGTAAGTGTTCTCATTTCTGTAACAAATTAAAATCACTGGAGAGAAGTCCCAAAGAGTAACAGGATTATTGGGAGATTGTTGTGATTACTTCTTTACAAACAGGTTATCTGAGTCATAGTAAGACAACTATTCAGAGTCAGATTCTCTGCCTTGTGCCTTTGGTAGATCAGAAAGACAGAGAACTTGGTTCCATCACTCTAATCTGATGAAGCAAGGATGGGTGACAACTGATATATTCTTAGATGTGTTATCACCTTCTTACAAATCACATTCTTATTCATTCCACTGAGGCACCAAAATAGCATTAATTCTCTTACTACATTGAACCAATAAAAGAGGATACCTTTCAATGTGGTAGCTAAGATTGGGTGATACTGAGGAAAGGATGATATGTAGAGAGATGTTAGCATGGCACAGGGTGTCAGTGGTGGTGGGGGGCAAGTGTGCACCATTAATAGGAGAAGATGTCAAAAAAATGAAGCATAATAATAGTGCAACTTATCCTTGCTAAACGTACTGCAGTGTGCTATAATTAAATATGAAAACCTAAATTTATCTCTATGTTCGGTTGTCATTAATTTAACAGGGAGTGCACATGTTCTAATCTAATGGCTGATTTTTTTTCTCCATGTGCAGCATATTAAAATGTATATTAGCCTCAAGGTGCATAAACACAAAATAATAGACCAAAGGTTTTGGCCTGTGGAGAAAAAAATCCATGCTCAAAGGCCGTCAAGTAGCTGTGATGCAGGAGAGACACTCACTTAGCCTCATTAAGCCAAAGCTCTCTTTTGCTTGTCTTTTGTTCTGCATGACAGCAGCCTCTTTGTTGTATAATAATTCATTCCAAGTTCGTTCCAAGCTACCGAAACTGGTGAACTGTGGCCATTTTAATGAGAAGTATTGGTGGTATGCATAATCTGGAAGCCACGTGGGCCAGACAATCACAGAGCACTGCAGCCAGCAAAATGAGATATTGTCGAAATCACAAATTTGTCAAGTTGTTTTTGGACAGGGTATTATAATAAGCACTAAAATATGCATCCTATTACTCTGCATCTGCCAGTCAAAGATCACTGTAATGAATGCGTGCTGCAGGGTAAAACCAGGCCGTTTTCCTAAGTAAAACAAACCACAGAATACAGAAAAAAATGATGTGGGGTTTTTTTGTTGTTGTTGTTGTTTGTTTTTTGTTTTTTTGTTTTTGGCATTGCTTGACTTTTTTTTTTTTTTTTTTTTTAATCCTTTTGCACCAGGAGTCAGGTTCTCCTGGCATGGTGTCCACTGCTAGCGGTGAATACACAGAGCCTGCTGGTGCCAGGGAGTTAATGTGAATACATTGCTTTTTAATAGGTGTGCTTACCAACTGAGAATACAAAACCTCAAACTCAAGGCTTAAATTGAGTCTAATGAAGAATTCCTTGGAGACAAAAGAAAAAAAGGAGGATAAGAAAATCTCTCCCAATGATACTGAGCCGTATGTTTTATCCTTTCCTACTTCAAATGGCTTAGCGTGTGGGCTTTGTTGTTGTTGTTGTTGTTGTTCTGTATTGTTCTGTTTTCTCTTTTCTTGCTTTTTTATCTGTCAGTTGGTTTGCTTTTTAGATTAACCTGAAGCTTTGAGAAGAAATAGATGGGATGGCAAATCCATTTTACTTCTATTATTACCTTGTTTAAGAAAACTGATACAATAATGATATGTAAGGTGAGTCATCTCACCTGTCAATGAAAATAGTCTTTAGGGAGAGTGACCTTATAATTTATCATTTAAACCAGAACTCTTTTGAGAATGAAAGGGAAGGGGTATCAAAAATTATAGGCACGAACATCAGGTCTGTTACAGGCAAACGGGCCTATGTGATTATCCCAATCATTGGTTCTTGGATTGGCAAATACGAAAGAAGCTTACCACGACCTAAGGCAGTAGAATGCATTCTATTATTTTAGGCACTCCGTATCAAACATTTGGGGTGGGTTTTTTTGTTTTGTTTTGTGGTCTTTTCATCTTATTTTGTTTTCTCATTTTTTGGCTTTGCCTTAACTCAATGGGCTTTCCATAAGGTCTGGCTAGAAGTATAATGAATGTGGAGGACGATATCAGAATAGGGAGAGGAATCCACTCTTCCACTCTTTTCTAGCCACTCATTATTAAACCTTTGTTTTGCTATCAGTACACACTACGAGGCAAAGAGAGATATAAAAGTGTGGTCCTTGAGGTGTTTATAACCAGGGATGGGGGCAGAAAGATGGTTAAAGACAGGTATCAAGATGGTATATAACATAGTATATGTTAAAATAGGTGGACTAGATGATCTCTTAGTTCAGAGGAGAGAAATATCCTGCCTGATGGGGAAAAATAAACAAAACTTCCTTGGAGTAGGTAGTGACTAATTCCTTCAACAATCAGTAGAATTTCACTGGACAGGGAGGATAGAGTCAGAAGAATTATTTGAATGTCAGAAGCCAAGATGTTGAGGTCATAAGAAAAAGGAGTGGGGCACATTTAGGGACCACTTGACCCTGAGGTAATGTAAGTGCAGAGGAATAACAAAAGTAAGATTGGTAAAATAGGCTCCAGTGACATTACTATGAGCCTCAAATGTCAGCTGAAAGATGTCCTTATGTTTGTTGATCAAGTAGTGTCATTGAAGGCTCTGAACAGGAAAATGAGTTTTGGAGAGTAAATTGGCTGTGACACGGAAGAGGGCTGGAGAAGGAGAAGGTAGGAGGAGAAGGCCTATAAAGAGTAAGAGAGAGGTCCTGAAAGCTGACATGAGGATACTGATATTTCAGTGGCTAGATGCAGCTGCTCAAGTGCTCCTATCCTTTCCTGAAATAGTCCTACTAGAACACTTACACCTATTTCCCAGGTTATATCACATCTTCTCAACGTCTTCCATGTCTTTGGCCCACCAGTTCATCTTATTTTCCTATCTTCTGTCTTCTTTGGTGTAACGTCTCAGGCTCAATGAGTGAAGAGCAGGTGATAGCTCTATGGCTCTACTTTGAGAATGTCCAGGACCAAGAGGATGAGTCTACTGACATGCCTTGGTATGGCCTAAGCTAGTAGCCATTTTCTTTTGCCTTAATGTTTAAAAGTGAGCACTCGGAGGACATAACTACTTTATCCTACAGGTGCAGGTTTGAAAAAGAAGGCAAGTGCAGGGCAAACCAGAGCCCTGAGTTTATCTCAGGAGATACAAGGTAGAGGTTATGCCCACAGTCGAATCATGGAAGTCTGAAAGTGTAACAAATGTCCTGGGATGTAATGTCTGGGGTCTTAAGGCTGTGACGCATGACAAGGGAAGCTCTTTAGAGCCAGAGACCTCTGTCTCTGGGGCACTGATACATCCTTCCACTGCCCAAGAGTCTTCTGTTTGGGGGGTATACAGTGTGTGTGTTCCCCTTTGGGACATTCACTTTGAATGCCAGTCATCAAACTTGGCTTTTCTCTGGTGAGAGCTCCATACTATACAGAAAATATCCACATCTGCCTGCAGTTTCTGTAGCTTGTTAAACTTAAGACAGATCTGGCTGTTCAGTAACCACAATGCCTTCATTTATCTCTTAACTCTATTAGCTTTCTATCTATTGGTCAAAATTCTGGTTTTATTTTTCAACTCTAATTATGACTACTAAGAATTATTTTACTTATAGTTCTACTCTATTTCATATGGAATACAGAGAGGTGTTTTGAATTTTTTCCCCTTAGAGACCTCAATAATATTTGACTTTCATATTTTTATTATTTTTTTTAAATTTTATTTATTTATTTATTTATTTATTTATTTACAGAACAGGAGGAGGAGCCGTGGGAGAGGGACAAGCAGATTCCCCACTGAATGCAGAGCCCGCTGGGGGACTCCATCCCAGGACCTGGAAATCATGACTTGAGCCGAAATCAAGATTTAGTTGTTTAACCTACTGAGCCATCCAGGTGCCCCAATAATATTTATCTTTTACATGGAATCTTCAATAAGATCAGGAGATCTTATTGGCTTACTACTTTTTGGGAGCTATCTCCTATGAAATCTCTGAAATTACCTGGTTTTAATTAAAATGAAATGTCACAATAATGTCATTCTGCATTCTGATGTCATGACAAAAAGCACTGAATTCCTGTTAAATAAGCAGAGCACTGGATACAACTTCTAATGATCCTTCTGAACAGATGGACTCCCTTACAGTACATTGCTTTTGCCTCCTCTGTGTTATTCTTGTATACTCTTCCTTGTGCTATAGCTATTGAGTCTCACCTTTCAACTAAATTACAAATTTGTTATTTTATTTTTATTTTTTTATTCTATTGTGTTCAGTTAGCCAACATTTTATTTTTATTTTTTAAAAAGATCATGAAGGCTCCTGGGTGGCTTAGTGGGTTAAAGCCTCTGCCTTCAGCTCAGGTCATGATTCCAGGGTCCTGGGATCGAGCCCCGCATTGGGGCTCTGCTCAGCAGGGAGCCTGCTTCCTCCTCTCTCTCTGCCTACTTGTGATCTCTGTCTGTCAAATAAATAAATAAAATCTTTAAAAAAATAAATAAAATAAAAATAAAAAGATCTTATTTATTTATTTATGAGAGAGAGCACAAGCAGGGGAGGGGCAGAGGGAGAGGAAGAAGCAGACTCTCCACTAAGCGCGGAGCCTGGCATGGGGCTTGATCCCAGGACCCTGAGATCTGGACCCCAGGACCTGAGCCAAAGTCAGATGTTTAACTAACTGAGCTACCCAGGTGCCCCTAAATTCCAAATTCTTAATTGATAACAATGCATCACTCTAAGTTCACAGCACAAAGTCTTTCATGTGCTTTGGAGCTTTGGACTCACCAGGTATTAGTGAAATGGAAAGATAAATCTAAATGTTTGACACTCTTTAGAGTTCACTGTATCATAGATATGTGATATGCAGATGTACTAACATAAGGATGACAAAAATAGTTATCTTTTGAAAACTAGTGTTTATTAAATGGATGGGACATGTATTAATTCTGTAAGTTAAGGTTGTACAAACAATTAGAACATTCTACCTGGACCAAACCTAAAGCTCATATTGATGGCAATCTGATACTGGATTCTAATTGTATTTCATCTGCAAAACAGAGATCACCTTTCTCTACCCTCAGCACCATCATCCTAGTGTACAGCAACATCATCTTGCAACTAGATTTCTGTAACAGTCAGCACCCAGTTACATAATTTGGGAGTCCCAGGCAAAATAAAAAGGTAAGGCCCCTTGTTTACAAATTATTAAGAACTTCAATGGAATCAGCAGAGCATTAAACAAAGAGCAGAACCCTTTTGGAAAAGGGAGTCTTGTGAGACTTGATGGGTCATGCACCCATGAAGCTGGGCCAGATAAGAATCTCCTAATTATCTCTTTGGTTTTGGTTTTGCACATTTCCCTATCTATTTTCACATAGCAGCATAAAGATGTATTTAAAATGAAATCTGGATAATATCATTGTTTCTGTGCAAGACCATTTGACAGCTTCCCTTTGCATGCTTAATTTAATCTAAATTCTTCATCATGGCAAATAGGCTCTACATGATGTAGCCACTTTCAACCTCTCTAATCTTTACCCTTTTCCTCTAACTTTGGCCATACAGGCCTCCTTTCAGTTTATTGTACACATTCACAGACGCTGTTCCCTCCCAGTGGAATGCTGTTCCCTCCCAGTGGGATGCTATTCCCTGGCTCCTTCTCGGGCCTCAGATCTCATTTCAAATGTCTCTCCCTCAAAGAGCCCTTTCCCAACACCAAAACTAAAGTGGCTACACATTCCACATTATTCTCGGGGGCATGCCTTTTTCTCTTTCATGCTGGTTATCAGAAACTATAATTTAACAACAACAAAAAATTGAAACAGTTCTCTCCATTACCTTACTGTAATCTCTGAGAACCCAGTTTAGCATACTGCCTAGCTTATAATTGGTGCTTAATGATAGATATTTGTTGAATGACTGGATTTGTCAACTGAATGAATGAATGAATGAATGAGCCACTCCAGTGTTCAAAGACATTTTTCTTCTTATTATTATTCTTTTCATGAAATTAAGATATAATTTGCTTGGGCAACCAGAAATAAAACATCCTCACTCAGACATTTTTGAGGGGAGACTAGGTTCTGTCTTATACCCATGAAAAAGCTATTTTCTTAGGATAATGAGTATTTATTAATATTTATTTCTCTTATACAAAACAGGACCGCAGAACGAAGTACACTCCCACATCATCTGCTTTCGTGACTTCTGTATTAGTTGAAATGTAATACTTCTTTCTAGGGCCTTCTCTTTTATATTTTCTATTCTATTTCAGAAGAATGAGCTATTAGGTATTTTTCACTAGCCACCTTGTTCTTTGGCTTCAAACAGAACTAAGGCTGCTCATAAGAAACTACAGACAAATGAAGTTTATTGCATCTTCCTGGGATTCTAATTCATTATTATGACAAATGTTTTTCATAACAATATTCATTGTACTATGTTCAACTGTTTTTGTTGTTGGTCTGGAAAAACTAGAAGTATAATTACTAGCTTCAATAAAGTAATAAAGTCTATGGAATAAAACTATGTTCCGATTAAGGCTTCTTGTTATAAAATAAACAGCAAAGCTAAATCAGTACAAATATGGAAAACAAATATTGATATCAAATCCAGCTATCTTATGCTCAAAATGAAAAATCAATATATTTTTATAATATTCTTCTGTGAAATGTATTCCTTTTATAACTTGAACACTATTGAAAATATTAAAATACTTATATAGCTCCTTACTGAATTTAGGAGGTTTTTATTATATATATATTACATATATACACACATATCAAAATGTACTATATATACATATGCATATACATATCTGTGTGCATATTATACATATATGTATGTGTATATAAAATACATTTTGATTCTTTATAACAGCCCTGTGAAATCAGCAGGGTAAGATTTAATTACCTGCACTCTCTAGATGAGAAAACTAGGCTTAGAAACATTATCTGTGACCATGCAATCAACTAACAGTAGAGTCAGAATTCATATCTTTGGGTTCCTGTTCTTCCTATTTTACAGTTCTGTGTTTAACAAATACTGAGACATAAAATGCATTTTAAATTAAAAAAAATAAAAGATTCTCTTTAATTTTGCAAGAAAGATAGAGAGAAGAGAAAGAGAGAGACACACTGAGAGAGCACAAGCACGAGTCGGGGGAGGGGAGGAGGGAGAAACAGACTCCCTGCTGAGCAGGGAGCCTGATGTGAGACTCCATCCCAGGACCCTGGGATCATGGCCTAAGCAGAAGGCAGACGCCTGCCCAACTGAGCCACCCAGGGGCCCTAAAATGCATTTTAGATAAAAAACATTCTAACATATTCTACTATGCCATGAAAGAACTCAATAGCAAAAACTTAATTAATGAAAAAGTTTTATAATAGTACATTATCTGAATCTGTCCAGTATTATTTACTAAGTCTTATTCAGCCTTTCACTATCAAAAGGTGATTATATTAATATTACAGTTACTTAAAAATGTTTTCTAGACCAATGTAATTTTATGGATAAAGTATTAATTATCGTGACTTCTTGGTTTCCCATTAAAATGCAATTGAGAATATTTACATTGGTATTTTCAAGAAATTCCTTCTACTAACTTTGTAAAGCACTTATTATACATCTAGGAAACATTTTAAATACTTCTGGTGGAAAAATATACTATGCAGTTTCGGCCAAAGTTTCCAGGGATGTGGCTGATTTATTTCCTGGCCTACACCATCTCTAAACGAGATTTAAGAGTTTAAAAGCTGGGAGTGAATGTATGGTTGGGTTACATTATATTCAGAAGAATGAGATTTTCAAGGTCAATGTCAGTATTAAATTTAGGTGTAAAATGTAAAGGCAGGAAGTTTAAATGATGCTTCCACTTTGTTAGGTGTTGACTGATTCACATATACACCTACATGCACATATGCAGATGCACATTTAATATCTATCAATATATCTATTAAATTATGGTGTGAAATCACATGTACACACACAGATACCCATATTTAATAGCTATCTATCTACATATTGTATATTATAATAGATATTTATATATTGCACTTACATAATATATACACATAGGCACATATATGAGACATTGACATATATATCATATATAATGTATTTATATGTAACTATCTATATGGTATTAATAGTATCTTTTTTTGGTCAAAGTTATCACTCTTTCAGGTATAGCATGAGAAATGGATACCGTTTCTCAAGTTTATATTGAAATGATTTTTATTGTTATTTTCCCACTGATAAAAGAGTTTTAAATATAACTTGTCTTATATTTAACTGACCTCAATTTGAGTGCTTCCTAGTTCATTAAATTTAGAAATCCCTTCTCATTGCCCCTCTGCCATGTACTTAACGATCTGTAAAACACTTAAAAACACTAGAGTTCATTTTTTAAAAGGAACCCTATGGAGAAGCCTTCTGAAATGTGAGAAAATCTTTTGTAATAAGCAATTTATTTATTTGTGCTCTAACCACTGATTTTCATAGAGTAGAGGTACTCTTTTGCAGGATGAACCTGAAGCATGTTCTGTAGCTTAATCTGGTGATACCTTAGAAAAGCCCCAATTTTTTTCATTTTCTGGGTTTTTTGCACTTCTGCTGTTATAAAACTAGTCCAGAGCCTAATGAGAAGAACTGTCATCCAAAACAGGATTTCCATCCAGATGTGGGAAAAGAAGGTAACAGCCACACTACACCCATACTCCTCTCCCATCACTACTGTACCTACAGACAATGTGGTGACAGAGGATGACAGGTGAGTTTAGGCCTGGCTGTATGGCACAGGACATGGCGAGGACAGTATTAAGAATATGTACTTAGATAATTTACACAGTAGGTAGCCTCATCCTGGGTAAGTTAGCATTTTGCCTGTGTCATACGCAGAAGTGGAGCAAGCCAGAGTATTAGGCTGAGCTTTTCTCAAGACCTGGAAATGGAGGGGGACATTAGCAGCAACTGGTTATCTTCTCTTGGGGGAAATGCTCATCTAGCCTGAATAGCTGAGCATGTAGACTGGGACCAGGTACTATTAAATATGTGGGATGTGTATTAATATTTGGGACTTATTTTTATGCTTGACTTCACTACTATGCTTCAGGTTTCATACTTCCTAAAAGCAAAGGCTTTCACAATTCCTATTTTCACATGTTGCCAGATGTCTTACCTTGGAATCATCCTTTAAACTACTCAGACTTCTTTGCAGCTCTCAAATTTTATAACCTGTTGTTCTCTGGATCCTGTATAAAGCCTGTGCTTTTCTGCTTTTGTGTCCAAATATTCTCTTTGAATTTTCACCTGAGTCATTAAAAAAGAAACATTATCTGCCTCTTCCATGATTTGTCTCTGGGTAGGAGGCCCCAAATTGCATTGTTGTTTTTATTATCCTAATACACTGAAAGCCTGATTTTACTATAATTTGTTCTTCACTTTCATCCCAGCTCCAGGTCTCTTGATAATACTGCTTTCTAAATTGTGTCTATTAAGTGTCTTATTTGGCATTATTATTTCACGGATTCATATCTTACATTTGCCCAGGTTTCATTTCATTTCTCCTTCCTTCTTTGTAACCTCTTTAGATTCTTTTGTGTGAGTTATCTTTTTCTGAAAAGTAAAAGGACCTCCCAAGTTATAACCATCTACACATTTCCTGAATGTTCTTTTGACCTCGCTTTCCAATGATGTCACTAAATAAGACAAAAGAGGTGCTTCTGGTATTGAGATTTTACTGTAGTATGTATCCCAGGAGTGCTCAAACTATAATATACATATCAGTGACCTGGGGATCTTGCTGAAATGCAGATAGATCTCAACAGATCTGGGGTTGGACCTGAGACTGTACATTTCAAACAAGCTCTAGGTGATGCTTACGTTGCTGATTTGGACATCATGCTCCCAGCAGCACTGATCTAGACAATTCCAGTTCATACAAACAACATAAATAACCTAATTGGGTTCAGATGAAGTTTTAAGGAAAATGTTCATGTTTTTATATATGGAATTTTCTTGAAGCGGTGGTTATTTGAAATGAATGAATTTCTTTGACTTCGGCTTAGGGAAAGGATCTCACTTCTAAATATGAACTAAGAGAGGATTATAACTTGGCTTTCCCTTCTTCAGACTACGGTTCTGTTCTTGGGTAAGAAAATGCTTAATGGTTCTTTTCAAATCCTTCTCCATACTAATCTATATTACCTTGTATTTGCTTACATCCAAACACATTTCAACTTTTCTGTCCATTCATACAACTTTAGAGACCCCTTTTCTGTGTATTACCATCATCTCGCCTTTTGCTGATTGTGAAGACTTATCTACTTAGGTGGAATTTTATTCCTCAGGTAAGATAGGGTTTATTACTGACCCCAAAATAACACAAAGTCCTGGTTATCCCTATCCGTGGTTTCCTATTATTAAGTCAGTTCTCTATAGAGGACAAAAAAGTCCCTCTCATTTCCATGGTGACTGATTGAAGAAGCAATGATTACAGTCAGCTAAAGCATATGAGACAGAAAAAAAGGAGGCTTGGAATCTCTCCAGACTCAGGAAATATGTATTCCATGGCACAGGTTGGAGTAACACTTCTGAAATATTTCACTTTCTGTGAAAACTGCCCACACCTCTTGATGGATATATTTTCAAGTTGTACAAGCATTCCCATACCTGTAATATGTGTACAAGCTCTCCTTTACTTTTGACACTTTTATTCACCCTTAATGGTACATGGAGCTAAAAGTGATATATTTTCTAGACATGGCTTGATTTCAGGTGATGTATATCTGCAACTAGAGAATAAGATTCTTTACAATGAGCAGTGTTGAATAGGGGCTTCTATAATCATCAGACATAACGTATTTGGACTTGACTGCTCAGGGTAACCATATATATTCTTATTGAAGTCCTGGGTGCTTAAAAATGTTTTACTTCATTCTGCAGTTAACAAAAATGACCCTGAAAAGTACACTGATAGCAAGCAGTATTGCACCAATTATACCCTTCACTGCATTTGATTGTAGGGTTTTCTCTTTATTAGCTTAAAAGTGAGCAATACCAAGTCCAACTCCCCAGGGCCTTTTGTGCTTCTACAAATCATGTCAAGTTGCTCACAACCACTGAATTCATTGCTCTGATTTAGAGATGCCAGCACATAGGATGAGAATTTAAAAACAACAGCAGCAGAAAACACTTAAGTCTTCAAATCGTACAAATTTGCAGTTTCAGAGAGTTTAATGCGTCGGTGAATGTTTTTTCTTTGAGGATTCTTCATGTTCCTTATTTATGACAGATGATTTGTAGAGAGCTCCCCCTCTCGTAATGGCAGGGGACCTTGTGTCGGACTTCTCCTGCAGATAGAGTCACCAGGCACACAGATAGAAGCCATCCAAAGGCACTGAAGAACCGGAGGCGAGTTGACACTCGGAAGAAGGGAAAGACACCATTCTTCTGCCTGAGGACAGGCCCGGAGGTACCAAGGAGAGGTAAAAATTCAGAGAGAAATGCAGTCTTACACCATCAAAGCAAACTTGGGGGTGGGGGTGGGCGCATCTAGGAAGGGGCAAAGTTACAGAGGGAACATACTGGATTTAGCATATGCACCCTATGGAACTGAATCTCTGGCTGACTACTGAGCTAGAGCTATGTTTGTGCTTGGCAGACTGCAAGCTGCCCAGCTGAGGCTGAAGGAACTGAAAAGATATTTCAGTTGCTTCTAAGCACAGAGGGGACAGAGTTCGGGGTTTGCACTGAGAAGTTAACTGTTTGCTAAAACAACAGAAATCAGTACTAGGTAACAAATAAGAGGGTCCAGGGTCTTGCTACAATGTATTACTGACACAGTTCGGATACAATAAAAAATTACTGACACAGTTCGGATACAATAAAAAATTACCAGCCATATGAAATAGCAGGAAATTGTGACACTTCTCAAGAGAAAGAGCAACCAGTGGAGATCAGTCCTGAGATGATCCAGGTGTTAGAACCAGAGCTCACGGATTTTAAGGCAGCTATGCTCAGGATAGAAGGAGAAATATGCCTGATAATGAATGATAAGAAACCTGGCAAAAAAGGAAATCTTTAGAAGTGAATCAGAAAAACATTCAGACATTCTAAAACTGTAAAATGCGGTATCTGAAGTAAAAAATTCATTGAATAGGTTTATAATGGCATAATGGCGATGGTAAAAGAAGAAAACTTTGTAAACTTGAAGGGAGAGCAATAGAAATTATCCAGTCTGAAAAATAAACAATTGGGAAAAAAAGCTCTTTTGCTCAGAGACCTGTGGAATAATATCAAAAAGTCTAATGGACATTTAACTGGGGTCCGAGGAAAGAGAAAAGAAGAATGGATCACAATTATTTAAAGAAATAATAACTGGGGAGCCTCGGTGGCTCAGACAGTTAACCAGTGACTCTTGGTTTTAGCTCAGGTCCTGATCTCTGGGTCCTGGGATCCAGCCCCCATGCAGAGCCAGCAGTCTGCTTGGGGACTTTCCATCTGCCCCTCCCCCACCCCCACACGTGTGGGCTCTTGCACTCACATTAATAAATAAATCTTAAAAAGAAAAAGAAATAATAACAATATTTTCCACATTTGGTAAGGCACATACATTTACATACTCAAAAAATCCTGAGAAGCTTAAGCTGAATAAAAACTATAGATAGATGGGGGCGCCTGGGTGGCTCAGTGGGTTAAGCCTCTGCCTTCGGCCCAGGTCATGATCTCAAGTTCCTGGATGGAGCCCTGCATCCGGCTCTTCGCTCAGCGGCGAGCCTGCTTATCCCTCTCTCTCTGCCTGCCTCTCTGCCTACTTGTGATCTCTCCCTCTCTGTCAAATAAAATAAACAAAACACAAAAAAACTATAGATGAATTTTGAAGGTTTATAACACTTTAATATTATGCAGAGGGCGAGAAGGTAAAAAGATTTGGGACTCTAAATTTGTAATACATTTAGAGAAAACTGTAGCAAGGAGGATATGGAAAAAGGGGAAATATTTAAAAAAGGAACTTGAGGTGCATTCTGTTCCTTTTAAATCTACTGCTAGAATGTTAAATAGAAGTATAGACTGAACTTATCCATTAGGTAATTAAACAAAAACATTATTATTCAGTAGCTATGCCACTTATATAACTAAGATTTCCTTTCATTTTCTTCCTCCCCCCTCCCTTTCTTCTAGCCTTTTATCCTAGAGACAGGCAAAGGATACAATTTCTAACTGATACCATTAGTTTGAGAAGAAGTGACATTTTATTATTTAAGTCAAGAGTTATTGTGATAACCAATAATTTAATATTTATAATGTCGCATATTTAACTAATTTCTCCACAATTACTATACAGTAGGATGCTGGACTTTTCAAGATGACTTAGTAGAATTTCTATTTAAAAGATATGAAGTTAAAACAGAAAATTATTTTACAAAAATAGGCAAAAAAGAAAAAATAACAACAAAGACAGTTTTTCTCTTTTATCCATTCAGAATACTAGAATAGGGTGACTAGAAAGTCACACTGGAAATGCGAGATAGAAGGTTCTCTTTAAGCTACTCCTAATAGAATGTTAGTCATACATCCTCAACTGAACTAACACTCTGTATCTTCTCTATAATATTGGTAAGAGAGTTAAAAATGATGCCTCTTTATTATACCACCTGACAAATGTGAGATTAGAGAGTCTGGCAGAACTTTGAAGGCCAAGTAGCAGGGTGTATGATTCTGAGAGATAAGCTAACTCCTTAACTAGAATAGAAAGATTGTGTGAGATTTACCCCCTCCTGTAAGGCCCCCTCTAGTCCCCAAGGATTAAACTCAATTATAATTTCATTGGTACTTGAATTTTCCCTTATTGTCACCTATGGAGTATCTGACTTTCAGAAAGAACACGTCAGCCTTACACATAGAATCAATAAGAGCTGGAAAGCTACCACCCAAATTGTTTAATGTATCCACAAGAGACCACAGTATTACTGGGATTCGGTAATGTGAAATCTGAATAAAAGCCTTACGTTAATTACTGCTTTCACTTTTTTTTTCAAAGCCCAGTTCATAACAAATTTTGAAAAGAGAAATTTGGACTTGGTCACTGTTTGTTTTCCAGTTAATTCTTCAAATAGCTTCAGGATAGCTTTAGTTAATTTGGCAAAATGCCCTCAAAAGTAAATTAGCATGTTTAACAACTTGGCCAGTCTCTCCCTCACCCCCACCCCAAGCAAAGCCTGCTTAATTTCAAGCAGGCATTTTAACATATAGTTGGTCTAAATTCCGTCCTGTGTTCATATCTTGAATTGGCTGATTTGGAAGCAGGCAGACTTCCTTCTGTACCTCATGCAATTTAGAAACAACAGCAGATTAGTGATTAAATTGGCTGAACAACTTCTGGCTCATATCAATTAATTTCTCCAAGGATTTTTCCTTAAATAAAGCATCTTTTCTACACAGCTGCAGGGAACGTCTCAAACAGCCAGACTATATAATACAGCACTATCTTTGAATTCTTTCATTTTTAATGTTAGAAGCTCTGTCACAGAAAACAGCCTGGAAACTCTGTGGGGGCAACCCACCATTATTCTACCACACTGACACAAGCCTTTTAAACCAAGTAACAGTGCTCCAATAAATTAAGACTCTTTATAAAGAAGAACTCGCACCTTCCGAAAGCACCTGCGATCATGAAGGATGTGAGGGTATTCCTAAGATAGCCAATTACCAGCAATGTATTTGGAAGTTATAGAGGTATCCTCCTCCATTTTTAATTCAACATGAAGTCTATACCATGTGAAAAGTGATTTTCCAAAAGGAAAGACAACAACCAAACAGACACATCATATACTGAGTCTGGTGAACAAGAGCAGAAGAAGGTGGGATGACCCCAAACAAGGGGTGAGGGGATAAGCTTACGATATTCACTTCCTTCTGATCCATAGAGTTCATGTCTTAAGAAAAAGTGGCAGATTACAAAGGTAAAACTGACACCTCGTGCAAATGGGAAAAAGTTCCCTTTCCTTTGAGCGTTTCCTTAAGATGACTGGTGGTTTACTTGGCTTGTACGCTTGGCTCTTGGCAGCTGACCAACCCAGGTACCTGCTCCTTCCAAACTTCCCTCTTCTCTCAATTCATAGGGAGCAGAAACTACCTGCCAGAAATTACAGTTTGAGTTGAGAACTCTCCAGACATAAGAAAGAAAATCCAGAGACTTGCCATATGGACCAAAACTTGTGTTTTAAAGTTTAAAAACTCAGAATTTAATGTAGGTACAAGAATATTATTTAGGCATTGTATTATTTGAATGTTTTGGAAAGTCTCCTTATATTTTATTTTTAGTAGTTTTTATTGCCACAATGTTTTCGATCACTTTGTAGGGTATATTTGTGCGAAATTAGGAAATGGGAATGTTTCTGATAGCAAAAGTTTGGATTTATAAAAATATAGAATTATGCTTCAGATAAGGCTGTTTATGAACAGGTTTATACATTAATGCTTTATACTGGAAAATCTTTTATTTTTTTAATTTCACAAGATGTCCAATGGAAAGTCTATTTTTACCAAAAGTTTTAGAACAGATTAAAAGTTAAAATCATTTGGTCACAGGAAGAGCACAATATATACTTCCGTGGAGTATTGACTTGATATTTATATACTCCCTGGGTTTATTTAGTGTCCTAGTATTAGATTTAAAAAATTAAAGCACCATTTCCTATAAGTCACCATGTTTTGACACTGTACAATTCTTGGACATAATTACTTCGAGCCTCTAGAGTAAGATCAGCAAGCAACTAATGAAAGATTTCTGGTAGCAGATAGAATGAGACAATGACTATATAACAGAGATCAAATTACATCCACAGGGAATATGGTGCTTCCCCCCCCCCCCAAGATTTTATTTATTTATCTGACAGACAGAGATCACAGGTAGGCAGAGAGGCAGGCAGAGAGGGGGCGGGGGAAGCAGGCTCCCTGCTGAGCAGAGAGCCCAATGTGGGGCTCGATCCCAGGACCCTGAGATCTTGACCTGAGCCGAAGGCTTTAACCCACTCAGCCACCCAGGCGCCCCTATGGTGCTTTCTCTATTCTGTGAAAGTCTACAGTAAAACCTCACTAATTTGGATGAATTACGTGAAGGGTTCTTTTGACTCAGTGAATAGTCTGCTTTATAGATTATTAGGAAAGAAACACATTTTCAGTACATCCACTGGAAGGAATTGCTACCAAATGCTCATTTAAAATAGCACATTCATTGTTGGTTTTATATGAATTTTGATAACATACTCGAAAGCTGTTAATTATCTTAAGTAGGTTAAACAGTTTCTTGATATATGTTTCTACTAATGATTTGTTTAGCAAAGCAAGCCTTTTCATATTATAATATAAAGGTATATTACAGTTTCTAATGACTAAAGATGCTGCATTTTATTTTTTTTAAGATTTTATGTATTTATTTGACAGAGAGAGAGAGAAGAGAGAGAGAACACATGTGCACAAGCAGGCAGAGCAGCAGGCAGAGGGAGAGGGAGAGGGAGAAGCAGACTTCCCACGGAGCAGAGAGCCTGACGTGGGGCTGACTGAGCCACCCAGGTATCCCAACATCCTGCATTTTAAATTAGTTAAACCTAAAGTGTTCAAGTTTATAGCTTTTCATAATACTAGTCTCTGGAAAAATTATAGGCCTTTTTTTCAGAGGGGCAGTACTCTCATTGACTATTCATAATATATTACTTTAATTAATTATCATATCCTGATGGAGTATTGTTTTCAAGTTTGGGTGACAGATTTCTGCAGTGGATATCACATATCCATAGATTCTAGTTGTAAATCTGAGGGACTGAGAACATGAACTCTTTTTATAAGTGTGGTATTTCCCAAACAGCGAGTTGAGCTTTTCATAGGGAAATGAGAATATTATGAGGCCTAATACCTATCTAGCTCTGTGACTGTCTTCCCCACAGTGTCCAACAGGCTAGCGCAGTCAGCTGTCAGACGTCCTCCAGAAATCAAGGTACACTGTGTCAGCCACAGCTCTTTGTGCTTTTGAGAGGGATGTGGAACGGTTTGGGGCTTGGTTTCTGATTTACTCTTAGGGTCCAAATTCCAGCTCAATGATGTACTAGCCTTGCTCCGTTTTCTCACCTGAAGAGTAGGTATATCAGCAAGACTTAACATCACAGGTTGCTCTAAGGGTTCAATGAGGAAACTTAAGCCCAGCACATGGTATTTAGAAAGAGCCAAGAGAAAGTTAGGAATTATTATCTATTGCCTAGAAATGCATCAAAAAAGGAAATTGGGTTCATTTGGCATGAGTTGTTTAGATTGAGTTTTCATTCCCCTCTCCACCTGCCTATGTGCATTGTTTTAGACAAATCCTACTTTCAAAGGAACAGGGTTTTCTTTACCTTTTTTACAATTATATGTTTTTGAAAGCAATGAGTTTAATATTTTCTAGGGGACCACATTCCACTTTAACATTCAGAAGTTTTCAGAAGTCACACTTTTTCCCTCCAGTAAAATCAATGCATTTTCAAGGTTTTGGCATTTCCCCTGTGTGTGATGGTTTCTCAGAGATGACCAGCTGGGTTTTTGATCACAGTTGTCTGGGGCTGGAGACTTAAATCTGAAGTGGCTAAGTATTATCTGACTAAATTAATGCACAGAGAGCTAGGGCTTCAGTTCTGATGTAGTGCTTTGTGTTCTTCTCTTTTCAGATTGAGATTATTCATTTTAGTGGGAAAAAAAAAAGGAAAGAAAATAGGAGTTGAACAGTTCTGCCAACTTTGTTGTCACCAGTAAACATTTTACAATTCGAAATTAACTCTTCTAAGGAATGGTCTAATCACCACAACTTTCATTTGGTAGCTCTAAGGAGTCAATATTTGCTGATGGGATCAGTATCATCCATAATTTACTGTTCTTTCCAACTCAAAACGTATACATATTGGCATCTGTACATTCTGTCTCAGATGAAGCATCCACTTCTTTTGAAGGCAAAACATTTGGGGGAAATACCATTAATATAAAGATGTGCTTACAGAAGCCTGTGGTAATGACCAGATATATGCTTTTTTTTTTTTTTTAATGAATTGGGTTAAATCTTGAAGCACTGCCACTTTCCTCTTGTAATACACTCTTCTCACCTTATAGCAAGTAATCACCACTAACAGAGATTATACTGTTTTAACCTACATTCTATATCTATTTGGTATCACAAATGAAAACTTCAAAAACACATTCTGATGTTGACTGGGGGTATAACCCTTTGCACAATTGTGCTCTGGCTTGGACTGTCGTTTGACTTTATATACTCACTACACCAACATCTCCTCTAAGTCAACCTTGGAGCTCTCTACTCCACACCCAACCTCTGTCACTTCCTCACCTCACTCCACCACAGCTCTGGCATGTTGTATCTTATTACACTCAATAAAAACTAAACAGTGGAAAAAATTTAAATAACTGTTCTGGGAATTTTTCTTTGGCCCAAGAATGTGAGGCTAGGTATGCTCTAGAAATTTCCAGAGGGGAATATATAGGAGTACATACAGGAAATATACAAGCATTTTAAGTCGGGGGAGAGTACTCACATCCAGAGCTAGAATACTTTCAGATACCACTTACAGGTTTGCTTTTGGTTCTCTATAAACCTGCATACACCACGATGTTTATATTACAAGTACTGTATGAATGGAAGCTTTGCCTGGATAGGAACAAAGAGCTCTAACATCCTTGGCAGGTGTTTCTAGGGATTTGCTTGCCATTAAGTATAAACCATCGCCTGGCATTAAAGGCCACTAGACGCCCACAGGAGGCTACTTAACATAGAAGAATCTAAAGTCCATTCGAATTACTAGCTTTTGCCTACATGGCTGATTTTATATGAAACTGGGGTGACTTAAGAGAAGAACAAGGCATCGAAACTTTGGCTGGGCATACAGCCAGACATCCACACACATCTAGATAGACCCCGCAGCTGCTAAAGGGGAGGCCCAATGCTGGGGAGGACGAAGCAGTCGGCGGGAGCACAACACAGATCTTGGGATCCAGGCTTCTCCCCATGCTCTTCTCCATTACTCTCTGGCTCTCTTTATCTCACTTTCAAAGACATAAATCAGCAGACCAGAAGGACTAGGCTCATTAAGGTAATTGGTGTGGGAAATTTATGGATATAAATAAATACATGAATTCATAACCCAAACTGGATTTGTTGTACAGGAGCTAAAACTCAAGTAAACCAGAATAAAGGGACGGAACAGAAGGAAGAAGAGACGAGCCCATGACCTTCGCCGAGAAACAGAGTGCTGTATGTGGGGAGGATCAGCCCAGCTAGCGGGATGGCAGTGCATCTAATGCTCTTGATGCCAGTGGTGAAGCGCCTGATGAAAGGGGGTGACATGCCTGCAAAAACACTGATTCATCCTGAGTCCCCGGAATGCAAGTGAGCAAGCAAGTTTCGTGTAATTCCGAGTACAATCGACTGCCACAGGTCACTGCAAGAGAGGTGGAAAGTTCAACATTCTTGTCCAAAGATTAATAGAATCTTAATCTGCTACCTGTCAACCAAGAATCAAATCTAAAGCCTCAGAACCAATGATCCTCTGCACAGGATAATAGGTGGAAGCAGTGAAGTGTAGGAGGCAAGCGTGCAGGTTTTGTGAACACATAGACCTGGGACAGAATGTTGCCTCCGCTCCTACCAGCATGGGAACGTGAACAACTTTCCTAACCTTCCCAACTTTGTCTTCTCTCAACAGGAAAAAAGAGAATAATGATTCAAACCTGATATGAATTGTTGCAAGGATTCAAGTAGGTGACACGAAAAGCCCTCGAAAAAGTATAACATCACAGCCCTTTGAATGCACCTTGTTTTTATTATCATATCTTAGTGATCAATTCTACATTTCTTTGGGCACCTAACCTTGAAGTCAAGAACTGAATCTGACAGCTCTGTCTGTTTCACAAGAGGGACACATGCATCACCGAATGGTAGAAGCAAAACTCATCCTGGCTCTGCATTCGGTGGGTGCACCCGTGGGTCCCCAGCGATCCACGAACAATCCCAATGCCAAGACATGGGAAGATGAGATCCTGTGAGCTAAAGTTCACTGAAACAAAGGAATTCTTGAAGTGGAAATATATATGCAAGTTTTTAAATTAAAGAATCATTTTTACAACCATGGCACAGAGTTAAAGAATGAGGGGAAAGTAGATTTGTGTCCCATAGAATCTGAAGCACCCTCATTGTCACGATCCCACATGGACGATGTTGTTACTTTCCTTGGTAGCCCTTAGAGTCTAGCAGGGGCAGGGGAAGGGGATTCATATTTTATAAACCTCAGAGGACCTTTATTAATGAGTAAAAAGTGTTTCTTAGTCTGGTTAACAGTTTTTTGTTTTTGTTTTTGTTTTTGTTTTACATTCTTCAAGTAACAAAATATTTGAAACTTATTGTATTAAGTTCTGATGAACCTAGAAATGCTAAGAAGAAGAGGGAAAGAAATGATTTGTTACAGAGTTATAGATCTGATTTCTGTGTGTGGAAAGTCATATATATTTGTTCTTTTTGCACTGAATCTGATAACCTGCCATAAAACTTTTGTTAATGCTAAGAGGAAAGACATAGCTAACGCTATAAATTCACTTAGATATCTCTGCCTTACATATTTTGGTCGCAAATTAAATTTATCACTTCATTATCCCTTTCTGGCAGTTGGAAGTTGTAGACTTTAATGGAAGGTGCCAGGGTTGTTAACAGAATCTTCCCGTCACAGATGAAGGAAATGTAAAAGCAAAACTCACAAAGATTTGATGGGATTTATGCTAAAAGACAACAGCTCCCAAAAGCACAAACTAAGAATGAAACCTGTGCGCTATCAGGGAATGGGATTAATTACTTAACAGATTTTATAACTCTTTTACCACCGTAAATAAAAATGTAGCAATTTTTACAAGTGATCACTTGGTCACAGCCATTTGCTTATAGATTGGAATTAATGAGGACATTTACATAAAACTTATACTGTTTTCATCCCTCAAGACACAGTTCATTTGTCCCTTTCTACCTGCTCCTGATGCCCCAGGTTGAGATGAACACTTGTTCCTTTTAGCTTCCATAAATCTGATATCATAACAGCAGTTATGTTGAGATGAGGAGTAGTTAAGTAGTTAAGCGCACAGTTTTTGCAATAAACAGAATGGGGTTTGTATCCTGTTTCCACTGCAATAGTGAAACCTCTTTAAGCCTATTTCTACCTTTGTAAAATGGGGAAATACACACACACACAGACACACACACACGTAAATGTATGTATACACGTATAAGCATATATAATTGCATAAAGCATGATTTTTTAGTACCATGATTTTTTGCAGTTGACTGTCCCTCAGGGATAAAGGGTTTATCTTTATTCATCACTCAATCTCAATTATTTATCAAAATGCCTGGCATGTAATAGATACTCGATACTTGTTGAATGACTAGATTATATATTTAAATGACTAAAATCCAAACTCAAAGTTTTAAGCTAGGCAGAGATATGTAAAATAAATTCAATTAGTACCAAAAATCAAATCTGTCACAAAAATTATGTGAGTTCAAAAAAGATATGTGATATTTGTTTCCAGCCATAATTTTGTAGGAGATGCATCTTAGGTAATAGAAAGTAAAAAGCAGAAACTTGAAGGAAAAAAATACCAGAATCAAAATATAGTTTTGGAGTCTTTACAACTTTGCAATAGTAGTGCCTCAGAAAATGAACAAAATGTACCTGAGTGAATGGAAACTCAGCCTAAAGAGTTTGTCTTTATTTCCACAGTTGTAATGTTATTACCAAATAATAAGAGAGCTATTGCAAGAGAAAATGTCAATGCATATGTTAAAGCATTAGAAATGTATGTGACTTAAGGCTTCCAGACAAATGCCCCGCTGGGTTTGTTTGTGTAAGGGTGGGTAGACCAGAAGGGCGAAAACACCTAGACCTACAATGTAACACCCTATCAGCAATCAACTTAGGGTTCTGTTCTGGGAGCTGTGGCCTCAGGCAAGGCTAGCCTTTGTTAACAGAGGCTGCAGTCACTGGCTGATCCTACAAAGCAAAGCAAGTTGAAGGCCTACCAAAGGACCTAATCAAATTTTCCATCTTTAAGAAGCAGCTTCTCATTTGCATTGTGATGCCACCTCTCTTACCTATGTCATTTCTCAAGAAGCCAGATGTTCCCCTTCTTGATTTCTAAGCCCTAGCCAGTCTCCCTGATGCGCAAGGCCTAAACTACTTCAATTCCACACCCAGCTGCCGGCAAGTTGGCAGAGGAAAATACATTTGTTTATGCCCCCAGCCATCCATTTTCTTTAAGCTGGTTCCCAGCCAAGATTTTTATCAAGGTACCAGTTATTCTCTTCCAGTGGTTAAATTCATAAGATTTTTAGTTCCCAAAGGCTACCTGATTAAAAGTAATTTGGACATAAAAAAATGTCTTTAGTATTTCCTATATGACATGTCTTCTTTGTCCCTAAAAGTATTGCTGAATGCTTGTCCTCTAATTTCTGTCAGAGTTTGATGTATGCTTTAAAAAATAAAATTAGTTTAATTGATATATTTATACATACACACACAGTACAACTACACAGACTGCAAGCACACAGTTGAGGAATTTGGACAAATAGGTCTATCCATGAAACTGTCACCCCAACCAAGGTATAGGACATATCTACCACTCTGTAAAGTTCCCTTGTATTTTATTCCGGTAAAGCTCTACTTACCACTGTTGCAATTTTTCTTTTTTAAATTTTTTAAATTAAATTTAATTTTTTTGTGTGTGTTCCAGAATTCATTGTTTATGCACCACACCCAGTGCTCCACGCAATACGTGCCCTCCATAATACCCACCACCAGGCTCACCCAAACCCCCCACCCCTCTCCCCTCCAAAACCCTCAGTTTGTTTCTGAGTCCACAGTCTCTCATGGTTCACCTCCCCCTCCGAACTCCCCCAAATTACTTCTCTCCATCTCCCAATGCCCTCTGTGTTATTCCTTATGCTCCACAAGTAAGTGAAACCATATGATAATTGACTTTCTCTGCTTGACTTCTTTCACTCAGCATAATCTATCTCCTCCAGTCCCATCCATGTTGATACAAAAGTTGGGTATTTGACCTTTCTGATGGAGGCATAATACTCCGTAGAATATACGGACCATATCTTCTTTATCCATTCATCGGTTGAAGGGAATCTTGGTTCTTTCCACAGTTTGGCGACTGTGGCCATTGCTGCTATGAACATTGAGGTACAGACGGCCCTTCTTTTCACTACATTAGTATCTTTGGGGTAATTATCCAGTAGTGCAATTGCAGGGTCATAGAGTAACTCTATTTTTAATTTCTTAAGGAATCTCCACACTGTTTTCCAAAGTGGCCGCACCAATTTGCATTCCCACCAACAGTGTAAGATAGTTCCCCTTTCTCCACATCCTCTCCAACACTTGTTTACTGTCTTGTTGATTTTGGCCATTCTAACTGGTATAAGGTGGTATCTCAAGGTGGTTTTGATTTGAATCTCCCTGATGGCTAATGATGATGAACATTTTTTCATGTGTCTGTTAGTCATTTGTATGTCTTCTTTGGAGAAGAGTCTGTTCATGTCTTCTGCCCATTTTCTGATGCAATTATCTGTTTTGTGTGTGTTGAGTTTTAGGAGTTCTTTATAGATCTTAGATATCAGCCCTTTGTCTGTAGTGTCACTTGCGAATATCTTCTCCCATTCCGAGGGTTGCCTCTTTGTTTTGTTGACTGTTTCCTTTGTTGTGCAGAAGTTTTTGATCTTGATGAAGTCCCAAAAGTTCATTTTTGCTTTTGTTTCCTTTGCCTTTGGGGACATGTCTTGAAAGAAGTTGCTGTGGCTGACGTCGAAGAGGTTACTGCCTATGTTCTCCTCTATGATTTTGATAGATTCCTGCCTCATGTTGAAGTCTTTTACCCATTTTGAGTTTATCTTTATTTATGATGTAAGAGAATGGTTGAGTTTCATTCTTCTGTATATAGCTGTCCAATTTTCCCAGCACCATTATTGAAGAGATCGTATTTTTTCCACTGTATATTTTTTCCTGCTTTGTTGAAGATTATTTGACCATAGAGTTGAGGGTCCATATCTAGGCTCTCTACTCTGTTAGATAGGGACCACTGTTGTCATTTCTAATGATATAGATTTTTTTCTTCCTACCCTTAAACTACACATAAATGGTATGAGTTGGTAAGTATTCTTTTGTGTCTGGCTTCCTTCCCTTAACATGCTGTTTTTAAAATTCATCTATTTCAAATGTTATGGAAATGTGTTCTTGTTTCTCTTGGATAAATACCTGAGAATGGAACTGTTGGGCTTTTTTATAAGAAAATGTTGAGTTTTGCCAACTCATGGTAGCATTTTATATTCCCACTGGCAAAGTACAAGAGTTCTAGTTGCTCCGTATTCTTGCCAACATTTGATATTGTCAATCTTTTTAAATTTTGGCCATTATACAGGTTGTGGGGTGGTATCTCATTGTGGTGTCTAACTGCACTTTCTAATGTCACTTAACCATTTTCTCTGTTTTTTCTTACCTGGGTTTATCAGTTCTTACCTTGTGCTACCCTTCACTTAGGACAATATCGCCCCTAATCATACGCCAGACTATCCAAACTATGGTGAAGTGCAAGGCCGCCTGTGTGATGAATATAAGTTGGTGACAACAAAAGATGCATCTGTCAGAATATCTCTTTGACCTACTCCTGCTAAGCTTCCTTTAGGTTTCCCAGGAGGAAGAGAATGAGCCACTGTCAACACAGTGGTAAACACAGGTTTATCAGGATCTTGGTGAATTAAACAGAGGTTTGCTCAATTTGGGTGCCAAAGGGATAAAGGAGAAATAAAGGCAAGAAAGTGGGGCTATGGAATGTCTTTCCTTAGACTCGACTTTGTTTCCCTTATTCAACTGCCCCCCTTTCTAGGTTTTGACTCCTCCCTAACCAGTAAATACATTCCTGTTAGCGCAAGGATATTACCCTTGAAGCTCATTAGGATCAAGAGCGTCTCTTATTAATTGATTCAAAGTGAAAAAAAAAAAAGCCACCAGATTTCACATAATTTAGTCTAAATAAAACTTTAAAACAGTGCAAATCAATTGAACTGTCCTTTCATGTTGCATCCTTCAATCGCTGAATATTCTATATGGCATTTCACAGAAATATGATTTGATTTGAGAACATCTGCAGCAGTCTGGAACACATTTTCCCCTGTACTTGACTTTTAGCTCATTATAGCTCTCAGATGTTCTCTCAGCAATCCTGTGACATATTGGAGTGTTGCTGAACAAACATCAGTGAAGCCGATGTCTTGAGTAGTGTCAATCTCAGTTGAAAATGTTTCAGCTTTCTTAGCATCAACACTAGAAGAATTTAATTAACCCACTGAAACTTTCAAAATGATAGTTAATGCATGTAAGAAATAAGAAATCAGAAAAGTGGGGGAGAGTGGATAAGTGCTTAACCTCCCACAAGCTGATGCCTGCCACCTTCAGCCTGCACTGAAGCAGCTCACGAGAAGCCTGGTTGCTCTGCGCAGCCTCCCACGTTTTGCCACGAAACCTCTGGATTGCTCTATCGCCCCTACGGAGATGGAGAAGGTGGAGGTGGCAACTGCTGCTGTCATACTCCCCTGGTCCCCAGACAAGGTCAGCTTCCAGCCTCTAATCAGCTCCCATCCAGCTGCTCTCATGTTTTTAGTAGGTGGGGCTGGGAGACCAAGGTCAGAAAAGCGCTGTTGGCAGTGACACGGTTTTTTGCCCACTGCTGCTATTACATTAAGGAAGCAGCTGGTGAGATAATGTATGCCAAAGTGCTTTGTAAATTATAAAGTGCTTATATAATTGTCATGGATAATCACTACTGTTGTTTTATTCCTAGGTTGCAGGAAGAGCACTGAGCAGGGCTATTGCATGGCAAAGTCCACCAGAAAGCTGAAGAGATGGGTGTGTAGGGTCTAAAGGGAGGTCTTTGGTGAGAGCACGAATGTGGATGATGCAACAAGGAGAGTCAAATTGCCTTCATGGGTCTGACGAGCACATATAGTAACATGAGAGCCATGAATAGGGGAAATACTAGTATTTAAGGGCCAAAAAAAAAAAAGAGAGGAAGAGTCCTAAAGATCAAGTCCAAGAAGGCTGTCTCCACACACAGAAATGTCATTTATGTCCAGGACTTTGCCATGCTTTCTGCCTTAGCCTGAGCTATTCTTCCTACACTTACTAGATCAAGTTTCAGATTGGTCTGGAAAATGTTCTCAAATACCCCACCACCCCTGCTATCCTGTGCATACCTATCACTGTAATTATCACTACGTTATAAATAACTCTTAAGTTGTCTAATTCCACAGTAGTCTGTGATCCTTTTAAGGGAGGGCAGTTACATTATTATTAATATTTGCCTCCACGATGCCTGGCACATCCTAGGTGCTAACAACTGTCTGCTTGAAAAAGTAAAGGAGGAACCAGGAATAAAAGAGTATTTAAAAATCAAAGAAGAAATTTCAAATATGAAGGAGTGGTCAACTGTAGAATATAACAAGACCTAGTAAAGACTTGGAAACTACTGCATTTGGTGAGAACTAAATCACTGATAACTTCAGCAAGAGCAGTTCTAGTGATTTGGGGAGTGGGGATAGGTAGAGATCTAATTTTGATGGGTTGAAGATTGAAAAACCAGTAAGGAATGAGAGACAGTGAGTGGAGATGACGTTTTCTAGAACCTAACTTTTCTTTCAGAAGAAATTTAGACTTGTTTTTCTCAACAATCCTATGAGATATATATTATTATCCCAAGTTTTTGGATGAGAAAATGGTGGCTAAGAGAAAGTACGTAAGGTGCCCAAGTCCTTATTACTAACAAGAAAGAAGTTATGTAAGGTACGTGCTATGCTCTGTTTCCTCAGTTGGATTAGCGTGGCTGTTGGATATCTTCACATAACTTAGGAAAACCAGGTACGATGCAAGAATAAATGTTTTCACTGTATGGTTTAGAAAGGCTCCCTGCTATCATGAGAGAAATTGGACACAGGTTGGAGTGACATAATGGAAAACTGCATTATGGAATTGGCTTCCAGCATGTGGACCACACGCAGAAAGGAAGGTGAAGATCACTAAAGATGAGCGTTTCCATTTTATAATTTTTCAAAGGGTCACTTCTGTAGCCATCAGTGCCTCTGGTGGCAGGTACAAGTTATATGGAACTCTGTGTAATACTTACCAGCTGATAGTACTGTGGTAACAATCAACTCCCAAATCTCTGTGACTTAACACAGTAAAAGTTGGTCTCTCAGTCACAGAAAGTCTGCTATCTCAGATGTCCTAGAAGTGGTGCCTCAGCAAACCAGGTCATCCATTTTATGTTGCCACCTTCTCAACATGAGACTGTGGTGTTCACTGAGGCAAGGGAAGCAAATAGGGAGAATCGAGTGCCAGCTTTCATGTTTCCATTCAGAATCAGATACCATACTTCACTCACATTTCATTAACTAAAGCAAGTCACCCAGTTACATGGAATATCCAAGAGGCAAGGAGATTTGCTTCTCCTATGGAAACAGAAAATGTTAGTGGACACCACCAATGCCTACCACCAACACCAAACACGTGAACAGAGTAAGAGAATCTTTAAAGCAGGCTTCTTCTGTATCTCAATAAAGACTGTATAGAGTAGTACTGAATTATCTTCCTAGGAGGCCTGGATTACCATAACCGCTATGTTTACTGTCGTAAGTTTCACTCAGGATCTATTTTAAATGGCAACAAAGACTTGGCTATATTTAGTTTCTGAAAGATCACTAGCTTGATGGGTGACATTGTACAGTTCAGATGGCCTGGGTGCATGCTGAAATTAACTGCCAGAAGAGGATCTAGAGAAGGTTCTATAGTTTGAGATGACATGGGATGAAATTGATAAGCAGGGAAGACAAGCAAAATGCTTTAAAGATGTATGGCAACAAAACTGCAAAAGGCATAATCTTGACGGTGTTTGCCATGAACAATCTATAGCACACCGGCCAGCAGGCATGAGGGACTGGGAGTGAGATCTTCAAGGCATTTCCATCAATGAGACAAATTTACAAAGGTGCCTGAAGCTGCAAACCAAAGGATTCTCTGAGCAGCATTAGCACATTTTTCTGTGTAGGCTGTAGTCACATCTCAAACACATTTCTAGGCGTTGCCTGTGACCACAAAGCACGGACTATTATAGGGTATGGATCTGAGGCATGTAATAAAATCACTTCCAGTAGCTATACAACATAAAATAGAGGGGATATTGAGATATTAGGTGGTTAACTAGATTGATATGGGCAACCTAACAGAGTGATCATGTTTCTAAGAAGAGGGAAGGGGATGGATGTTTCATCTGGATATATGAACTGATTTGGCTAACCACAAGATTGATAATCATTCAGTACAATTAAAGATATCTTGGCCTATCCTTCCTAGGCTTCTAGGGTTTTGGTAAATCTCTTCAATAGCAGTTGTGATCCGTATAATTTGAAAGCTAAAACAAACAACACCACCACTAACTAATTATGTTTTTTTAATTAATTAATTAATTAATTAATTTTGGGTGGTAAATCAGATCCCCCTTTTAATTTCAAGATGTAGACACTTAATTTTTTTCCCTCAAATCTTAGGACAAATTGGCATAAAGCTGACTATAATTAGAATTTCTGTTGACTCTTTACATTATTAAAATGACTCTTTGACCCCTTTAATTAGCAGAAAATTATATCTTTTATCTAATGCTCCCTTTATTCAAGTGGGCAGATGAGCTTAAACAGAGATAAAACAAATATATATTTTTTCTCAGGGAGAATCTCAAGGGCATAGCTCAGCATTACAGAGAGATATTTTGCCTTACTCCATAAAATCAGGATTAGGAACAAAGCTAACTGGTTTGCAATAAATGTGCACTGATTTTGTAGAGTTCTTAGGAGGAAGTGTAGGGGATGGGTTCCAGGGTAGTATTTGAATTCAAATTTCATCTTACATGCTTATAGTAATGCTTTCTTTGTAAATCCTCAATCCCCACCCAGAACAAGAAAAATCCCAAGTTTTCTTTTTTCCTGGTGTAAAAGTAACATCAAAATTAATGTGGGTAAGTGTGTTGAAGATGGAAAGTACTTTTACACAAGTTCTATGTGTATAATTAATATCGATAAGGTGCATTCTGATTAAAGTAGTATATTTGATGGAATATGAGGAATTATACTTAACTGCTTATTTTCATGAAAGTGACAAAAGAATAATCACATTTGTGCTTGGCGATTAGATACCTGTTTTTGAATGAGGATAAATAAGAAATCGTGATTTTTTAAAGCATGATGGATGAAGCAAAGCACAGTGGGATGATGCAGAACAGTAAAAATGTTTGGTTTACACTTTATTTCAGACATACAGTGGAGGACTGCAAAGCCCAGTGCTGTGCAGTTCCTAGATTGGTCAGTGGGCAAGTGGTCAGTGCGCCACACTCAGGGAAGTGAGAAGCTATATCCTGCCAGGTCTTGTCCTGTGTCCATGCTGATGGAGGCATTGCTACCTGATCACACGACTCTGCTGGACTTGGCTTTGGATCATAGTCTTCTTCTATATATTGCTGCTGGCCACCACTACCAGCTGATTGTGGAGTTGCCCTGTGAAATAAACCCACTTACCCCTGAGATGGGAGAGAGACCATTCTGATAAGGCTGATAGTGGCACAAACTATTTTGGCTATAAGAAATGCAAAACTACCTCATTCTACAACATGATAGACTCCTACCAGCATATCCCCTAATGGTTCACTTTAAATTCTGGTATTGCTACTGGGATTTGACAACAGTAATGGACTCAGCCCTTCTACCTATTTTAGAACAAGGAAGGACCACTCATGCTATTTTACTGCCCAAACCCCAAATTAACAAATTTTACCTGGAAAGTGAACACTTACGAATTTTTCGAAGCTTTTTTTTTTGTAAAAGGGAGTGCTTCAAAGGACAAAGATGCAAGCTTTTGACCAGATCAAACAAAAGTAAGCTAGCAAAATCATGTTATCAGTAGACGGTCAAAAGAAAGTATACAAATAACGTGTAAGTATTACATATACAAATTACCCCAATATTTCTGTATGTCTACTCGTGTTTTATTTATGTATCTATGTGGCTCTGTAGCTACCTCTCCATCATCTATTTTAAAATTAACAATAACAATAATGGGCATTTGCTGAATGCCTGCTTGCTATGTGTTATGCACTTTACATATGTGATTTCTAATCCTCACAAAGTACTGGTGAAACTGATATCATTATCTCAATTTGCCAGTACAGGAATAAAGGACTGTGTGATTCATTAAGCTGGCCCAGGTTCACCCAGTAGTAAGCCACTGAGCCTGGATTCTAGACCTGCTAGACTCTAACACTGTGCTCTTTTCACTACAGCACACTGACTTCTTTGTGGGATCATTAAACATTAATGAGATGATTAGACACTCAGAACTACAAGAAGGGACTATCAAATCTTAGTCAACATTTTTTTTTTTTTTTTTTTTTTGCTTCTAAGTAGGACTAATCACCATTTACAAATAGGTGTCTATCCTATTGTTAAAAGATACTTGGCATTTCAGCATTCTACCTAAGATACTACTCAAACCATCTAATGATATTTAGAGATGCAATTAAATCCCCATAATATCTATGCAGTAGACTCTGATTTGGTAATTCTTGAATTTGAACCTCCAGGAACTGGTGCTTTTTTTTTTTTTTTTTTTTTTTTTTTTTTGCCATGTCTTAGGAAGTGAGCTCCATCGATAAAAGTATTTAGCCCCACATAACCTGGCTAGTCATAGAAAAAGATTTTAATAATACTGCTTCCTCTTTCAGTCAGTACCCAAGTAATTGACAGAAATGTAGCATGTCATCTGGAAGTTTTCTAATAGTATAAAGTACCTAACTGAAAGCCTCAAAAAGAATAACCACAGTGATTCAAAGCTGCACCGGGAGAAAATAACATGGACGAGAACCATAGGCCCATAAGATGAACTTGAAGGAAAGTGGCTTTCATCTCCCTCACTCCCTCTTTTCTGGGCTAGCTCTGCAAGTTGTATCAGAGAAAAGAGAAAAAAAAAATGTTATCATAGATGGATGAGGGTTAGTTGCAAGAGCCTACAGGTGTGTCCCTCACCATGGACTTTTTAAGATTTCCATATACTTATGATGAAATTAAATTATTTCATATTATTCCAGTTTACATTTTTAAGTATTATATATACATTTACTCTCTTCACAAGTTCTTCGTAAGATGTAAATATTATGAATATTTTCTCTCATTCTGTGACTTGAATTTTCATTTACTTAACTGTGTCTTTTGATGGCCAGAAGTTAATCTTGACAAAATGTTACCAATTTTTTTTCCTGTTGGTTAGTGCTTTTGGCATCCTATCTAAGAAATTTTTCCTTATCCCAAGATTATGAAGCTATTTACTTATGTTTTCTTTAAAATTTTTATACTTTTATATCTATCATATATTTAAAACTACTTTTGTGTCCTGTGTGAGGAAAATATGAGGTTCCATTAATTTTAGCACCATTTATTGAAAGTACTTTCCTTTTTCCACTGAATTGCTTTGGCACCTTTGTAAAAAATCAATTGAGTATATGTGTGTGGGTCTATTTCTGGATTTTCTATCTGTTCCATTGATCTATTTGTCCATCCTGGCTCTAAAATATGCTTGTTTGATGACTGTAGATTTATAGAAAAACTTGAAGGCAGATAGTTCAAATCCTCTAACTTTGTTCTTTTTCTAGACCATTTTGGTTATTTTAGCTCCTTTAAATACCAATGAAAATTTTAGAATCAGCTTGTCAGCTTCTACAAAAATATGTGTTGGGATTTTGATTGGGATTGTGCTATATAGCTACAGATTAATTTGGAGAGAACATATCTCTCCATTGATTTTTTTCTCATTATTTTTTTCTCAGCAATCCCTTATAGTTTTCAGTGTGTGGATATTGCATACATTTTAATTTGTTGCTAAGCATTTTGTGGTTTTTAAATGTTATTGTAAATGGAATTTTAAAATTTAATTTTCTGATTGTTCATTGTTTCTATTGTTCATCTAGAAATACAACTGACTTTGTATATTGTCTTCATATCATGAAACTTTCCAAAGTTCACTTATTGATTTTCAATGGTGTTTTTATAGTTTTTTGAGGATTTTGAGGTATTCAATATTACCATCTGCAAATGACAGTTTTAGTAGGTTTCCAATCTGGATGCCATTTATTTCACGTCTTCACTACACTAGTTAGGACCTCCAGTACAATACTGGAGAGAAGTGATGAAAGTGGACAGGCCAGACTAGTTCTGGATCTTAGAAGAGTAAGTTTATTTATTCGTCATTTAAATATGATTTTTGTTGTATAATTTTTTGTACATATCCTTTATCAGACTGAGCATGTTACCTTCTATAACTAGGTTTTTAGTATGAGTGGATGTTGAATTTTTGTTAAATGCTTTTTCTGCATCTAAAGACTTGAACCCGGAATATGTAAAGAAAATTCAGTAAAAAAATAAACCCAATTTTTAAGCAGGCAAAGGATTTGAATAAGTACTTAACAAAAAAGGTATATGGATAGCGAATAAAAAAATAAGGAAGTGTTTATTATCATTAGTTTTCAGGAAAATGGAAATTCAAATCACAATGAAATACCTATGGACATGTACTATAATGGTTCAAACTAAGAAGAGAGAGAATGCCAAATGTTGGCTGGAGTGTGAAAGAACTGAAACACCCACCCACACAGTTGGCAGGAGTATAAAATGGTACAACCACTATGAAATCTGTTGGAAAATTTCTTCTAAAGCTCTTACATCCCTTTAGGACCAAGACACTACACTCCTAAGTCTTAGTCAAGAGAAATGAAAATAGGTATTCACAAAAACAGTTATGCCTGAATGCTTATTTTAAACATACTTATAATACTGGAAAAGTGAAAACAGCTCAAATGTCATTTTGAATGAATAGCCAAATTGTGATGTATTTATACAATGGAATATTATTCACCCACAAAAAGAAATGAGTTACTTGACACCCACAACAGGGATGAATCTCCAAACCACTGTGCTCCAAACCACCAAACACACAAAAACATACATCTTCCAGAATTCTAATTATATGACGCCACAGAATATGAACAAACTAATCTATGATGATATAAACTAAATTACCTTTACTTCTGCTGGTGGAGAGGTGGGAGAGATAATGACTGGAAAGGGGCAGAAGGAAGTCTTCCGAGATGTTGGTAATGTTTGCTATTTTGACAGAAGTGAGGATTGCATGGATGTGTGCTTTTGTCAAAACTCATCAAATGGTTCATTTAAGACCTGTGCATTTTTCTTTCTGCAAATTGTATCTCAATTCGGAAAAATGAAAAGCATGAAAAAATAAATAGCATGGAAGACAGAAAACTTTTAAAGTTGTGAAGAGGAGGTACTAGTACTCTTTAGGTCTCTAGTAATGGTCATGCTCATGACGTCATATGGTCCTTTTGGACAGTTCTTTGTTCTCTGTGTTGAATAACATGTCAGAAACAAATAAATAGATGGTTAGACATTTACATATAAAATAGCACAACCAGGGGGCACTTGGATGGTTCAGTCAATTAAGTGTCTGCCTTAGGCTCAGGTCATGATCCCAAGGTCCTGGGATCAAGCCCCACGTCAGGCTCTCTGCTCTTTGGGGAGCCTGCTTCCCCCTCTCCCTCTGCCTGCCACTCCCCCTCCTTGTGCCCATTCTCTCTCTCTCTCTCTGTCAAATAGAGAAATAAAATATTTAAAAAATTAAATATTACAATCAGAGAGCAATAGTTTTATAAAATCACATCACTTGTGGCTTTACAATGATATGAGAATGATGTATCTGGTCAAATGGATGTACATATTTTTGTTTCTGTCATCAAAATAAAGTCTTATTTTAAGGGGTGCTATACAAACACATTGACAGTTTTCCTGATTTTATCCTAATGAAAGCTTTTTAATGAGTACAGACTATATTCACTGGTTAAATCACCAATGTATATTTCGCCATGTTTTAATACCTACTGAAAATAATCTGGCTTATTTGTTGTTTCTTTCTACAATCTCTGCTATTCTTGAAAGGGACTGGCTGGAATTTTAGTAATAAACAGCCTTTTTTTTTTCCTTCCAAATAAGGACACTGCAGATAATTTGTGCAGTTTAATCCTATAACCATGCAGCATTGTACTAGGTGCTTGAAAATTCAAGTATAAATACGACATCGTCTCTGTTTTCAAGATACTCATAATAACTTCGGTGATGAACAAGAAGACATATAACCAGAAGGTAATATAATAACTGTAATACCAGTTGAGAAATGAGGGACTCAATTTTCCCAGACAGAGAAGAGGGTCGTAGATGACTTCACAAAGGAAGTGACATTTACAATACATCTTACAATAAATAAGTGATGGATCAATATATTTATTCAGCAACTCAGCTACCATGCCACTGCTCCTTGTGGTACATGTCGTGTCAGACACGGGCACACAGTGTGTGGTCTGAGTCCTCAAGAAGCTTAGACTCGAGGTATTTTGCTAAGTTAAGAAGGAATAAAGGTTGCTCACCTGCCCACCTCACTCCACTCCGACTTCTTTCCATCTCATTTTATAAAACTAGGCTCACACATAAAATAGGACTTTAAGATCAAAGTTATTTTTTTCTTCTTACACTCATTTCATTTCTGATACAATGGGGAAGGCAATGGTTTGGCAAGTCAAATGACTACTGGTTTTTAATGCTACCACTTCATTGTTTTCTTACAGAGTTCATTGTCATTCATTGACATAAGCGGCATATACTGAGTCCTTACTGTGTATCAGTAGGTGTCGAAGGAATTGGGAAGTGGGCTTGCTGTCTGGTAGAGGAAAAAGACATTAAAAATCCAGATACTGTGTGATACTTGTTACAACTAAGGCTGAAGAAAAGGAGAAATTAATTCTGGTGTAGAGCTCAAAGAATAACTCAAAGAGAAGGGGGTTCTTGTGAATTTCTCTTCAGTGAGCGGGAAAGACATTCCAGATGTAGGGAACAGAAAGTGAAAATGCATGCAGATCCCAACCAATCAGTAGTTTTGGCCTGTACTGTTTCCCTTTCGAGGGCTCTTGAATCCTACTCTCATCTTAAGCACCAAAAAAAAAAAAAAAAAAAAAAAAAAAAAAGTGAAATCATTTCCTCCCATGCTTTTTGATTGCAAAATTTCTGTTCTAATTTTGGAGCACCCAATTTCTTTCATATTTCCCAAGCAAATAATCTCAACATACTGTGATTTGCCACATCTAAAAATTCCAAATACTAATATTTCATTTTCTGATATCACTAAAATAGATATTTTGCCTCCAACTCTAAAGAAGAACTTGTGGATAAAGTTGTACTTGCTGTTATAGTCTCAATTAAATATTCTTCACAATCCCTTAACCAAAACCCTTGGGGCCAAATACACCTCAGAATTCAGAATTTTTGGGGGGTGCTTTAGAAAAGTAAAATGGTGAGCGTGCCACATTTTACCCAATACCCCAGCAAGATGTGGGTTAGTAACCTGGAATCAAACACATTAGTCTCTCTGCAGTAAACACGTAAATGTTCACTCTAGAAAGAATTAAATAAAAATTAATAATAGTCTCACATCAGTTCAGGTCATCTTTGCTGCCAAATGAAACACCTGGTTTCAGGACTTTTTGGATTTCAGAATTATTAATGAGGGACTCTGGACTTAGATTGTGATTATCTTCATTTGATAGTTTTAGAAAGAGATTTGGAGAGATTAATTAACTTGTCCAACTTGCTCACCTAGTTAAGTAACAAAACATCATACAAACCCACCAGTCTGACTTTGGTCTCCGCTAGGAACCTCTGTCCCGCGTGTGGCAAACAACCACTTCACTTTCACTGAGCCGCCTAGGTTATCACCAGGGGGAAGGAGGCCTTGAGATTACCGAGTATAAACCAAGTGGGCACTCTGCTGCAGAGACCCCTCCTTTCTGAAGATCCTGGGAATAGCCTCTGCTTCCTTATCCTCCCAGATTTCCTCACTGCTGACTCTCTGCATGGACTGGGGATGTTATGTCTTTAATAGCAAAGCATCTCTGTCCTCATGATTCTTTTTGCTTACGTGTCTTGGACCTAACTGCTGCACTAATTCCCTGCCAGTTTCCTCACCAGGTACTTTCAGAGCACTGGCCATTCAGAACTTAGTTCACTGCTTCTCTGGACTTCCTTGCCTGATTCTCTATTTTACTTCTCTTCTAGCTCAACATCATTTAGTGCCAGCTTCCTCCACCAAGAAAAGCTTGTGTTGTGCTCACAGCTCACTTCTCAGTCTCTAATGCTATTCTGTTGCTATTCTCTTCTTTGTTACTTTTGGCAATGTGGGTCCTTGGATATGTCCATCAGAACTACCACGTGACAAGATGGGTTCCTGGGCCCACCTCTGACCCACTGAGTCAGTATCTCTGGGAGTGGGGCCAGAGAATCTGCATTTTTCACAAGTGTGCCACATGGTTTTTAAGCACCAGCAGTTTGAGATCATCTGCTCTGTGGTGTGCAAAGCTGGTGGCTGCTCTTCGTATGGGGTCTGCTCTCATGTTTGCAGGTACAGATTTATACACCTTGCACCATAAGAGCAGAGCAAACTATAAATGCCTGACTTCTTGCCTTTCCAAAGCCACCTAAAGAAACATCACTTGGGAAGTTTAAAGAATTAATAAGTGAGGGTATGCAAAGGGAGAGTATATTAAAGATACTAATTACTTAAAAGATAACACAACTAATTTGGCCAAATCCTTGTTTCCATAGCTAACGTCTCATTTCTCTCCATCTTCAAACACCACACTGTAATTGGTTTCTTCTAAATTTCTACTCTAATTTATTCTAGCCTGACCTCTGAGTGAAAGATTAAGTAGAGTCGCAATTGTACTTTCCAAACAAATCTTTTCCTACCTAAAGAAGCCAGCTACTTCTAGCAGGTCCTTCTGAAAAGGGTCTACACTATCTCTTGTTTTCCCTGTAACAAGAAAACATTGTAAAGACCAGCATCCTATTCTTCAGCTAATGAGAGAACAATCCGAGCCGTTTTCGAAGATACGCGCCCCACACCGGCAGCACCATGAAGGAACAGTTAGGAAGGCCCCCTGTACCCTGGATCCAACGTGCTTTGATCCACTGTTAGGGACATTAAGCTCAAGGGAACCATCCCCTGTTGTTTTGGTCACATCAGTCCACACTGGGGTATCCAGGAGCATAGCTCTACAACCAGACCAACTGCTAGTTCCTCAACTTGGGGTTGAGCACTGAATCGCTAATATAATCACACAGGCAAAAATCTATGTGAAAAAAAAAACCCTTTTTAAAATGATAATGCTGAAAATGACATGATTTTGATGAAGTCTGGGCTCACCAAAAAAAAAAAAAAAGTCAGAATCTAGATTCCATCTATCAGAAAATCAATTTCCACTTATGTCATTGACACAAGTGTCTTATCATTATTCATCTTTTATTTGAATACGTAAGTTTTGAGATGAGTGTGGAAGTCCTTTAAATACAAAACGGCACAGTGCAATGTGCCTACTTAACATTTCAGCTTACATGGTGACCGCTTGATTTTGAGACGATGCTTTTACGGAATGGTCATAAACCATCAAAACTACTGTGTCAGAACCAATTTACTTGGGATATTTACACTGAATGAGTGTAAAGTTATTTGTGAGAAAAAAAAATTTTTTTTAACGCTATGAACAACCTCCAGATATGGATGGTCATTGATAAAGGCAAGAGCACTCACTGTCTAAATACTGCAGACTCAGTTTATGATAATATGATTAGTTACATTAATAATGCTGCTTAGGCACAGTCTTGCTAATTACAATATTATAAATATTAATGCCACCCACTCTCTTTTTTGTTTGATTGCCACTCATGGAGTCATTCATCATGATATTTTCTAGGAATTCACACTGTAAAGATTTTCTTTCTTTCTCCCTTTTGTTTTTCGTTACTGGACTTGCAATCGTGCACATTATTTTTCAAGAAGCCTTTGTTTTTGGCTACCTGGGAGGGGAGTCATAGTTTCCACTAGAAGTAGCCAAATCCAAGTCAGTTATCTGATGTTTCTCTTATTCTTTCAGAGTCTCTACTCCTGCCATCCAAAGCAGGGTATCCAGGGTTTTTGTTTTCCATTCTTTTTCATGTGACCTGTTTCAAGTTAAGATTCATTTGAATTATTAAATGCTTCCTTAAAGAATCTTTTTATACTTGCCTTTCTTTTTTTTAATGTTAATTATTGATGTGGTGACAAGCTGAAAAGACTAAGAATTATAATTTTTTCCTCCCCTCATTCAGGACTCAAGAAACGTCTTCTGACAATGGTTGTCTATTTAGAATAACACAAAGGAAATACAAAGGCAAAATGCTGAATGTTGTTTTATAAAAGATTTGCTAAAATCACTATATTATACAAAATGTAAATGTAGTATATATTTCTCTGAAAATAGCAGTTAGTGAGAAAGTTGGGACATAACCTTTTGAGCCCAGGTTTAACCACATAGCGGAAGCAGTTACAAAAGATACTGATTAGATTTTAATTTTAAAAACTTCATCATATTATTCAGGGCTCCAGTGATTTGATTGTCTTGAAAATAAAAAGGTAATGTTATAATTTCCAGAGCTTGTTAAAGAATAGAGAAATCTCCAGCCTCCCACTGGAGAGAATGCCAGTCATCACCACAGTAAGCAAGAATCTGGAGGCACTTCATACTACAAACTTCAATCTTTTTCCCTTTACATGACCTTGTGTTATATTGGTTTTATAAAAATGTAACTCACGGACCTATCATATAGCTGTAATCAAGCCTCCTTCAGAACAATTCCACTGCAGAAATAACATCCAAAGGCACTGTGTTTCCTCTGTTAATGAGATAGTGGGAAGGAAAACAAGACCTGATGTAGGAAGCACCCGAGGTAGAGTTCTTAAGGCCAAGAGGAGAAGTAAGCCCATACCTTTCCCATGAGTTCCGCAATACGGGGAACTGGTTTCCCTTTCTGGTGACTCACGGTAGCTGGACTCTGGCCGTCCCAGTCTTGTAGTTCATCAATGCTTTTCAGATACAGCAGGGCTCTGAGGCCAGTGCAGTAGTCTTGGATGACAGTGAAATCCTGATTCTGAACAGCACTGCATACCTAGAAAAGGTGGAGCAACCAACCAAATGTCAGTCTAAGAGCTAATTCTCCAAATGGACTCACTTTGCATCTATTCAAGAAAAGCGATTTATGTTCCAGGCACTGTTCCAAGCACGGCATATCAATCATTTTGTGGGGATGGGAGTGGTGGGGAGGGAGGGGCTATAAAGAGGCACAAGGAAACTTCCAGGGACAGCGACTACTTCCATAAACTCAATGTGGTGATGGCCTCACAGGTCTACATGTATTTCAAAAATGGCCAGATTGGACACTTTATATATGTGCAGTTCACCGAACATCAGGCAAACCTTAGTACAGCTGCAAAAAGCAGATCCAGTCAGTTGGATTTACAAAGAATCCAATGTAGCATAGCATAAGAAACGACCTTTTAACTCTCTCGTTTTCTGTCCTTTGGGATGTACTGCCTGGAGGTAGTTCTCACGCCCAGAGGTGGTCATGCCAAGGCTGGATGTTGCTCATCACTAACTCGAGCACCACTGACCCCTGCCTGCCTTTTCAGCCTCGTCTACTGGTGCTCTTCTTTTTGTTCACCGTGCTCCAATCACCCAGGTCTTTGCTCTCTTCCTCACATCTGCCACATTCTTTCTTTGCCTTGAGACTTTTTCATAAAATCTTGCTGTCTAGAAAAATTTTCCCTTCTACCCATGGCTGACTACTGGCCCTTTCCCTTATCATGGTAAATATAACTTCTTTGAGGAGGCCTCCAAGGGCCCAGAATACGTCAAGGCCTTCAATTACTACTACATTTTTTTCCTTCTAACTATTACATTTGATGTACAGCTCACTCCCCAAACAGGCTGAAGCTTCAGGAGGGAAGAACCTGTTACTTATCTTGGTCACCGTATTATCCCCAGTGTCGAGCACAGTGTTTGTCACTTATTCTGCTCTTAATAAATATATGTGGAGTGCCTGGATAATTTAGAAGAGGTATTTTAATTTGAGTGACCATATGTTAGAAAATAAAGAATTAAAAAAATTCCAGAGTAAGGGAAGGCTGAATCTGAAAAATTAGGACACTTCCAATAAAAATAAACTTGAAAGTCTGTGTTGGGCTTTGAGTTAGAGCTTGAATTTAATGGATTTAGAAAAACACTTCTAGGTTAATTATTACCAAAGACACCTCCAAAAGCAGGAACAAAAATCCTTCATTTCCTATTCTGAAGTGCTGTATGTTACTACAATGTAGAAAAGAGAACTGAATAAATACAGAGAAGAATACTTTCTATGAAGCCCATTATATTACATTAAAAAATTGTTTCTTAGGAAGAACAATTTGAGTATTAATTAGGCCTCCTATAACTTTCTTAGAGTTAATTTTTTTGAGAACAATGATGAAAAACATCATTATAATTTCCTCCACAGGATTTTTTTAACTGTAAGTCAACTGATGCCTTACTTTACCTTCTTCGTTCACAATGAGATTTCAATTTTTTGTAGTATATGCCTATGCTATAATTTTACTCTAGTCTTAAAATAGTTTCCCATATGACCATAAGACATCAAATTTTGAAAACACACCATATCATGTTCTTTATGGGATGTTCATGACTGTTATAAAAACTTGCTTGCTAAAAGGTATCTAGATACTTTGTAACATATGAATGGTAATGTTAAATCTCATTTATCCTGAAGATACAAAAGCCACTAATTCTCTTAATCCACAAACATGGCACAATTTGTATATGGTAGACTAAGCTCCAAGGTGCTGGAGTGGTCAAGAGCAGACTTGATGTATTTTATTTTATATTTCATTTCATTTCACTATTTTTTAATTGAAGTAAATTAACATAGACTTGGTGTATTTTTAACTATGGAAGAACATGGTGGGCCTCAAGACTGGGAAGACTACCTCTTTCCTACCCTCTCCTATGTTCCCATCCTAAAGTGTTACTGTGTCACATATTAGGGAGCTATTCTGAGTAGGTGAAGGGAAATAAAACCTCAAGAGGGAGAAGAGACTACAACATGGCGACTGAACATGGCTGGGATGGTGTGCTACGCTGGAAACACTGGAAACCGCCATCAGACATAGGTGTTTGAAGGGATCACTTCAGGTACGTTTCATCGTAAGGCAAATGTCAGACTATTTGTATACCTTCCTAAAATGAGTAATTTAATTTCTGCTTTCTGATAAGATTAAACTTATTAATTTTCCTGATAGAATGCCTGATCGTAGGAGCTCTGCATGCTGATATTTTCTTTCAATAAACTTTCAGTGCACATATAAATTATCTGAGGATCTTATTGAAATGCAGATTCTGTTTCCACAGGTTTGGAATGAGACCCAAGATCCTGCATTTGTGACAAGCTCCCAAGTGGTACTGATGCTGCTGGGCCACCCTCGGAATAGCAAGATCTGAAGCACCAGTAGGGATGAATCTTATCTTAACCTGAAATGTTGTCTGCAAAGTGAATTTCTTACAACTGACAATTTCTTGATTTTTACCATTACACTGTAGCAACATATTCATGGCCTTTAAAGAAGCACTACTTATTAATAATAATAAGTCCCAGCTGAGAGACAAGTAATTTTCTGATGAAATAGTAATAAGACCCAAAATAAATCTTAGGATGCAAGCACAGCTTTGGGAACAGAGCTCCGGCCATGGGATCTGATGCTCAGAGAATGGATTTGCTCAGAAAGGTGTCTTGTTCTTGCCTAACCTTTACACTCCACTGAGGCCTTTATCTCTATCTTCAAGGTAAACGGCTCCTTTTAAAACTCCAAACATGTAACTGCTATTCCTAAATGGGTATATTTTATATGACATCTCTTTGTTTGTTTAACAGCTCTGATTAGGACTCTTAATAGGTGTTAACATGTTTGCTCAGTATAATTTGTAAGTTCTTTATGGTGAAGGCTGGTTTATCTTTCTTCCCAGCAGGATATCAGGTGCCATTATAAGGATCATTGCCACCATTAATTATTTCCATAAGCGTGAATATCCCTATAGTGAGCTGTTTTAAATAGGGGCCCCTGGATTCTCAGCAGGATCAGCCCCGTGCAGGGCCCGAGTAGGTGGTGGCCGCCTGTGCAGCATGAGTTGAGGAGTGTCATGAAGTTCCTATTGCCACTGAAGAGCCTCCTCCAGAGGTCTGACACAGTGCCCTGAATTCTTGGTTTAGGCAGGCACATTTAGTCAAAGCCTGCCTATGCAAAGTGAGTGTACAAACATCTGCAAGGTGACAGAGGGTTGTGGGGTGTTATTCCTTTCTCATTATTTCTCATTAAGTGAGATTAAGCACATTAACAGTAAATTACCTATTTATGGTGGATTTACATCTTAAAAAAATCTCCTTTACCTACATTATTTCTTTCAGTACTCAGAACAAACCTGCAAGTTAAGCAGGAGAGAGGATAATGTTTTTCCTTTAAAAATGGAAAGAGCTTGAATTTGAAAAACTATTTCTTCAAGTCCAATCTAGTGGTTGTTTTAATGGCATATCAAGTCCTATAGCCCAGAGGCTAAGAGCATGCACACAGAAGTCAAGCAGAATCAGGTTTAAACTACATCATAGTTGCATAAGTATGAGCAACTTTCTTTACTTAAAAATGGGAATAGTGCATAGGAAACTAAAAGGCAACATGCTTAAGTCTTAAAAGAGTAGCTAGTACTTAGTAAGCTAGATTGGCACAAAAATAAATTTTGTAACATGAATAAATCATTAGAGCATGAATTAGGCAAGATATAATTTTTTAAGCCTAATACTTTTTTGGTCTAATGCAGTAAAAGAAGGTTATGGACATTGTGTTTATTTGTGGTAAGTAGAGATTTCAAAAAAAGTTCTGGTCTGGTTGCCAGAAGCCACGTCTGAGACCCCGCTCTGCCATTCAGCAGCTGCGACTGGGGCTAATCAGGCTTGAGTCTCCCTCTCCCACCTCCCAATCTGAAAAAAAGTGTATGATAATATCTAATTTCTTGTTGTGGGGATCAAACTATATTATGTAGGTGGCAGTGCTGTGGAAATTACAAAGCTCAGAAAGGACAGGAACTGTACTAAACCACATAGTTATTATTGGGTAATTTAAAGTTGAAAGTGTCTACGAGGCCAAAATGGAAAGAAAAGGCCAACTTTGCCTAGAAAGAAAAAACCAACTTCCTTGAAATGTAAAAGACAATTTACTAGGAAGATAGCAAATTGAATCCAAATTGGATTACCAATATTAATCCTGGGTAAATAATTTGGCAAGGAAGAGTTCTATAGAATCAGAACACCGTAGACTGGCCCATGTCTTTGTGTAATAGAGCAGCAATCTCTCATATGATATTTCAAAATGTAACAAGGTTCTTAAATAGGAATCTTAAACTACCAGACACAATACAGAAGAATTCATAGTCATTAACTACCGCTTTTCATGTCTTATCACATAGGTGGAAAAAACTACACTCCAGGTCTTAGAAATATGTGCCACCAGGCTATATGCAAGTAAAATATATGTTTCTGATTGAATCCAAAGTAGTCTTTAAGTTGCCATAAGTTTATTAGTAAAAGGAATATTGGTGGGTACCTCGATTTAAGTAAAAAAGGAAATTCTTCTGCAGTGTTTATCACATTCCAAACTATACTAGTAACAGAGTCTCGTGTAGCTGGAAGAAGTTCAAGAAGGGCCATATGCACCCCAATGTCCATAGCAGCAGTGTCCACAACAGCCAAACTGTGGAAAGAGCCCAGATGCCCTTCAACAGACGAATGGATAAAGAAGATACGGTCCATATATACGATGGAATATTACTCAGCCATCAGAAATGATAAATACCAACTTTTGCCATCAACATGGGTGGGACTGGAGGAGATTATGTTGAGTGAAGTAAGTCAGGCAGAGAAAGTCAATTATCATATGGTTTCACTTACTTCTGGAACATAAGGAATAGCACGGAGGACATTAGGAGAAGGAAGGGGGAAATGAAGGGGGGAAATCAGATGGAGAGACAAACCGTGAGAGACTGTGGACTCTGAGAAACAAAGTGAGGGTTTTAGAGGGGAGGGGGACGGGGGGATGGGTGAGCCTGGTGATGGGTATTAAGGAGGGCGTGTATTGCATGGAGCATTGTGTATGGTGCATAAACAATGAATCTTGGAACACTATATCAAAAACTAATGACAGCTGTATGGTGACTAACATAACAAAATAAAAAAATTTTTTAAAAAGTTCAAGAGTATTTCTATGAACACAGTCTATAGATAAAAGACTGAACAAGATGGATTATCCATCCAATTCCTAAAGATTTCCCAGAAAAAGAAAAAAAAAATCCAACGTGCTCCCCTTACTAATTTATTTTGATAAAGCGTTAAACTGTTTAAACAACGTAAAACACCTGCAATATTTTATCTGGTGCTTTATAGTTTTCAAAGCATGTTATCAAAAAGTCAGAAATATTTACATAGTGATTTACAGTTTTCAAAGCATGCCAACAGATAAAGCACAGGGGAATCTAGAACGTTTTCAGACCAGCCTACTTATTTCACAGATTAGGAGTCCAGAAAGGCTAAATGATCTATCAGTGGTCACACAGCTACTTAGAGGCAATGCTGGTCTCCCCACCTGGCCTGAAGCTCTCTCCAGTATAGCACTGTCTCCCCAGTATCATCTTCCTTGGTCAGAGAAGGTGCCAGTAAGTGCTTAGTAAGTGAGGAAATCAAAACCAAACATTGAATGCTTTGCCCCAACTCAAAAGATTAGTAGGTAGTAGAGCCAACAGTCTAATGAAGATCTTCAGAAATCAAAATATCCTTAAGAGCTTCTCCCTTCTGTAAATTTCACAATCTTAAATTTGATGTCTCACAGAATTAAAGAAGCACATATTTATAATTTCCCTAAGAAGAATCACATTACTAAAAATGATTTCAAATTTATTATTAATGAATTATGGCAGAAATCCACAGATTTTTTAAATGCCAGGATTTTAATAATGGGGCGATCACTTGAAGGTTTATGATGAAAACTGGAAAACAGACCTCTGCTGTTGTTGGATGGAAATGCAGTTTCTAATTTCATCTGTCCACACCCACTGAGCAAAAACATCAGATGTTCTAAAGGCACCGAATCAGTCATCCCTCACTGAGTTGATTTCTGTCCAGTACTTCTAAGCAGACATATAAAACTACATTATAATTTTGAAACTGTTGCACAATACATATTATTAAGGTAATAATTCAGAATAACAATATCTCTCTATGAGTTTTTGGTGCTACATAAACATGGCACTTACTAGAATTCATGAATAAAACACCAAAATTATTATTTTATAAAGCTATAGGTGAAAAGACAGCCCCTGGAGATACATAGTGCATAAGGAGCCAGACGGGTATCCATTTGTATATCCACATAAAACCACCAATCTCAGTTGTTCTATCATATTAGTTTCCATTTGTTGAAGGTGTACAACATCAAAGTCGCGATGTCCCTATATATTGTATTTAGCAGTAATGTAACAGACTCCGTGAAGAAATCAAAGTGAGAGTTTCTAAGTAGTTTCCTGGCAATTGAGACAGCAGGTTCTTTCATCTGCTCTGTAACTGTGGCAGCGCATTGATTTAAACTCCTTCTGAGATCTCAAATGCTTTTATACTCTTAGGTCTCTCAAGCAGTTTTTTTTTTTTTTTCTTCCCCAAAGTGATAAAATTCTAGCATCCAGCAAAATACCATCTTGTTTCCCCCAAAAGGAGAAAGCTTATTTCAGCTTTGCTACTAACCTGTACAGGATCACTAAGTAAAATAGCTGTCCAAATGCCATGCTATCAAGAAACTTGGCTTTCAGTTCACTTTTCTACGTTCTGACCGTACCAAATTGGGCTGGGGAAAAAAAAAGAACAACAGAATAGTCCCACAGATGTTGTTTTTTTTAAGGGTTCAGGTTAGAAAAAAAAAGAAGCGAATAAGCACTTCTGCTTATTAATTACATTTTAATGTTGTCCTTTAATTGCTACTCACTGATAAATGCTAAAGGTAGAGAAGTCACTTAGCTTGTTTTGTACATCCTATATTTCGTTGTCAATCACATTACGTATCCTCTTATCTGGTCTTTTAAATTATATATTCTCTGACAAATTCTATGTATATGAATAACCCCTTGTCCCCCAGTCAAGAAGGAATTCTATGGTGTTTGAAAGGTTATTTTTAAATGTCCCATCTGCGGTCATTCTGTATCTGATTAATTTCTTAACCCAAATTCAGCCGAAGATGGGCTAGAGAGAATAAAATGTTTCCAACAGATTTGGTACTGGGATCCAAACCAATTTTGCCAACTGGAATAAGGAATGTAAGTGTCAGTTCGCTAAGTATTTTCTCCAATGTGGTATAGATGACGGGCCACCCACCTGGCTGTTATTCAGAACATGGTGGGGCTGATCTTCTCTACTGACTTTGTTCACGATACAACTTGACTGGGGACAGCCTAGGCTGAGGAGTCAAAGGGATGTGCTGTGCCCTGCAGGTGAGATCGCCTCTGTCCCCTTCCTTGTAGCTGCCCTTTGCAAAGTCAGCTTCAACTGGATTCAGATCTCAGTGATGACCTGAACCAAGAAATCATAATGAAAAAGAACCACACAGAGACACAGCCCCTCTCTCTGCCTTTTATGAGGGGACAGAGATAAAATGGGTGAGTCAGGCACAACGCAGAGGGCCAAAGAGTGGGGACTGCTGTCCTGCGTCTTCAAAGATGTCGCTGTCGATGGCCCCGCGTCCCCACAGACACAAACGGAAGTCTGAAAAGACTCGGGCGAGACCTGGAGCCCTCCGCACATCCGGCTCCCCTGTGCAGCCCAGTCTTTGGGGAGGGGCTGCGGTTGCAGGCTGGGGAAGCTCGGCCACTCTGCCTCAGGGGAAGGGGCATTTTTCTTCTACCATAGAGTCTCTTCATCTGAGGCTACTGCTGTGGGGCCGCATCAGTTACCACCGTAATTTTCAATTATTCTGTAGTAACACAGGTGGTGGTGTCAGGGTTTGCGTGTGGCATCGTGCAAGCTCAGCACCTCCCATGATAAAAGTGGGGCAAGAAGAGGAAACTGAATATCCAAACAATGGCTGTCAGAGGACTAAAATCCATAATTTCAGGCAATCTCTCTTTTTCAGCAGTGTCAACACAGCTGGCACAATCTGACTTACAATATCATTTACTAAAATACCACGTGGGGTTGGGATGATAGGAGAATAAGTCGTAATGCCTAGAGAGGAAAAGTCTACTGAGCAAATTCACCCATGGAAATTATTTTCTGGACTCTGAAGACAGATAAAGCCACGTGGTTACTCAACAACATAAGCAGACACTCAACATTCCAAGAAAAGGGGACCATCCGTCTGAAATGAGAATGTTGTTAACATGGAAAGAGGACCTCAAATCACACTGTCTGCCTCTTAAAGCACTCACAGTTCAGTAGTTGATTTTATGGTTAATCTATCATTGATAAAAACACAAATTTGTGAGCATAGTGTGTGGCTATCTTGATTGAGTCAACGATCTTGATTGAGTTGCCAATACAGACTGGGACACGAAAGTTAGACGAAGTTCAGATGACTGAGAGTGAATCATCTATTTATGAGTTAAGGGCTACAGAAAACAACAACAACAAAACTTACTGGTGTTCCAATTCATATACTGAAAGCACAGTGCATACCTTTGGAGAGCTGGAGAAGCAAAGCAAAACTGGAGAAGCAAAATTCAAATTGTTGAATTTTTTAAAAGGAGCTTTTAAAAAAAATTAAAAACATGCTCGTAATTCCTTTACTACACAAGTGGAAAATATGAGGCTTATAAAGTTTGTGATTACATGGAAAAAACAGGGAAATAAATTGTATGCTAGGTTCTGATTTTTTACTTTTTGGTTTTTTGGTTGTTTTAGTTTTGCTTTTAATTAGCGAAGACCAAGAACCTAAAAATAAAATGCCTGTTATCGTATTATCTTTTTATGAGTCGCTTTATGAAAAATATTGGGGACACTGCTATCTTATGTACTACTGATGTTGTCACTGGTACTAGTTGAAGAATTGTACAATGTCAGTATAAATTGCTATCACATTTTGAAACTGACCAAATGCAGTCTATTCTAGTTAAAAAATTATCTGTACATGTAATGATACATTCCCGATACAAATACTTAACCTGCAGTGAATAAATAAAATGCTATTGAAATAATTAAAAAGTGCCTGGCTTTCAGCCTCCAAAGCTGGGTTGGTGCAATATCGTTAGATATGAATGAGTGTAATGACCAAATAAACACTTTTATTTGCGCATTTCTCACTAGAAGGGCACATATGTTATGATTTGTGAGTGTGACGATTAACCTGAAGAAAGATGACAAAGACTAGCAATCTAGGCTGAGGGTTTTAGAAGGATGCTTAGAGGTGACTTAGAGGTGACTGCATATTTACCATCCAGACACTTGAGAGTAAGAGGGAAACTATTAATGAAAATACCAGGACAATGAGCACACACTAAAACTGTCCGGAACAAACCTGGATCCCTGAGTCCCTTACTTATTAGAGGGACTTCCCCCTCTCTAGATTGGAGGGATATTTTCACTTACCCTCATGGAACACATTCTAGAATGCTCGGTCACTTGTTTGGTTTAACATTCACTCCTTCAGGTACTTATGCAGGCCTCAGCTCATTGGATTGGAGTCACAGGGCTTTTATTGTTTACTTGGGGATTTGGATCTCAGAGACCTAACCTGATCCAGAGGATCCTAGGTTTAAAGGGCTCCCCCCTCTTGACCTCCAAGTGTCTTTTGGCGTATGAAAAACTCAAGAAGGATAAGAAGGGTAAAGGACTGCCCAAAATCTGAATCCTGTAAGCTAGACAGAAACACCCTTAAGGGTAGGAGATTTTTATGTACTTTACATACTTCTCAGTCTGTTCTTTTGTAACTGTCATTTCTTTATGCTTTACCCAAATTCCTCTGACTGAAATTCACTTGGTGGTTCTTACTTTCCAGGCATTGTGCTAAATATGTTCAATGTAGCACCACACTTAAACCTCACAATAACACCACAGAGTATTATTATTTTCTTCAGTTTAGCAGATGGGTAAACAGAGGGTCAGAGATTAAGGGCCCTAACACCATATGGCTAATAAACAGCAGAACAAGGGTTCAAGTCCTGGATCAATCTGTCCCGAGGATCCGTTCTCATAGCAGCTGTGTAATCTTGCTTTTTCTTTTTTTTTAACCACTACAAAGGCACCTGGCTCTCATGTGAAAACAGGAATAAATATACATACATACATACATATATATAATTTATATACATACACACATATGTCTTCCTATCTTATCTCTCTCTCTACCTATCTATGTATCTATCTTTCTATCTATCCAAAATAGAATTCTTGTGAGGAATATATCAAATAAAAAGATATATAAGTACCTAGAACATACCTAAAATACATGTAAGGATTACAATATAGATCTCATTCTCCAGCTTTCAAAGACACAGTAAAAGGGTACAGACTATATCTGTTTTGTTCATTACGGCACTCTCACAGTGTTTCGCACGTAAAGATCTGTGCCTGGCAAACGATTTGTTCAAATTAATAAATGAATGAATGAATGAATGATATATTAATACCATTCAGGGACAAGCAAAACTCTCTTTAATTTCCTGCCAATGGTATATTTTCATCTCCCTCTACTTATACAAATTTATCGTAATTCAGAATTCACACCAACCCACAATAAAATACTTTTATCTCAACTTCTACTGCTTTTAAAGTCTATGCCCCTTATTGCACCATTAAACATGAATACCTTTGCATTATTACTTAACTATTCTTTGGGTATACCAGTGTCCTTTCCAGGATCGAGAGAAGTATATCTACTTCAGCATTCTTCTTGATACTCAGAGTACTATTTGTTACAGCCAAACTTGACAGAGTTTATACATGGCTTATTGCTTATCTCATATTCCCAGTTTGGATACCTGAATCTTTTTTTTTTTTTTAAGATTTTATTTATTTGTTTGACAGAGAGAAACACAGCAAGAGAGGGAACGCAAGCGGGGGGAGGGGGGCGGTGAGGGAGAAGCAGTCTTCACGCTGAGCAGGGAGTCTGATGCAGTGCTCAAACCCAGGACCCTGGGACCATGACTGCGCTGAAGGCAGACACTTAATGACTGAGCCACCCAGGTACCCCTGGATACCTGAATCTTGACAGCAGCCACCATTTGATTCTTTCTCTTCTGGTAGTCCCCTTTAATAAGAACTGAAGAACTATGTAATTCAGAACTCTGTGAAGACATTTGTTTAACAAAGATTGAACTCATGTCCAATATGTATGATGTTCTAAACTACTCCTTTTCACATGTCTGTACATATATTGAAGTTTTCATATACAGCAATCTAGATTCTAGCTACACTGAAGGAAGATAAAACAGAGCCAGGAGAAGTTCAGGGAAAGGTCTCTATTCTTGTTGTGTGTCTGGATTCTCTTATTTAATGTTTTAATTTCTGCATCATATACCCAGGTAAATCTAGTGTCTCCTTGGATCTGGACCGACATTTTCATAAAGCATTCTTTCTCTATCTTTAATTATTTCAAGTTCATATTTTAAATTTAAAGTTCAGAACTTCATCAACTTACCCTAAGAAGATCAAGGTAAATAATCAAATTTACTACGGGACGGATTTGTGCAAACACTGGCATGTAAAATAATTTGCTCTCCTCTAATATATGTCCTGTAAAATTGCCTCATCTTCCCAGGAAAGGCCTTCTCTATTTGCTGCAGATATATAGCCAGAAGTATTTAATAGATCGTTCTGGATTTTGATCATAAGAGAGCAATTTTAAGACATCATTTCTTCAAAAAAGTCTTTCTCTATTACTCAAAAATTACCCACTCATTCATTTATTCTTTCATTCTGCAGATACTAATTTATAACCCAGTCCTCGGGTTCTTTTCAAATTCCATTATCAAACAAAACTTCTGACTGCAAAAGCCTGGGGTTATACTGTTCGTTTTAGATTTGTCAGAATAAACCTTCCTTGAAAAGCTGTTGTGAGGACCAAATGAGATAAGAATTATGAAGTGCTATTTACCAGGAAGTCTCTCTCAGTGGATGTATGACACAATGGGTCTCATTCAGAGGGAAAAAAACAACTGTTCAGGTTCTTAATTGTACGTCTTCATGTGAAACTAGTGCCTTTTGAGTTCTCTCCCCATATTAACTAGTTTCTCAGATAAGTTACTAGCTGAGCCCCTGGACTAAAATGATCACTTCTATGTTGTAAACAACTGGCCTATGGCACACAGATGAACATACAAGATAGACTGTGACAAACAAAAAATGACTGAATGTCACTTTGAGAGCATAAACTAAAATCTGATTACCGTCCCCCTCCCCACAAATCAATATACTATAGCCTCTAAATGAATTATTGAATATGAGTTAGAATATGAATATGAATGAAAGAACAGATAAATAAGGTAAATGCAGGTAAGTGAACTTTATCTGTTTTACCCTTCAGTCTTGTCTATAACATGTCACATTGTAAATTAAACTATTGCTTATATTCTGAGGTTGTTAAAAGGAACATTAGCTAATTATATAATCCTTTAAAATGCCATAGAACTGATAGTTTTTTTAAAAATTCTCTATATTACTCATATTTATTTTGTGTGTTTTAGAGACATCAGTTCCTATGAATATGCAACATTATTCTTAATTTTGTTCTGTAAGACCAGGCATGTGCAATGCACGCTGTATTTGGCCATATTGAATTTCCCAGTGATTAAGCTGATTTTTAGTTTGCATCACTGTTTTTGGGCCCAATGATGAGTCATAGAACTTGTCTCTCACCTCATATACATTACTGCATCTGGTGTCATTAGGACAGAGTTAATATCCAGGATGTAGTGATTGATTTAGGGAGATGATAATGAGATTATGGCTCATGCCCTTAAAGCATGACAACTGAAATCCTATCATTTTCCACATGAGGAAATATGCTAAATATTATAATATCTGACGTGTCTATCACTGTGGGATTAAGCCAGCTATCTGAAACAGAAGTTTGGTACTTAGATCCTTAGGTATATTAGTTTCTTTTGTCTTACAAACATAGTGTAATTGATATGAGGATAATGAAGGTTTATATTTGCATGCCCAAATTTTTAATTCCAGAAGTCCTTAGGTCCTCTTGGTTCAGATCTGTCCGCTTATATAAAAGAAGCCAACAGCAATCATTGTCTTTCTTTCCTCAGATTTTGTGGGGTGTGATCAGTGAACAGAGTAAGGAGGTGTTTAACTAGAAATATGTATATTTCAATGAGGAGAATCTGGTTTGAGTTTTCAGAGATTCATAAGTCATAAAAACATTGAACGTGTGAGAAATGTGACCACAGCAGAAAAGCAGTATTTCCTGGATATTTGAAGAAGATGAGTTAGGGAAATGGACAAGTGTGTTTTTAAAGATTTTGTTTATTTATTTGACAGACAGAGATCACAAGTAGGCAGAGAGGCAGGCAGAGAGATAGGAGGAAGCAGGCTCCCCACAGAGCAGAGCCCAATGCGGGGCTCGATCCCAGGACCCTGAGATCATGACCCAAGCTGAAGGCAGAGGCTTTAACCCACTGAGCCACCCAGGCGCCCCGACAAATGTGTTTTTAAAGATTAATAAATTTAGGATTTTTTTCCTTTGAAGGGAAATATTTTCTAGACTTTTTATTTACTTTATTTAAACATCTGCACTTGATGGGAACTGTATTTCTTGTAATCTTTTCCTTTAACACTCATGATCCTCTTAAGCTCAGCTTCAGGAATATGTATCTGAGAATGATAAGAGATAAATGAAATTGGCCTCTGAAATATTCAATACCCAGATGCTTACTGTCTAAAATTTCTAAATGTTCACGGATCTAGACATCCATCCAGTCATCTCTCAGCATCTACTCACGAGTACGTATCCATGTATCTACTTTGTGCCTGGTTCTTCTAGTCACTGTGAGGCAATGCATAAGAAGCGGGAAGGAATGGGGGAGAAGACATACATTCATTTAACAACATTAGGTTATAGGTGCATCTGAAGCCTTGGTACATCTCTGGAAAATAGGATAGGAAAAAAGAAGGGCAACTGCCCACCTGACATCCCCAATGGTGTCTCCTGGGCATCCTGACTGTGGCCAGAAGAGCATTCTTAACTTCCCCACTGCCTGCAACCTACTTCTCCAATAGTCCACAAGCTAAAAATCGTTCCTCTTTCCTTTATTTTTCTGGCTCAGAAAACTGTAATCTCTCAGTTGCCTCGTTGCACTACTTCGAATCTCCATTGAGAATCTATCCATTCTCTCCACATCCACTGCTTTTTGTTATTCAAGTCCATCATCAGCTCTCACCTGGACTATTGCCACAGTTTCCATCTTTTACTATCAGCCATTCCTGGATTCACTAACCATACAACAGCTAGAATGATTATTTTAAAATATAAATTAGATGATATCTCACCACTGCTTAAAACCAATAATGTCTTACCTTGCTTTGAAAGAAAATAGAACACCTGGTATAAAGTACTGCATGATCTGGTCCCTGCTCACCTCTCTTACTCACGCCCACTCTGCTGGAACCACAGTGGCCTTTTATGAGCATGTTCCCCCTCCCCCAAATGCAAGCCTTTTATTTTACCATTCATGCCTTCGTTTTTGCAGTCAGGGTTTTTCCCTGTCTGCCTGTAATGCTCTTTTCCCTGTTTTCACATGGCTGGGTGAATCTTATACAGTTCCCTGCTTAAATATCACCTCTCCAAAGAACTTTCCCAGCCAGCCAGTCACTAACACACTTGCTAATTTACATTCTCTGCATAGCACTTATCACTGTTTGACATTTTTCTTACATGTTTGTTTCTCACTATTGTGCCTGGTATCTATTAGACACTCAATAACCATTAATGCAATAATAAATGGACGCTATGACCATTACATAATACGGCTTGATAACACTGAACCTCATGAATGAAGTTCTCAACAGATGTTAGTTGTTGATACCATCAAAGCCAATCTCCCTCCGGTCTATTTAATTCTTCCTAAATGATATGTAATTTTAAAAATTAAAATACTTATATCAGATATAAGTATGTATACCAAGTCTGATCAATGTTTATTTGTAAGAAAATAGTCTAATTTTAATACTTAAATGCATAAAACACATTTGAAATCCAGGAAGGCCTCTACCAAGGATGCCTTAATCAGGCAGACTTATTTGAATGTGCTTACTTTTAAATTAGGCAGGGTTCATAAACATTTATTTAATTTGATTACATTTGAGATACTAATAATACTATAAATATTAATGGATCCTTATAAAAGGAATTATGTCATTTTCAAGTAAGATTAAAGAGACAGATTAAAAAAAAAAAAAGGTACAACTGTTAAGCACCATTACCCTTCAGGTTTTTCACTATGAATCCCTCAATCCAAATTTCAAACTTTCATATTAAATAATTTTGTTACATGCAGTACTTAAGCTATCTCTAATTATGTGGGTTTTTTAAAAGCGGCATTATTAAGGCATAATTTAATACCATAAAATTTATCTATTATAAGTATGCAAGTCATTGACTTTTAGTAAATATATAGAGTTGTGAAACCATTACCACAACCCTGTTTTAAATATTTCCATTGGGGCACCTGGGTGGCTCAGTTGGTTAAGCGTCTACCTTCAGCTCAGGTCATGATCCCAGGGTCCTGGGATCGAGCCCCCCATTAGGCTCTCTGCTCAGCAGGGAGTCAGCTTCTTTTCCTTCTTCCTGCTTGTGCTCTCTCTATCTCTGTCCTCTCAAATAAATAAAATATTTTAAAAAATAAAATATCACCATCACCCAAAAGTTCCCTGTGCCTTTTACGGCCACTCTCTCACTTAGACTTCAAGTTGCAGGCAACTATTGATCTATCTTCTGTCTTTCTAGATTTGCCACTTCTCATCATTTCATATAAATGGAATTATACAATACAGATACTAGTATTTCGTGTCTGCTTGTTTTCACTTAGCATCATGTTTTTTACACATGCTAAGGCAATCTATGTTATTATGGTAACACTCCATTCTATTGCTGAATACTATCCTATTGTATGTATGAACCACATGTACCATATTTTGTTTATCCACTCATCAGCTGATGGGGATCGGTATTGTCTTCAGTTTGGGGTCTTAGGAACAATGTTGCTGTGACTGTTTTCAAGACTTTCAAGACTTTTTGTTTTTACTTATCTTGGTTAGATACCCAGGGATGAAATTTCTGGATTGTATGGTAAATTTATGTTTAACTTCTTAAGGAACTGCCAAACTGTTTTCCAAAGTAGTTGTATCACTTTGCAATTCCACAAGCAACACAAAAGGATTCCAGTCTCTCCCCATCCTCACCAACACTTATCACTGTCTGTCTGTTGATAATAGTCATTTTAGTGGGCAAAAATGTCAGTATAGTGGTTAAAATCAGATGCTAGGCCAAGCTGTCTGAGTTTAGATCACAGCTTTGCCATTTATCATCTTAGAATTTAACATTCTTGGCTACAGGAGAGGGGCAATACTAATATCTTTCTTATAGGATTAATGGAGGATAAATAAACAAATATAATTATTAGCTTACAAAGTACCTGGCCTGTAGTAGATTCTATGTAAGCATTAGCCATTATAACAGTTTTGGTATTATCATTTGCAAGGTTATAATGTACTTGTAGCCTGCATCTGGATTACAGTTTAGCTTTGAGAAGCTGTTTATATTTTCTTAATTATCAGTTCCTTATATGTGTTGGACTAAGCTAGGTATCACTTGGTGTCCAGACACTAGGCATCCAGGCACTAGAATGCCAGGTGCTATAAAAATCTACAAAATCTATAAAAATCTATTATAAAAAAACTATAGATCTCACACATAATTAGAATGGGTAGTATTCCAACTGGCCAGAATGACCTACAAGGCAACTTCAGTTAAAAATGGGAATTAGACTGATTTAAATAGTGATTTCATTTATTAATAAAATGTACCTATCCATGAAAAAACTGAAAGCTGCTATAAAGAAGTTGTTTTGCCTTATAAAGTTTCGTTCGGTTCTCAATTACTTGACAAGTAAGGACCTTCTTTCTCCCTTTTCTTCACTCCGTTTATTTGTTTCTTTGTCTCTTTTTCCTTTTGCTTATTTGGATGATTAGTGGATCACTGCTGCTTCTGACCAAGGAATGAACGGAGAGGCAGCCAAAGGATAACATATCCCCTTCTCAAATCACCACAATGACCATTTTAGATACTTCTCTAGAGAGGCACAAGTCCCATCTGCTTGTCAGATATACTTCTGATTAATAACTTTAAAAGATGTTTTGCCTACATGCTATTCAGTATTTAAAGAACATTATGAAAGCCTCTCAGAGCACTTCTCCTGAATTTTCAGATACACATAGGGCTCCCTTCTATATGTTGAGGTCGTTGTTGTCCTAATTTCTCCAGGTTTCAGGAAGTCTTGGGGCACCCATTTAATTCTCTACCAGCAAGCCAATTTTTGAGATTACTCACCTTCTTAGACTTCTGTCTCATTCTGGGAATGAAGCAACCTAGGTTGTAGCATGCTAAGAATATTATTATAAAATTATTATAAAATTGCTGGTATTTTCACTTACCTGGTTACTACGAATAGTCATAAACACAGATAATAAGGATAATACAAATATAATATTTAACTGTCTCTGTACTAACAAGGTTTTATTCATTTCTGAAATTCTATGCTTTTATAAAAATAACATGGATATATTCTCTCTAGCTTTAAAAAGAAGTAGGGACAATGGATAAAAGATATATGGAGGTAGGTTTTTCACAGTATGAGACAGAATTTACCTATAATTTTAACTAGATAACTTATAAGATAATAAATTATCTGTCATTATGAGTCTAAAGGCTAGATAACCAGACACATAGAAAAGATCTGGATCCTGTATGAAGAGCCAGAATGAGCCACACAGCAGGTTGTGGGAGCAGGTTTTTACAGGATAATCAGATCCAGAAGGACGAACTCAAACCAATGGGAGAAGGAAGGCTGAAAGTAATGGTGGGTAAATTTTCTTTCCCTTTTCCTTGTAATGCATCAACCCAATGCACTATTTTCTATCTAGTCTCTCTGGAGATGTACCATGTGGCCAACTAACTGGCTCTCTTGCAGCTTGCGAAGCAGTGGACTCCCCAGTAATGCATGACCTTGTATTCAAATCCCATCTCTGTCTGTCTCTTATATTTCCTCTTACTCTAGCTATGGCAAACTTTACTGATTTTACCTTCCAACAAAACATGAGCACTCAGCCCTTTCCTCAGGTTCTGGTTCCAGTCAGCCTGAGCCAAGACACATGCTAGTCCAAAGCTAGAATAGGGGGGTGTAAATTTTGTTTGAAAATTCTATGTCAATGAATAAAAATCCTAGCAGAGGATGATGATGATGATGATGATGATGATGATGATGATAATTAATATCTAACATCTCTGGGCACTGTGTTACAGGTACTGTTTGAAATGCTTTACAGGTGATAACATTTAATCCTCACAACTATCCTATGAAACCCTAATTTTCAGAAAAGAAACCTGAAGTATAAAAAGGTCACATATCTGATAAAGCTGAGGTCATAGATCTAAAGAGCAGCACTGCCCCTCCAAGCAACTTGATGCATTTTCATTTGTGTTGAAGCATGTGTCAGTAAGATGCAGTCCTGTCAGGCTTCCTGTACCTAGCTGGCAATTCTGAGGTTGATATCCCTGCTTGTGTAGCAGACTCTGGATGGGGCCACAGGGGTTCCTGCCACACTGTTTATGATTGGAATGTGGTCTCTAGAGAGCCAAGGTCTGCTTTCTTTCAAGAATATGTCATTGTTGGGGCATCAGAATCTCCACCTCCAAGGCGACCCAGCTTGCATCGAAACAAAGCATTACAAAACATCCATTTCATTGAACCAACGTCTCTCAATCTTCCCTTATTGTAGAAGTTTATCAAAGGTCTACTTTATTTTATACTTAGTTCAGGGCATTTGTAGCTTTGCCTTGAATCATATTTACCCACCACCATACAGTGCATTTTATATCCCTCCTGTACGCAAACAGACACATCTGTGCTCAGGCTCATTATACTCCATAACGTGACTCTTTGGGGCTACACTACAAAGGTTTCCACTCTGTGTAATGTAAGACACTTATGCCTGAAAGTGACCTATACTTTCCTTTTGCTTTTCTGTTGCTCTATTTAAAATAATGACTGCAGAATCTCTTTCAACAAAAGGTCATTTGTGTCAATGGACAGAACACAGAGGATCAGATCACCTGTGGTAATTGCAAATTAATGCTCTCCTGGTAATGCATTAACTACACACTATTGATCTACAATTGAATCATAGAAGCTACTGAGAAGGGATTTTACTTTCCTATTTTTTGTGCTTTTATTGCTTTTTCCATAATGCATTTTTCTTTCAACTGGAATTTTCCCTAATTATCTCCATTTTTAATTTCCCACAGTGAGACGACTTCTAACTTGTAATTAGAATCTGTAAAAATTCATGTCTCTGTCTCAAAAGCCTTTTAGAAATCTACTGAACTATAACTTTGATGCCATAAAACACATACATGATGCACAGATACGTATTTCTAGAGAGCCAAGTTCTTGAATGATTTTTTTCCACTTAGATAAAACAGAGAACCATTTGGTCCTCTATCTGAAATAGTAATTTGTTGAGTAGTCTGCAACAAAACATTCAAAATTTCCCCTAAAAGCATTTTCTTCAGGAGCAATGATGGTAAAATTTTCTTTCCTAGAACAAACTTTTCACATATAAATAAACAGCTTGTTTCAGAGATGATTTTTTAAAAGATTTTATTCATTATTTGAGAGAGAGAAAGAGCAGTGCACATGCACACAGGCACACACAAGGTGGGGGGAGGGGCAGCAAGGGAGAAGCAGACTCCCCACTGAGCAGGGAGCACAACTCAGGGCTTGCTCCCAGGATCCTGAGATCATGACCTGAGCCTAACGCAGACACTTAATAGACTGTGCCACCCAGGTGCCCCTAAAGATTTTTTTTTTTAAGAGTGTAAGTGTGAAAGGAAGATGCAACAATCCAGTAAATATTTATCTGCACAGAATATTTCTGACAAAGTTCATCTTTCCTCATGTTGTGTCAAACTCTTAAGTGATATTAATTCTATCTGTGGGAACTAATCATAAGCTTGTTTTTTAATGTTAAACTTGATTATGCTCCTAGGCTAGACAGGTCATCTGGCCTAAGGCTGGTTTCTGAATTGGGAGGTAGGAGTCATTGAACTAAAGAGATTTCCTGACAGTAACTGCCTTTACAACTTCTCATAAACCTTAAATTTATCACTGATTTTCTAAACTTCTAAACAGAGACAGAGTTGTGATTTCTAACAAAAGTCTTTCTAAAATGTTTTTAGGCCTGTAAGGACTTAGATATTTTACTATAATTTCTTTCACAATCATTATTTGCATCAAGACTCACAATTAATACTGCAAACATAAATGTGCACTCAAATTGTTTGCTTATTCTTTATTTTTCAGTAAATCATTATCATCTGCACCAAAAAAACCCTTAATCAATGTCAATTGCTTGACTGAAATTACATAATCATATTATTCTTTTTTTCTAGGAGTTTATAATTAGAGACAGATACAATCACAGTTGATATTCATTTCACAGTGAACCTTAAGAGCTGTACCAGGGTGCTGAAGTCTCCCTGATGTGCCAGGCATTGATGGGTGGTGAGAAAGTAGCTGAACCAGGGAGGCTGGAGCAAGAAGGAGACACTCCAGTACTGGGACTCTGATTTGTGGTATTCCCTTTAACATATTAAATATCACATCTTCCTTGTAACAACACAATGAGATAGCTATCATAACTTCCATTTTATAGATGAATACACAAAAATTTACAGAAATTAAATAATTAGTTCAAACTTATTGAGCCATTAAATGGTGGGGCTGGCAGTTGAGCAAAGGACTGGCAGAATTTCAGAGTTCCTCTTCTTAACTACTACACTATACATGGCAATACAACCACATCGGGATATATAAGAATGGCACACAATATTGTTGAGAATATTCAAAACTAGAAAGAACTGAGGTCTTTGAAAAATGCTAGGAACCAACAATAGGGTTTATTAAATAAAAGTGTAAGAACAAGGAAGTTGAGAACCTCAGGTTGCAAGATCAACAAAACCAAAGCTGTGAATTAGGCTATGATAGGGCAGACTAGTGAGCTTCCATTGTACCTTAGTAAGAAGAGATACCACTAGCCTTTCTAAAGTCCTTCTCAGAGATCAGTTACCGGTGTGGTTCAGAGCCCCAGGCATTCTGTGGTGCAGCTAATTCTAGCAGGGTCTCCCTCCCTTCTCAGTTCTACTCTATCACAGCCTTAGACACATCCCACATCAAGATCAGAAAGCAAATAAATTAACCTTCACAGTTCCTAATCTTTGAAAATGGTTAGAAATCAGCACAAAATCTCTCCACTAGAAATGAGCTAGGAAGAAAATCAGGAGTATCTAAACAGGAAGAAAAAGAGAGAGGAAAAAAAAAAGGAAAACTAGAGTAAAATCAGAATGTACTACAATTAAAATGATGCCTGGATCTTTCCAGAAGAAAGTAACTCCAGGGAGCCTAGTTTGCTGTGAATATATTGTGGGGATTATGACCAAGCATGAAGCTTACTATAAGATTTACATGAAACTTGTACACACATGTATGTAGGTGTCAGGAGGATAAAAGTTTTTAAGGTTTGGTTTGTTACGATTATAAAAAACAAACAAAACTGCCGATCCCAAACATAAAAATGTATTCAAAATTCAAAGGAACCAGTCTTAAAATAGCTTGGAAAAATATCTAAATCTGTTTTGTTCCCATTAAAATAAGGATAGTAAGTATAAGGCAGACAGAGTCATTTAAAAAGAAGAGTGGCCATAACTCAGGAACATCATTATTATAATAAGCTAATAATTCAGTGTCATTTCAAAAATGAAACTAAGAAAAGTGATAAGGAAGGGGGACAGTACCTACAAAGCAAAATAGTGGGGTACAAAATTGAAAGTCATGATTAGAAACTCGTAGGGAGGTAGGTATTTATGAAGAATCAACTGTGAAATGTCTTTTCGTGGCCTGGATTTTCATTCTTTTCTTGCAAGAGAAAACTTAGAATGGCACAGACAATCGATTCTAATCTGAATCCTTGTGGAAAAAATTCATACATATGAAGTATATGACAAAACTGAACATTTCTAGAAATGGATTTGTGTTGGTCTGATTTTTGGATTAATATTTAATAGTCTTTTTGTGTAGAAAGTTGATGATGATGTTCTACCATTAACAAAACAGGAACTCTGAGATAAGTCTCCTTTAGAAGCGATTGGTTTGTATTGATAAAGTCACATTTTGGGGACCACTGTCCTTGGGAATAATCAAAAAAACTACCTGCAAGGCAACTAACCAAGGATAAAAGAGGCTGCCAGTATTCTTAGAAGAAGAGGGAACTGAAATCTTGGGAGGATAAAAACCATTCCTTAAGAAGTGAACAAAATACCATGGAAGTACAAAGTGGAAAGGGCCCATTGGGCATTTATTTGCTCCTGGATCTGAGGAGATAGAGGGAAAAGGGGTGTGGTGTCAGCCTGTGGGATCATAAAGACTGTCACTCTTCAATAGTTTTCCATTAAACATAAAAGAGCATCTAAATATCATGGCCTACAGTGCCCTATGGATCCACCACAGCCTATGCACCTTTATCTCCTACCATCCTGTGCCCCTTGCCAGTCCTGAAACAGGGCAAGACTGCTCTCACCCTAGCACCATACAAACTTTGTATGTATGTTCTTGCTCTTCCTTTTGCCAGGAGGACACTGTTCCCCCAGACTTTTGATTATCTTTTCTTTTTTTTTTTTTAAGATTTTATTTATTTATTTGGCAGACAGAGATCACAAGCAGGCAGAGGCAGGCAGAGAGAGGAGGAAGCAGGCTCCCTGCTGAGCAGAGAGCCCAATGCGGGGCTCTATCCCAGGACCCTGGGATCATGACCTGAGCCTAAGGCAGAGGCTTTAACCCACTGAGCCACCCAGGCACCCCCGGACTTGATTATCTTAACACCCTTGGAAGAAGGTTATAGCATGTGAGGTTGCTGAGAGCATTCTCCGTTGTTTGAGAACATCCTTGTTTTTTCATGGCTAAAACCATGCCTGGCAAAAACCATGTGATGAATGAAGATGTCATCTGAAGAGAGTACTATGGGGACATCATTTACCTTTTTCTAGTCTAGATATCCTATTTCAGATGCAACTAAGGTCGTATAAGCTTTTGAGAGGAAGCTATATCACTGTGCTGTTTGTGTGGAACTTATTGTTAAGTAAACCCCTCTATAATTTTTCCACAAATTTTTCTCTCTTCCATGGTCATCCCCATTTTAAGTGCATAATTACATTTCTACACCCTAGGATTACTCTTATATTTGTCATTAATCAACTTTGTCATCTAATATTGCATACAGTCATGCATATATCATTTGCTTGTGCTGAATCTACTTTGTAAGTTACTCTGCCTCCATATTTCATGTTACTTAAGAATTTGGATTTTTAGATTTTCCCCAAACAGAATGCAGAAACTCCTGGGTTCCCAGTCTTTAGAAAATTGAGAATGTCCTTTGCTCAGCATGTGGAAATTTATCAGAATTCAAAGGATTCTGAAGGATTCAAAGATAAATTATTTAGCAAAGAGTAAATGTGGGACCTGAAACTATAAAAATCCTTAAGCAGAACACTGGCAGTAATTTCTCTGACATTGGTCATAGCAACGTTTTTCTAACTATGTCTCCTGAGGCAAGGGAAATGCAAGCAAAAATAAACTATTGGGATTATATCAAAATAAAAAGTTTCCACACAGTGAAGAAAACAATAAGACTAAAAGACAACCTACTGAAGGGAAAAGATATTTGCAAATGACATATCCATTAGTATTCAAAATATATAAAGAATTGATACAACTCAAAATCCAAAAACACAAATAACCGAGTCAAAAACATGAAGACATGAACATCTATTTCTCCAAAGAAGACATAGAGATGGAGAACAGACCATGAAAAGATGTTCAACATCACTCATCTTCAGGGAAATGCAAATCAAAACTACAAAGAGAGTATGGAATTTCTGAATCACCATATTGTACACCTGAAACTAATATAAGAGTTTATGTTAACTATCTGGAATTAAAATAAAAAACAAACTACAGTGAGATGTCACCTCACAGCTATCAGAATTGCTAAAATCAAAAATATAAGAAACAAATGTTGGCAAGGATGTGGAGAAAAAAGAACCCTCTTGCAGTGTTGGTGGGAATGCAAACTGGGCAGCCACTGTGGAAAACAGTACGGTCATTCCTCAAAAAATTAAAAATGGAACTACTCTATGATCCAGTAATTACACTACTGGGTATTTACCCCAAAATACAAAAAACACTAATTCAAAGGGATACATGCATCCCTTTGTTTATTGCAGCATTTTTTATAATAACCAAACTATGGAAGCAGCCCAAGTGTCCATCAAGAGATGAATGGATTAGGAAGTGGTATATACATACAATGGGATATTATTCAGCCATTAAAAGAATGAAATCTGGCCATCTGCAACACATCGATAGAACTAGAGAGTATAATGTTAAGCAAAATGTCAGTCAGAGAAAGACAAATGCCATATGATTTCACTCACATGTGGAATTTAAGAAACAAAACAAGTGAGCAAAGGAAAAAGAGAGAAAGACAAACCAAAAAACAGACTTTTAACTACAGAGAACAAACTTATGGTTATCAGAGGGGGCGTGGGGGGCGGGTGAGTGAAATGGGTGATGGGGATTAAAGACTACACTTATCATGATGAAAACAATTATTTAACAAAGAACAAGGAGTTCACCTGTAAAATTTAAGATTGGGGTAAACTCTGCACAGGTGTAGTATAAGAATTGAGAATGAATCATCTGCTAATAAGTCAAGGACAGAGTGAGCATTCACATCTTTATGATGAATTTCTCTTTTATTCTGCTAGCATGTTTCTTTTTTTCTTTCTTTCTTTCTTTTTTTTTTAAGATTTATTTTATCTTATTTATTTGAGAGAAAGAGAGAGAGCATGAGAGGGGAGAGGTCAGAGGAAGAAACAGACTTCCCACATCGAGTCCGATGCGGGGCTCCATCCCAGGACCCCGGGATCATGACCTGAGCCAAAGGCAGATGCTTAACCAACTGAGCCACCCAGGGGCCCGTCTGCTAGCATGTTTCTTAAGCACAGTAACATGGATGGTAGGGGATGCAGAGACAAATCATGGAGCAGAAATCAGGAAACATGGTTTCTAATCCTACTGGGTTAGCCAATCGATGAAATAAACTCAAGGAAATTGCCAACTTGCAAATGTGTCAAATGAGGTTTAAAATGCTTACTGGTAGGCCTATAGCTTTGTAAGAGTCAAATGAATTAATAATTGGAAAGGACTTTTTCAAAAACAGAAGGTAATATTCATTACATCATTAATATTCTTTACCATAAACTTGCTATAGCATAGATCTTTCTAAATCTTTATACAGTCTGAATTCTGAACCCTAACTTAGTAGAGAGTCTATACAATATTGAAGTAGATTTTTTAACAAATATACAATAATATATATCCCAGTGAGTGTGGCTTTTTCAAAATAATCACCTTGGGAGATGTTGGCATTGCTCAGAATTTTGTAACACCTCTTTTTGAACTGTTTATTAATTGCCAGAAAAAGAGACACATGACTTTGTATATCTCAATTCAAAAGCCAACTTTGTTCACTCAACTTGGCTCTCTTTAGTTTTGTCTACAGGAAATCAAATCCACTCTCAAAGTATGAAGAGTAGTTACCAATGGTATTCAAAATACATTACCTTCCAAAATGACTATTTCTAACAGTCATCTGGATGGACAAGCTATGGGATGGTTATTAAAAAATCAGTTATGCGGGACGCCTGGGTGGCTCAGTTGGTTAAGCGGCTGCCTTCGGCTCAGGTCATGATCCCAGGGTCCTGGGATCGAGTCCCACATCGGGCTCCTTGCTCGGCAGGGAGCCTGCTTCTCCCTCTGCCTCTGCCTGCCTCTCTCTCTGCCTGTGCTCACTCTCTCTGACAAATTAAAAAAAAAAAAAAAAAAAAAAAAAAAAAAAAAAAAAAAAAAAAAAAAAAAAAATCAGTTATGTCTAATCACAACTCATTTCAAATGATACTGATAAATTTGAAAGGTTGAAAGAAAAGGAACAAAGAAAACATAACGTTTGGAAAATAATATGTAACCTAAGAATATCTATACAACTGGGATTTTTAAAAAAAACTGACAAAAGGATAAATAGCAGTTTAAAACTTTGGTCAGGAATATGAAGGTTTTTTTGACGAAGAAATGTAACTAGTAGTTTACTATATCTTCGCATACAATGCATAAGGGAGCAGACAACATAAAGGATCTAGTCAGTCAGGAAAAAAACTTTAGCCAAAGAAGTTTACACAAGATCAGAAATTTCATATGGCTATATCTGCAAACATCTTGGCTAACACATGGTTATTTTCTCACAAAAAACAGTCACTGTGTGGGCGCCTGGGTGGCTCTGTGGGTTAAAGCCTCTGCCTTCGGCTCAGGTCATGATCCCAGCGTCCTGGGATCGAGCCCCGCATCGGGCTCTCTGCTCAGCAGGGAGCCTGCTTCCTCCCTTCTCTCTCTGCCTGCCTCTCTCTGCCTACTTGTGATCTGTCTGTCAAATAAATAAATAAAATCTTAAAAAAAAAAAAAAACAGTCACTGTGTGTTACTGTTACTTTTTCTTATGGTAAAACTGTCTTTCAAAAAAACTAGATTAATTTCAATTAATTTTCTTTGAATTCAGATATTAATCTTTCTATCCAGTGGAGAGTGTGTAATCATTCAAAGGCCTAACAGTTTTCCATTTAATTTCCTTTATTTGCTTATAAACAACATTGTTGCACTGAAATCAGGATGCTTTTCAAAAACTAAAACCTCTTCCATTAAAAGTAACCATCCATTAAAGTAATTTAAATTAATGTAATAATTGACACGGTAATTGGAATTTCACTGAAGGGATACTAAGAGCATATTTTTTCTTATATATTACTCTGAGGATATAGAGTTTCTATTTTTTAAAATATCTACTTGCATATTGTTCTTAAAATTGCACAGGAAACACTCATTAAAGCTAGGAAACAAGAAACTGCATAGTGGAAAGAAAAATATGTCTATTTTTCTAATATGTGAAACAGTTCCAATGCCATTTAAAATAACTTTGAATGGCATCAACTATTCTTCCTTCACATATCACAGCCTGACTTTAAAGTGAATGAAGGTGGAAGAAAAAAATAGGAAATCATTGAATAACTCTTGCCCACCTACCTACCCAATAAAAATTAAGAGTATAGTGTGCTAAATTTTTATCACCTCAAGACCCCCCATCAATAGAGCTGAAGCACCAAAGTCTTCCTGGGTGTTATGACCACAAGAAAATGTCGGTAATGCATCTGCTCTCATGAGGAAACAGTGTCATTATCTGCTTCAATTACTTCTTTTTCCCTAGTTTTAGTAAAATAATACATCACCTGGTCACATTAAAAATTCCATATAAAAAAATTTATCTTGGACTAGTTCCATTAGAGCAGCTTGATTATTGTTAAGGATTGATTTGGTCATCCATGTTTAGTGAGTGTCTATCACATGACCGTGACTCTTCACAGTAAATGCCCACTGAGCTCCCTCTTCCTGTTGTATTTCAGGATTTTCTATTAAGTTCAGTGACAAACCCCAACAAAAGAAATGGAATTAAGAATACCCACCTGTACAATCTCAGTGAAGGCACAGGTCATAATTGTACATGAATGAACTGATGGCTTTCTATAATTTCTGATGTCCTGAATCAAAGTCCTTAACAGATTAAATTGTAATGGCAATATCATTAAATTAAACTACAGAAACCCAGAGTCATTCAGTGGGGAAAAAAAAAAAAAAAAAGGTATGTCGTCTTTATATTCTCTGTCTATATCCAATAGAGGAGATTGAACATTTTGTGATGAAACCTTTCCCTAAAAGCAACTGACTCAGTCTGGGGTTTGTTTGCAACAGAAATCTCTACGTAGTTTTTTCATTAGCAGAAACTTCAATCTAGTACTTAAATCAGAGGAAAGAGATTTGGGCTCACCAGGAAGGTAGGTCTGGGGCTAAAAAAAAAACTAAAACTAACTGTAAAAAAAAAATAACAACCAAAAAAAACCAGTTTTAATTTATTAAAGTCCTCTCTTCAAGCTATGTTAAAGGGCAATTATACAAGTTATTTATTTACTATCCTCTTCATGAATAAACAACTGGCAGCCAGAAGTCAACTTCTTTTCCTCAGAGTAACCCCCAAAAGATTTTAAGACCTCAAGAGTTCACGAAGAGTTTGAGAACATAATTTAACAAGGAGGTATTTATAAATTTCAGTAGTTGAAATTTACTAATAATTTTCATCTGTCCTTTTTAGAGCTCTAAATTTCATATTCTAACTAATGAAAGCCTATCAAGTAAGAAGAAAAATCATATTTCAAATACACTGGAGTTTGCATAAATAAATTAGAAGTCAGTTTAGTTGACTGACAAAGTTGTAAGAGCAGTTACCCAAGAACACAAACCTATAATTGGTTTTGAACCTTATTTCTTGGCCACAGTATTATATCTGGTTCTGTTGTAATAGTCATTTTCACTCCAAAAATGTACTAGGGAAATGATCTGGAACCAAAATTACTCTCTAACTAATTTCTTAGTTTTTCTTTTCAACATCCACTGAAGCATTTTGAAGGGAGAGTTATTGGATGTTTCAGCACTGAAATGTTAACATCCTTGTCAAAGCCAGTTACAGAATAAGATAATAGAAATAAACAGTGCCACTGAGAAACGATACATTCCTAGAAATGGCAAGAAGACTTCAAAAATTACCCATTAAATGCAACCTGAAACCCTAAAAGGCATTTCTATCTATAAACTGCAAGGTGATCTCCAATATTTTGTAATTTTTATATTTCAGGTAGCTCTCAATTAAAAATTTAAGTAAGTGATGCTACGACATAAGTATTTTCCTTCCCTGATTCACCATCCCCAATTATTCATATAAGTGCTACCTTTTCAATAAGGCCTCTTTTTTTTTCATAGCACTTACCATCTTACATACCAAATATACTTACAGTTCATATTTATTATATATTATGTTTCTTCCCTCACTAAAATGTAAGCCCCAGAGGTAATGAATGGACTTTTGCCTGTTCTATTCCCAGAAGAATTCCAAATTCCTAGAACAATGCCAGGCATGTAGTAGGTCCTCAATAAACATTTTTTGAATGAACAAATATATGTATGATTCTCTGTGATGCATTATGATTAACAAGAAAGGCATGTTCTATTGCACTTATCCAACTATGAAAATATTTTAGCTTTCCATTTTGAAATGTCAGTACTTTTTCTAAAGTCACATAGAAGGTCATAACTGTTGAATTCATTTAAAATGGCATTTGAAATTACTGACTAAATCCTTATTCCAAGAGTGAACTCACCTATTTACGTAGTCTATGTATGTGTATCAAGAAGATCAGGATCAAAATATTTATGTCACTATTTCTGTACCCACTACTTCTCTTTCTACACCCCAATGTATCAGCACCACCCTGATACTTAAATACATTTCATTTGTCTGATCACATCTTGCAAAAATGCATTTTGTCAGTATGTACTTTACTTCTGATTGGAAATAACTGGAAAGGTAGATTTGACAGTACTCCACCCAAAGATATACAAGTGGATGAGCTCTTCAAGAGAAATATTATAGAACCAGAGAAGGGTATAGAATTGGGTGATAAAAGCCAGAAAACAAATGGTATCAGAGAAACAGAGGGTGATGATGGAGGGTAATCTACCTTGAGGTATATGAAAAAAATATGAACTAACTGCTGGGGAGAATCTGATGTGGATTTTCTTTTTTTTAAAGATAAATAAAAACAGATGCTGACTAGCACCCAAGGCCCAGCTGACATTAAACACTGTGAATTTGCAGTAAATCCAATTGGCGGAGTTACCTGAATTTCTCTAATAATATTCAGCAGCCCAGAAGCATAGAAAATGAAAGGTTAGATTAACCCAGGACTAGAAAGTCCAAGGGAGCAGAATGGGATGAAATTCAGTTACTATGGAAGAGACACAGAAATACTGCACATTCTCCACCTCATTTAAATGGGAAGCCAGAATTCTAAATTCAAGGGTTTTCCCCTCTCATAACCATCCTAAGTGTATCTTAATACTGATTTTAGTTCAGTTCAGACTTCAGCTAAAATTGGTTTAAAAATATGTTCCGGCTAAATAAAACTCCGACTCAAGCTAATGGTGTGGAATTGATACATAATCTGTAATCTTCTACCAGTAGAAGCCTATGTGTGGAACTTCACATTTTTAACCAAATCATTTGGGAACCAGTATCTTACATAGCTGGAAAGCCTCCCTGCAGTTCCTAGCTGGAACAGAAGGGCAAGTCCTTTGGCAACCACCACCTAGACCACATTAACCCTTTCATCTCCTCTTCACGATCAGGTTAAAAAAAAAAAAAAAAAGCTCAACTCCAACACATTCATTTAACAAATTCATTCAACAAATACTTAGTGTGTTTCTGCTATCTACCAAGCAGTCAATACACTGGATGACTAGTGTTTTAAGATGGGGCCTGGCATGAAAAGATAATTGAGCAAAACAAATTTCCTCTTTTGAAATCTGAGCTAAGAGATGTTAAGCTAATGAGGCATTTCACTTGGAAGTTGGAGCTGAAAACCACCATGTAGAGGGGGCCCAGGTGTCATGTGGCAGGCAGATGTTCAGAGGAGGCAGAAGCAAGGAGGAAGCTATGGAGAGAGAAGGAGTGAATGGAACTATAGATTCCTCTGAGGGAGAAATCACATGGACCATAAAAGAGAGATGGAGGAGATTTCTCCTGAGAACTGCCCCACTGGTTCTTAAAGTTCTAGTTCCAGGGTCCCCTGATTCAGAGAACACAACTGACTACATTTTCTTAAGGAACTTTGAGTGATTCTCTACTTCTTGATCCAAAATGGGGCTAAGCAGAAACCACAACATGAATGATTGTTTTAACCACACATAGACATTTCTATAAGGACACATGGTATTCTACATATATTCACATACTATGGTCCACACACCAAGTACACCTCTTCTCGGAACGCATGTCGACTTATTTTTTATGTTTTCACATTTCTTCTCTTCTTGGCACCCTTTCTCTAAGGAAGAAGCTGTAGCCTGAATATGTAAGCCTTGAGTAGGTAGGGAAGATCTACCTATTGCTGATATTCTCACCTTAGAGGTTCTAGGAGGGGACAGGCAACATGAGCCACTGGAAGAGCACTGGCTTCACAGTTGTGAAACCTGCTGTCTGAGCTCCAGCTCCAGCACTAGTCATGTGACTGGCTATATTCCTTTCATCTTCCAAGCCTCAAGAAATGTCCATCAAAGCACAGGCAAACCTCAAAGATATTGTGGATTCGGTTCCAGACCACCACGATAATGCAAATAATGCATTAAAGTAAGTCAAATGAATGTTTTTGGTTTCTCAGTGCATACAAAAGTTGTGTTTATACTATACTGTATTAAGTGTGCAATAGCATTATGTCTAAAAAAGTACATACTTTAATTTATAAAGTTTATTACTAATAAATGCTAATCATAACCTAAGCTTTTAGTAAGTTATAATTACTGATCCTAGGTCATCATAACAGATATAATAATTTTTAAATTATGAAATACTGCGAGAATTACCAAAATGTGCCACAAAGACACAGAGTGAGCAAATGTTTTTGGAAAAATGGTGACAGTGGACTGAGGCAGGGTTGCCACAAACCTTCAATTCATTGCTGTTGCTGTTGTTTTTTAAAGATTTTACTTATTCATTTGAGAGAGAGTGAGAGAAAGAGAGAAAATGGACAAGCAGGGGAAGGAGCAGAGGGAGAAGCAGATTTTCCACTGAGCAAGGAGCCCAACGTGGGGCTCAATCCTAGGACCCTGGTATCATGACCTGAGCTGAAGTCAGACACTTAACCCAATGAGTCACCCAAGCACCCTCACAAACCTTCAATTTGTAAAAAATGCAATATCTATAAAGTGCAATAAAGTGAAGCATGATAAAACTATTTCACTCTCAGGTAGGTGTGTAAAGACTATCTGAAGCAGCAGCTAAAAGCAACACTTGTTAGTCTTAACAATCTTTACCCCCATGTGTGACCTGCCAAAAATCACATGTTGGGAAATGAGCAAGCATCTTTTCTGGGACCTACTCACAACCCACTCATATCCTTCTAGTCCCTACATTTCTCCTTGTTTGTGAATGTAAATTCAGATGATATTCAAGCCTAGACTTATCCTCAGATTTTTCTTGAAGTTGTTGTTCCTTGTTCTTTATTCCTTCCTTCCTGATGTCTCAAGATACTTTCTTTAACATTTCCTTTCTAAGGAACTTCTTTTAGCCATTCTTTTAGTTCTGGTATCCTGGCAACAAATTCTTCTAGCTTTTCTTCTGTCAAGAATGTGTTGCTTTCTCCTTCATTCCTGAAGGATACAGGATTCTGGGTTGATAGTTCTTTTCCTTCAACAATTGAAAAATATTGTCCCACTTCCTTGACTTTTACACTTTCTGGTGAGAAATCTATTTCCATTAAAACTGTTTGCTCCCTCCAGGTAAAGTGTGTGTGTGTGTGTGTATGTGTGTGTGTGTGTGTTTCTTTTTTCTTGCTTCCAAGGTCCTTATTTATCTTTAGTTTTCAGAAGTTTGACTATGATGTGTTTTGGTATGGATTTCTTTCTTTCTTTTTTTTTAAGATTTTATTTACATTTTTGATGGAGAGAAAGAAAGTAAGAGAGAGAGAGCACAAGCAGGGGGAGTGGCAGGCAGAGGGAAAGGGAGAAGCAGTCTCCCCACTGAGCGGGGAGCCCCACGTGGGGCTCAATCTCAGGCCCCTAGTATCATGACCTGAGCTGAAGGCAGAAGTTTAACCAACTAAGTCAATTGGGTGCCCCAGTATGGATTTCTTTAGATATAATCATATTTGAGGTTCATTCAACTTCTTAAATCTATAGGATTTTGCTCTTTTGCAAAAAAGTTGGTTAGTTTTCAAACATTATTTCTTTGTCATCTTCTCCTTCTGTGACCTCTCCTCTGAATGTTTGAACTTTTGTTATAGTCTCACAGTTCTCTGAGGCTCTGCTCATTTTTTCAGTCTTTTTCCTCTGTGTTGTTCAGACTGGTTAATTCCTATTGCTCTGTCTTCTATTTCACTGATTCTTCCTTCTGTTTTCTTCATTCTGCTGTTGAGCCCATTAACTGAGTTTTAAATTTTAGTTATGATAATTTTCATTGAAATATTCCATTTGGAGGTAACAGTCTAGTCATCACATGTAAAAGTTTATCCCTGGGTCAAGTCAGACCATCCAAATCTGCATATCTGGCCTCAGAGAAATGTTTATGCTATAATGTGCCAAGGCGATGTACTGGGCCTTTGCTGAGCAACATAACAACGAGCAAGTATATAAGTAATAAGTAAAGATTATTGGTAGGAATGCTATTAAGAGTATAATGTACTACATCTCAAAGTATCCCTTTATGACAGTAATGGAAGAATATCTCTCAGCTCTGTATCACAAGAAGTTGAATAATCAATTTATATTTATATTTCAAAAGCTATGAAACCAATAATTTCCTTGCTTTGACTGCCAGGAAGTTCAGAGTCAAATTTCGTAATCCCTCCAGTACCTTACGGCATAGGTTTTGTATACTGGCCTTACCCATGACTTCATTTTATTTTTCAAACAATATTTTACTTTTACCCAGATGTCTTCATGTATTTGTTCTTCTCCCCAGTTCTACAGTATGCATTTTGTTATCTAATTTCATTTCTTTTGGAAACAGGGAGGTAAGCAAATATATTTTTACAAGATAGAGGGCTTGCAAGCCCTAACTAGGACAGGAAATAAACCTCAAGTGTGTTCTTGACTCATAATAGGAACTTAATGAGAGCTGCCATTTTAATCCCACACTGTTTCTTTCTCAGGAGACCCTACAAGAATATATTTGTTGTCACATAATTTGCACTAGATGTATTAGATGGGGCTTTTTGAAGGGGAAAAGACAGGTACTACCTGGAGGACCGAGGCTCCGCTGTGGAGAAACTGAAGACCACTTTCAGCTGAGTCAATTCCACCAGTGGCCAAAATGGGAAATCCAGGCAAAGCACGAGCAATAGAGGTCACAGCTCTCAAAGCAATAGGTCTGATTGCTGTGCCTACAGAAAATGAGAATAATCAATGGTTAGCATATTGACCATTTAAGCATACTGCCTTATAATCATTATATGCAATGGTGTGCTATACTAGACAAAAGTCAATTTTCTTTATTGTTACTTAAGATATGTGTGTGTGTGTGTGTGTGTGTGTGTGTGTGCGTGTGTGTGATACATATACATTGCCATGTTTTAAAGTATGTTAATTTGTAAATGGATGTGTATTTAAAGAATTTTGATGCTATTATTGCAAGCAAACGTGTTATGCAAGTGGATATAGCAACTTCAGAACTCCTGCATAAAATACATACATAATACAATTTGATATACAGTAATGTGTAAAAGATTATATGGAAAGCTCAAGCATCTGTTTTAAAAAGAACAAGGAACAGCAGATTTTGTAAAAGAAAAACAATCACATACAGTGCATAAATAGACATACAGCTCTGTTATGTTTCCACTAACTATAAAGCAGCTGGTGTGAATAGAGATACTGTGAAAACAAGCAAGGTGCTGATGAACTTACAGATTCCATATTGCTTTTTACATGCATTACTTGCAATTTGATGAAATATAGTGAGCCTAATCGAATTTTTCATACATTAGGTTTCCACCAAGGTAAGGACAATTTACTCGAATTCAGTAATTAAAGAGTATGTGCTTAATTTTTATACTTCACTCAACCAGGCATTACAAATATATTATTCCCTAATCATAATGAAAACTTCGTAGATGGACAGAACATTTGGGGGTTATTTTTAAAATGATTATATTGTATTAAAGATGCTTTCAACTCTCAAGGGTTAACATATCCTGAAGTAAATTAATGCTTTCATCACACTGGAATATAATTTGGTATTTCTGGTGCAGATTTATAAGTCATTGTTCTTTAAAGGTATTTTCTGAACTAAAAATAGTTCTATTTGTGCAAGAACTTGACATTGCCTCAAAAACACAAATAAGCAACTGGTAAAATCAGCCTCATGTGGTGAGTACTTTAATCATTACCTCTACCACCACAAGCGTCTTCAAGAACAGCATTATCAATATGTATTTATGGGAGGACTCACTCTGAGGAAGTACAAAGAATCTTCCTTAAAATTAGTGGATTTCTTTTTATCTTGTTCATATCCAAATTCAGATGATATTAAATTTATGTGTAACTCAGGCTTTTGTATTTAACACCAAAAATGTTTGTGGAAATATCTGTTCCTCTTGCTCCCACACCTTAAAATCTTCCTCTAGATATTAATGTTTCTTAGTCAAGAATGTTCAAGGCTGACACTTCAGAATTCCGTAATGGACACTGAAATACAAGGCAGTAAGTTAGGGTGAATTAGAAATTGAACATCAAGATCCTATTTCTACTTCAAAGTGTTTATCCGTGACTTCTTCGTCTATCTGATAAGGTAGAGAAGGTAAAAGACAGAAGAATGCATAACAAGAATGTACACCCACACTGACACCCACATACACATTTATATGTACAAATCTTTAGCTGTACTAAAAAGAAATCTGAGTAAGAATAAAAGTTAAAGAAAAGCATTTTAAAGGACATCTGTAATTTAAATAAATCTTTTAGATTGACATATATCTATTTGCATAATATAACATATGTTCAATACATACTAAGCTGATGGTTTCTTTATATACATGTTACTTTGAAGTGGTAAACACTTGGATTCCTATTTTTTTTTTCCTTATTTAGTTGACCCTAGAGAGTTAAGGAAATTTGAGCTAAGCAGATAAATAATTTATTTCTAACTGCACTGTTAGAAGACTATCATTAACACTAAGGGATAAAATTTCAAAGTGGTACACAGGGATTTGGCCACATATTCCAATTGATATTAATGGACATCAAATGGCAAAATCCCAGAACACAGCTTTGAAAATTTAACCAGTTACATTTAAAGGGCAACATTATTACACAGGTGTTAAAAAACACCAGCAAATCCTCAGTGGCATTTGAAGATGTTCAATTAGGTCAATAAGACATTTTCTATTTCATGTTTTTCTTTCTTTTCTAAAACTTTCTAATCTACCTAATGAACATGAAAACCTTTCAAACTAATAAAGGTTTATCTTCTTAAAAATTAAGAGTAATTATGTTCTCTCAGGAAATGTGATCCAAAAATGAAGAAATGAGTCCTTCTGTTACTGGGTTATAGTAAATTCAGTTTTTATTTCCATTATAAATTCCATTTGATTAGTTTTCTTTGTGACTCAACTGGTTTAATATGGAATATAATCTACCTGTTCTCGGAGAGCGTTTTTATGGGGAACAGGTTTTAAAAATGACTTTTATCTACCATGAAAGGTTTCTGGAAGGAAATCTTTTGAAAGTATATAAAAGGATCTTTCTAAATTGTTATATAGAAATTTCATTTTAGTTTTAAAATTACAGGGATGAAGAAATAATAGGTTCAAGATAAAAATAAAAGTTTCAGTATAAGTAAAACACATATATCTATACTATACAGAGTTATACACATGTCAATTAAAACACATAAATATTTCCAGGATCATAGCAGCTATCAGATAAGGACTTTTTACGACTTTGTCACTGCTATAGTAATTAACGATTTTAGACCAAAGATCAGGGAGGAAGCAGCCAGTTTGAGAGGCGTAAGGCATTGAATGTAGACTCCAGCTATAAGAAAATGACAAGGTTTAAAATCAAGAAATTGAAATCCTATAAGCTTAAGTGAACTCATAGGCAACATGCAATTTAAATTAAGCCCTCATCCACATGGGATGGCCAGATGAGCCTGATGCCTAATGGGAAATTCAGTTATATCAAGCCATTCTGTTCCAACTGTGTGGAATGCTCCAATCAAGGTCCAGCCATTCTGAATTCCCAAATTTCAAAACAAGCTGAAGGTTTAAACAACCGGCCAACCAACCAAACAAACAAAATGAACTGCTGCCCCAACACTGCTACCAAGAGTCTGATTGGCTCGAAAGCAGCCTACTAGAAAAGCTGGTAGACTACACTGAACTGTAACTTTTGACATCTAATCAGTCTAGGCCTTCCTTAGGGTCACAACTTAAAATGCCAACCAATATGCTGAAGTCATAGATCTTCTCTGAGAAACTTCACAGAACATTTTTGGATTGATTCCTATTCTAGAAGAAAAAATTTTATAAGTCAGAGATTTTTTAATTAAAAGTTAATCAATCTGATTTGGATGAGGTTTTTTTCCTAAGAAGATGATAGCATCACTTGCCAATATCACTTCAACAATTTTTAATGCTACCATTAACAATAGTGTTATGTACTGATATGTAAATATTAAGGTATTATGACTTAATCAGTTTCCTTATGCAGGCCTCATTTGTCCATTTATCTGTCCATCTGTCTATCCAAGAAATGTCTATTAAGCACCTATACCTTTAAAAAAAAATTGTACTAAAGCTGAAAATCTTTTAAGAATGAGCCCATTTAATCAATTTGTGTCCCAACCACCTTGTCACCAATGCAGATACCCAAAATACTAATCCCTGTGATTTTAGAAGGTGGTTTCAAGGCAAATAATATGAATCCAATTATTTATTCTGTATAGATGTTCCATTAGGAAAAATTCATAGTCATTTAAACATTTACATTTTATAAATACTATTAATATGAATTTTAGAAAAAAAGCAATTGGACAGCATCAGAGACACAACAGGGCCAACAGCTTAAGTTAAAATTCTAGCTCCTCTACCAGCAAGCTGTGTGACTTTGTGAAAATTTCTTAATTTCATGTACTTCCATTTTTTTTCACCATTAAAATCATAAAATTACAATCACAACTTCACATTTTTTTGAGGATTAAATGATTTAATACATATAAAGGGCTAGCACAGGATAAAAACTGTACAAGTGTTTGCTATTCTGATCTGTACTATCCACAAGGACAATTGATTTCAGGGGGAGCATTTATTCAGTTTACTTTGACAGAGCCTGTTGTGTTTCTGCTGTGTATTTAGTAATGCTATTAAACCTTTTTTTTTTTTTTTTTTTACAGAGACAAAAGCATGATGCCTCTGATGGTAGAACTCGATATACCCTGAAACCTTACGAGGACCACACATCCACCGTCATTTCCCCCTCTCCTAACAGCTCTCATTCAGCAGTGTCATAACATTGTTGGTAAGATTACTTTCACTAACTCCAAAGGCAAAAATTTCAGAGGCAAAAATCAATATATTTAAAAAAAAATTTTTTTTTTGAGAATCCAAAGGTCCAAGCACTAAACCAATATACAGGATTTTAATGACAGCTTCAGAACTCAAGTTTATTGGTGACAAGGAGGTAGAGCTTTACTCTGCATGACTAAATCCTTGAAGAGAAAGGAATTTTTAATGGGCAAGACAGTGTGGAACATATGCTAATTTTGGATAACTGGAATTTTGAATAATTGAGTTTAATTCTGTTTGTTTTTTCCCTAATCATTTGACTCCTAGGACAGCTACTGTTGCACAATTAATTGTTAGAGCTAAGTCCACAATAAACTCCCTGATAATAGCCCTGGCTGGCAATAAAACAGAAAGTGGGTTATAATACTCACTCGTGCTCACTGTGTATACAAAAAGCAAATGTAGTTTTAATTTGCTTACATTAATTAAAATATAAGGAATTAAGTAGATAATAAATTCATTAGAAATTGAACTTTGCCTACCTAATTGTTAATAATTTTAACATCATCAAGAAGAAAGAAAATATTAACAAATCAAGAATTTCAAGGATTTAGGAGTTGAAAAACTGATTTTATAAAATACTAAAATATACCTAAGTCAAGCACCAAAAAATTTATGCTTTACTAAAACAAGTTTAAAATGTTAATGAACCTAATATACTGATAAATATGTGAAACATAGCTATTTAAAAATACAGCTTTAAACATGGATTAAAGCTTTCTGAGAAAATTAGGATAATTCAAACAGAAATTGAAGTACTAAAAGGATCCAGGGTTATATGTAGAAATATGAAATTTAAAGAGGAGAAATGGGGGAAAGAAAATCAATTGTTTTATGTTGTTGTTATTTTAATTTTATTGGAAAAAATGAAAATTATCTTAGGAAAATGTTTTAATTTTAGTTGACTATTTCAAGAATTTTTTCCTAAGTCTTTATATCTTTGTGGCTATATTTATTTTCTTAATAATATATTCAGTATGTTCATAGTCAATTCACATTCAGTCACTTGGTACCTAGCATGTGCCAAGCATTTTATCTTAAAGCAAAAGAATTAAGACAATTCATCAAAGAGGGGGCCGTTTTCCTTTCTGAAAGTATCAGCTGCTGGTAGTGGGAGGATTAGGAGCACCTGTTCAGGGGGTAACTTCCACACGCCAGATCTGTGGTTGAGGATTCATACAGATTATGCAATGTAACCTTCACAATGCTGTGAAGGTAGATGCTGTCATCTCTATTTCGTATATGAAGAAAGGGAAGCTCAAACTGAATAAATAAACTGTTTGATGTCACACAGTTTAAAAGGGATAGACTGAAATCAAACACCAAGTCTCTATGACTTGAAAGTCCGTACTCTTCAGCTGTTACTGAGAAATGACAGTGCAGCATTTATGAAGAGGATCATCTTCACATTGTCTTTGCCCAAGAAAACCAGTATCAGTATGGCCGATGGCCTAGTGCTAAGAGCATAGGTTCTAATGTCCAACCAATGAGGTGTGAGTCTCAGCTCGCTTACTTTATATAAGAATGACTTTGAGCAAACTCCTAAACTTCCTAAAGCATCCGTTTTCCCTATCTGTGAAACAGGGTCATTAATAACAATATCAGAGCAAACTGGGGAGAATTAAATGATAGAATTCACCGAAAACATTTGGCATACTGCCTGGTTTCTAGTATACATAGGCTAATATTACTGTCAAAGCTAGAGAAAACTAAGCAGAAAAATAAACATTCAGCTACAAACATGTGGGGATAAACACTTAATACTTAAGGGGGTGTTAATTAACCTCTTACATCTCAAATTGGGAGATTTGCTTATAATTCATATATCATTTCATTTGTAAAAAAACACTTTGAGTCTATGATTATAAATGCATGTATTTGTGTAAATGAATCTTTATTAGATTTATAAGGCAATGGCAATATCTAAATGTATATGTCTTTTCATCCAGAAACTCCAGTTTGAGGAATCCATTCCATTAGTACATAGACACAAAGTTACATGTACAAAGATCTTCCTTGAAGTATTTCTTTTCATAGCAAAATAGTGAAAACAACATAAATGATCACCAATAGTTTATGCTATTAAATATAGTTCATCTACATACAATATCCTAGAAATTTTTATAAAAGATTTTATTTCTTTCAAAGCACAAGCAAGGGGGAGGGGCCGAGGGAGAGGGAGAAACAGAGGAACCTGCTCCCCATCCCAGGACCCTGGGATCATGACCTGAGCAGAAGGTGAATGCTTAACCGACTGAGCCACCCAGGCACCCAATATCCCAGAACATTTTTAAAACTAACATGGATAGGGCACCTGGATTGCTCAGTCGGTTTAGTGTCCAACTCTTGGTTTCAGTTCAGGTCATGATCTCATGGGATTGTGGGATCAAAGTACTCCCTCACACACACACGCATCAGGCTCTACACTGAGAGGGAAGTCTACTTGATTCTCTCCCTATGCCTATCTTCTCCCATTCTCTCTCATAAATTAAATCTTTTTTTAAAAAAGAAACAAATAAATAGAAAAAAGGAAAACTAACATGGAAGTATCTCTAGTACAAAATGCTGAAGTGTTAATAACAAGTAGCAAAATAATATATATGATGTGGTCCCGTTTTTGGTTAAAAAAAGTATGATTACATTTAGTATGTGGCATGTAAGTGCATAGAATGTTGAGTTTTAAACTATTAACAGTTATCTCTGGGGATGGTGCTGGAGAAGTTTCAGGTTTGATATCTAAACTTCCATATTTGATTCCTTTAGCTAAAAAGTGTTTATAATTTACTTCTGCAATAAAAAGTGACTAGTTTTTAGAATGCTCCAAAAAGTTACAATAGAGAAATAGGCACTAACAGATTTTCTGTTGTGCAACTTTTATAGAGAGGATGTGCAATGATTCTATACTTTGCATATTCAAGAGAGTACATTTAGTCCTTTATCCAACATTTTAAGCAAAATATTAACAAATTCAGAATATATCCAGAACATAATGATCTCTCCCTGCCTACACATATACACACAAACACCATAGTGTATGAAATGGCTGAAAGGAATCCCAATAGTTGTCTTCAAATATTGAAGGTAACCATAGAGAAAAGGTTTCATCTATGCTTTTCTTAAAAGATAACTAGAACTAATGATTAAGCACACATTAATTTTTTTTTAATTTTATTTATTTATTTGTCAGAGAGAGACACAGCAGGGGGAGTGGGAGAGGGAGAAGCAGGCTTCCCACTGAGCAGGGAGCCCCAGGTGGGGCTCGATCCCAGGATCCTGGGATCATGATCTGAGCTGAGGGTAGACACTTAATGACTGAGCCACCCAGGAGCCCCAAATGGTTTTATTATTACAATGATTTCATCAATTTTTTGCAAATCCAGCAGCACAAGTAGTTACATTGGGACATCCTTATTCCTTGAACCTAGATGGATACTTGGTGGGTAGAATGTAATAAAATGACCTCTCTGCTATAGGAAATATTAGATTAGATGGTATCTTCGAATTCAAAATTCAAGGACACTATGAACTTTCTCATGATAGTTTAGGAGAAATTTTACATGCTCTGTGCTTTCTAATAGATACCTGTGATGAAGCTAACTTAGAAAGAACCAGATACGAGTTAAAATAAAATTTTAACATTAAATACAATCACACTCAATACAGAGACTCTTCTTTTGAGTGCTTTTTAATTGCCAGGGATTTTCTTAAGTGTTTTTGTATATATTGTATCAATGACATTACCATAGATATTTTTGGTCTCCATTTTTATAGATCTATAAACAAGACTCAGCAGAAATAAATATCTCACCCTCAAGAGATCACTCAGTAGAAAGCGTGGGTTCAGTATTTGAATGTAGGTCAACCTGATTGCCAATATCATGCTCTTAGCCATAATGTTATACTTATTCCTTATATTATTTTATTTTATTAAAGATTTTATTTATTTATTTGAGACAGAGAGAGAGCACAAGCAGAGGGGAGGACAGAGGGAGAGGGAGAAGCAGGCTTCCCCCTGAGCAGGGAGCCGGATGCAGGGCTCAATCCCAAGACCCTGGGATCATGAGCTGAGCCAAAGGCAGATGCTTAACCAACTGAGCCATGCAGGCATCCCTTCTTCCTTATTTTAAATGTTTGGATATGAATTAAGTTACAGAAAGAGTAGTCACTAATTTTGTAGCTCATAAAGATATATTGTCCAAGTATGGGAAAACTAAGGATATTAGCATTATATTAAATGTTGGCTAGGAATTAGAGTCAAGCGTTCTTGCGTAGTAACTCATTGTTATAACTAGAGCGACCATATGACCTAGTTTGCCCGGAAAAGTCCCAGTTTATGATACTTGTATTTATTTGTAATTACCTGATGTAATTATAAGTAGCATCTTCTTTCAGTCTAAAAGTATCTCAGTTTGGAGATTATATTATATGCATGAATTATAGCACAAAGATAATTATGAAAGCAAAGTGAAATTGATTTAGACTAAAACCATAACCTATGAAGAACTCAGAAACTGACTAAAAGAATGGCATGAAGAGATAAATGTCTCTAAATATGTTACTAGAGGGAAAAATATATGGCATTCATATGTGATAGCTAGGCATAATTCGTCTATATGTTCTTTCTATTTTCAACCTGTAGGTGGCCACCACAAGCTACACTTATTAAACAACTCATTAGTAGCATTTTCAATACTGTCATCTTCAGATAATTAGCAATTTATTTAAATAACCAATTTCTGTAGAAATAATTGCCATGAAATGCCCTGAACCTACTTTTTTTTATAAACTATAATAAAAGTGTTAAGATAATCCCTGACATTTGCAAATGCCATTAGTTCACCTTTCCTTTTGATAGTCCTATGGCATTATGTTTAAACAATTACCCGATAACACAGCAGTTTAATGAAACAGTACAGTAAGCACATTCTTCAATATGGCCAGTGAAGACATTCAGATTTAGAAAAAAATCCAGTGTGTAGACATGTTTACACAAAGAAGAGACACACAGCCAAAAGAAAAAACGTTAATGAAATAAGTACATTATTGCTGTTTCGAACTTGGTTTAGTTTTCACAGTAGATGCTGCAACATATGCACTCTCTTCGGAAATAAGAATGGAGAGTTCTGTAAATTGATTCATATAATGGGTGTGTGTAAATTAAAATCATACGAATCTATGAGTAAAATACACTCATCATATTATTTGTTCAGTAACCTCCACACAGGAGAAAACAAGCAGGGAATTTTTCTTACTTTCATTATAAAATGTTTAAGTATGTTTTTGCTTACAAAATGGTGCAAATTTTCAAAGCTGACATATCATGAAAAACTGCAAATGGTTTTTTAGTTCTCAGCTGGTATTTAACATTTAAAATGGGCCAGAGTTCTTCCTTGTAATTCAGCTCTCTATTCCACTAAGAGGGGGCAGACAATGTTTCTGAGTTGCCAGTGACAAAACTCTTTGAGGCTTTCATAATTTTTAAGCTATTGCCTTTCATATGATAAAACGGAATTAGAATTCAAAGCCAATGGTGATATCATTTTACGGATAAAACGAAATAATCTGAGAGTCTAATGAGTACTAGTTGCTACATTATTCATACATTATGCATATCCTCACAGTAAGTCACAGAGGCATTATCCCCATTGTACAGATGAGGAAATTCAGGCTCAAAGAGGCTAAATTGTATGAGGCAGGGGCGTGTGGTAAAATAATGTATTATAACAATAAAACAATCAGGATGTAATAGGACTGTAAAATTCAATGCTACATTTGAATGTGAGGGCTTTTCTTTATTTCCAGATTACCATATGCCTCAGTCCTTCCCAAATAAGTACTTCTGGCTGTGCTTTTAGCATATAAATACAATGAGTTTACCTACAAATACAAATATATGGACTATTTTTAGGAATACACATATTTCCTTAGCCAAGAAATTCAGAACCATGATAGATTTGGTGAACATGGTGAATAAACATTTCTCATGGAATTCTGCCTATGGGATATGCAGGGCAAATGTTATCATACCAGATAAAAATCTCCCCAGTCTATCTCTACTCAAAATAGTTATCTGAGGGGGAGGAAGAGAAAGATTATAATGATGATGATAACGCTGATGACCAGAACTACATTTTACCCATGGAGAATCCAGAATCATTCTGAAGTGAGCATTTTTCCGAAGACATTAAAAAAAAAAGAGAGAGAGAGAGTTTCTGCATCCACTAGGATCATATTATTTCTTTCTTTGGAAATCCATGAATTCTTTTCTCTCTGAAATTCTGTACTCTTTTCACTCTGTGGGTGGTTCCCTGGCCAGGGTGTCCATGGCAGCACTTGCCTTACTGTAAAACCTTTGCTTTCATTCTCGGGAATACATTCTCTTTTCACTTGACAATGAATTACATGTGTAAATCTCTGTGCCCTGTGATCAGGCTGCATTCCTCAGAGTCTGCTGAAACCCAGGCTGTCCAGCAGGCAATAAGGTTTTGTTCTCTTCAAAGGTAGTAATGTGGACAAAGACATCTCCAGCTGGACCCTATCTGAACCCTGACAACCAATGCTTTCTATGAACTGCCTGGGCACTTCGCAAAGAAGGGGCTCTGCCCATTCATATTTGCTCTACTGATTAGTAATTGCTCCCTTAATTACTCAACAATAAAATTTCTTCCTAAATTTCAATAGGACAAAAAATGAGAAATCACTTTCAGTCAAAATTATTTATCATAACCAGTTGCAAAAAAGCTGCAAGAGAGGTGCCTCCTCTCAGTGAGCTTAGGCTGAGCAGAGGAGATAAAAAATGGTTGATGGATCTCCTCCTCCTGATTGTCGGGGGCAGAAGAGTCATAGGACAGGATGAGCGAAAGACTAACTAAAGAGGTCCAGGAAGGCTTTATGGCAGATGCAGGACTTCAACTGGGCTCCTGAAAGATGGTCTGGGTGAGTCTGGGGTTGAGAACTAGGCTATTTCAAATCTGGCAGGAGTTGGGGACAAGGTGAGCAAAGTTGCAGATATACTCCTGAACAAATCAGGTTCATGAAACACATTAATAGCAAAACTAAAGTGGCCTTGCAGTTTGGGAAATGGTATACAAAGCATTTAGATAGGGAGGAGTGTTGCCTGGTGAACAGAGGGAACAGCCCTTCCCTCACCCCTTGCTATAACCATGATACTTTCTTTTAAAAAGGCTTTTTAAAATACTGATATGGCATAAGAAAAAAAGGGGGGGTTGAATTTCAACAGTGTCTTGAACAAAAGATATTATAATATGAAGTAAGTCTACATTTATTTTATTGTTAATAAAAAAATTTATTAGGGAAAACTAAGAAGAACATAAATTCTACGTACATGTCCCTGGCTGTAGCCTTTCTATAGATTATAAGGACCTTTCTAATTTGATTAAAAAGGTAATAGGATTTTTATCTGTCAGAGGAGACAAGGGTTAGAACAAAAATAGTAAGATTTCCTTTTCACAGCGTAGAGAACTCATGTAATAAAAAAGAATACAAGTTCTACTCCATTTTACATTCAACGTGTGCTGCCAGTCATGTAATTTAGATGCATTTATACTTTTTTTTTTTAAATTTTTTTTAAAGATTTTTTTAATTTATTTGACAGACAAAGATCACAAGTAGGCAGAGAGGCAGGCGGAAAGAGAGGAGGAAGCAGGTTCCCTGCTGAGCAGAGAGCCCGATGCGGGGCTCGATCCCAGGCCCCTGGGAACATAACCTGGGCCGAAGGCAGAGGCTTTAACCCATCGAGCCACCCAGGCACCCCTAGATGCATTTATACTTTTAATAAACATCACAGATATTGTAGGAATTGTAGCTTGTATAAAATAGACTGCATGATCAAACAATAAGGAAAGGGAAAAGATTTTAACACTACATTACTTCAGATAAGATCTCCCAAAGTATTCCCTAAAGGAGTTCTCATGGGCCCCTACATCATGAGGATATACCTCAGTCTGGAAACCTCTCCTAGCATGTCGTACAGCTGCTCATTCCTTCTCAAGCTGTGCATATCAGTGTGGCTCCTGGGACCCTTGATATTTTGGGGCTTTGAATGGTAAATTAGGACACTCCTCAGGCAAATGAGTGGTTAGAAACCAGTCTCTATGTGGATAACTATGGAGTAAGAGAGCACTTTTAATGGACCTAAATAAAACCAGGTAAAATCAAGTTATCTGTATAAAGCAGGTAACACAGTGACAAGAACATACCAAGTGCTTAATACAGATTCTAAAAACAATAAAAATATAATAAGAACAACAAGAACAACCTTATGTAATAAATTCAATAACTGAAATGAAATGGACAAATTCCAAGCAAAACACAACTAACCAAACTGACAACAAAACCCAGAAAATCAAAATAAAAAATAGCCCCATAACTCTTACAGAAATTGAATTCATAATAAAAAAGCATTTTTATCAAGCAAACTGCAGGCCTAGATGGCTTCACTGGTATATTCTATCAAATTCAAGGAAGAAATAATACCAGTCTTATATAAACTTGCAGAAGATAGAAGAAACAAATCCCAACTCATTTTATGAGGCTAGCATGATCCTGATACCAAAACCTGACAAATATACTAAAAGAAAATAACATTATTGGTCAATATCCTTCACTAACATAGAACCAAATATCTTTAATAAAATATAAGACAAATGAGTATAGCAATATATAAAAGGAGTAAAGCATTGTGATCAAATGGAGTTTATCCCAGGAATGGGAGGATGGCTTAACATTTGGAAATCAATTAATGTAATTTGCCATATTAACATTAAATAAAAGAAAAAAAAAGTGAAGAAACATGTTAGCATTTCAAAAGACTGCAGAAAGTACACTTAAGAAAATTCAAAATCTATCCATGATGAATATTCTCAGCAAACAGGAATAAAAGAGATCAATCTCTGACAAAGGATTTCTAATCAAAAGCGTAGAGCTAACATCATGCTTGTTAGTTGAACATTATCTTTCTCTGTATACTTTATATACTACCTATGTACTATGTACTCTTATCTTTTTCTATACACTAGCATGAGCAGTCAGAAAATTAAAATTTAACTTTACAACGGCACAAAAAAGTAACAAATAAGAATGAAGCTGTGAAAGATATGCAACATCTCTACACCGAAAACTATAAAATATTTCTGAGAAAAATCAAAGATGTTTAAGAAAAAGAAGAAATACATTCATAGGCTGGAAGGTTCAATGCTGTTAAGATGTAAAATTTCTCCAAATTGATCTACAGAGTCAACAAAACCCAAATCACATTTCCAGTAAGCTTTATATGAAGAAACTAAGCTGACTGTAAAATTTATATGGAAATACAAACAACCTAGAATAAACCAAAACAATCATGAAAAAGAAAACAGAATTCAAGGACACTTTTATACATCAGGACTTGCTATAAATCTACAGTATCAAGACAATAGTTTAAGAATATAGAACAGGATGAAGTTCAGAAATAGTCCACACATATATAAAGGTCAATTGATTTTTGACCAAGTTACCAAGCCAGTTGAGTGGGGGAAAGAAAAGTCATTTTAACAAATGGTGCTAGGATAGATATTTGTAAGAAGAAAAAAAATCTTGACTGCCACGTCACTTCATTAAAAAAAAAATTTCTTTTTAAGATTCAAGCTGGATTGAAAATCTAAATGTGAAACCCAAAACTATAAAGTTCCTAAGGAAATAAAAAATAGGACACTATCTTTGTAAACTTGAGTTAGGCAATGATTTCTTGGAAAGGACATTAAAAGCACTAACTAAAATTTTAAAAAAAATTGATAAACTGGGCTTTATCAAAAATCAATAAAGAAGCCAAAGTCTAGGAAAAATACTATATTTATACACATTTATTTGAGAAAGAATTCATATCTAAAATGTATAAAGAACTCCTATAAAACAATAATTACAAGATGAATAAATTCAAACGGGCAAAACTTGAGCAGAAATTTCAAAAAAGGCAACATACGAAGGGGCAATGAGTACATGAAAAGGCACACCATCTCACAGCCATTAGAAAAATCAAGAAACCTGGAGCACTTGGAGGCTCTGTAAGTTAAGCATCTGCCTTTGGCTCAGGTCATGATCCCAGGGATTGGTTTTTGGGACCAGTCTTGGGATGAGCCCAGGTAGGAAAACCTGCTCAGTAGGGAATCTTGTTTCTCCCTCTGCCACTCTCCCACACACACTTGTGCTCTCTCTCTCCTTCTCTCTCTCTCTCAAATAAATAAATATAATCTTTAAAAGAAATCAAGAAGACTGATAAAACCAAATACTGACAAGGATGTGGGAAAAGTGGAACTTTCATACATTGTTGATAAGAGCATAAATTATAAAAACACTGTGGATAATTGTTGGAAAATTTCTTTAAAAATTCAGCATACATCTAGCCTATGATTCAGCAAATTCATTCCTAGATTTTCACTCAGGAGGAACGAAATCAAGGCTAAAAAACTGTATGCACAAAAATGTTCACAGCGCCCTTACTTTATAGTAGCCTCAAACTAGAAACCATCCAAAGGTTCATCAATAGAGAGTGGAAATACAGCTTTTGGTCAGTTAAATTAATGAAAACTACCAGCGATATAAAAGACTCATTAACTGGTACCTACAACAATACAGATGGATAAAAACAAAACAAACACAAACAACTATGTTGAACAAAGGAAGCCAAATGCATGCGTATGTGTGTGCCCACATATTCAAGATCTTGTTTCAGATTGTAGTTACTACAGATGTATACAATTTTCAGAGCTACTTTAGACAAACACTTAATACCTACGCATCATTGTATTATATGTAAAATATACTTCATTCGAGAAATTAAAAAATATGTAAGTACATGTAAGAAGTAACAAAAAAAAAGTTCATGACAAAAGTGAGCATTTCCTATTTGGATCCACTTCTAAAAAATCTCTGAATGATCAGATCATTCAAAGGTTCAGATTATAAAATATGAGAGCACTTTCCCATTTGCAGATATAAGCTAAACCTGGAGAAAGCGAATCTTGTATTTTAAAGGGAAATAGGACTAAAGATCATCATCTGCAATACCTCATAAAAGTCATTTATGGTGGTGTTGGCCTTTCCAATGTTTGTAATTTCCGTGAAATTTTCTTGAGAGCAATGCTTTAAAAGAAGCCACATGTATCACATGCAAGGATGTACACACACACACACACACACACACACAGAGTCAGGGATAAATCACTAATTGTTAAGAATAGGACACATGGAATAAAAAAAAAAAATGAAGCAAATATAAAGACAGGTATCATGGCTAGACCATAGATCTAAATCACAACTCCTGAATTAGGCAGGCATACTAAGTAGCACTCTGTAGAAAGGCACAGCTCCAGGAAGCCACAAAGGCAGTTTGGCCCTACGCTGACTGTTGTACTAAGTAAGACCCCAGAGCCAAATTTCAAAAATGTCATCGACTGATCACAAATATTGTTAACACATAATGGGAGTTTCTGTTTCTGCACTTTATGCCCAAGTTGCTATTTGAATATATCTTTACCTCTCCAAAACAAGAAAGCAAGCACTCGAGGGTGTTATTCCTATTAAAACCTTGTAATCATAAACTTATCTTCCCAGCTGAATCTTTAAAAAGTATTTGGCTTATAGTTTACATCAAGTCTGTGATGGGTTTGCAATGAAATATCCTCTATTTGCTACTTTTCCAATCTTTTATCTTTTCTGATGAAATTTCAAGCTCTTGTCAAATCGAGGTCGTTACTTTGTCGATTGGCATGGATATTTAGGCTGAATTGGCAAGACTGCAACCCCGGATGATTCAACTCCTTGCCAAATGGCATTTAGCTAACTTCTGCATGCATGAAAAGGAGACAGCCTATTATCAGGACCAACTTGGTGGAAAAAGGATATACAGTCAGTATGTAATGCACATATCTAAGCAGAAATGTGATGCATATGTTTTTCCTCATTCATAGACGCTCATTCAATTTATATTGTTGCCGTAAGTGTTTCATCATCCAAATGCTTAAATTGTGCATAATGATTCCAAATAGCATTGGGCCATTCAGAATTGAGCACTGGGCTTCGCAGATGTGCTAAATTCAGTTACAGAGGCATGACTAGAACATGGTTTCCATGCCTCAAGGGGATAGATTTTTTTAGTAACCTTTGCCAGAACTGCTATATACTGTTTTCTCAACAGAGCTCAGAGACTCTTTGTAATTGTGTAGAAGCTGACAGAAATCATATTAGACTATACCAGTCTTTCAAATCTTTTCAAGTATATCTGCAACGGGTGTAAATAGGGCCAGCAGTCACAATGTATATCTTTTTTCTAACACTAATATTTGTTTTACCCTAGGCAATAAGAATGAAGGTGTGAGAAATGGCATGCTCACAGGCAGTAAGTGGCTTTAAAAAAAGGTCTCCTGTTTACATTCTAGAAGATCATTTATTTATAAACTCCAGAATACAAATCATAAGACTCCCAGTGTTCTTATGTGCTAGACGCTGAATTGTTATAGGGCAGCTCTTGAAATTTGAAATTTAAAAATGGCAAGGTATTAAAAAGTTTCAGGAAAAATGAAATATGTCCCATATCTAGCACAAACTGAACTAGAGAAACATATTTGTGATTGCCAAAAAGGGCTAGCACTCTAAAGACTGTAGGCAAACAAAATGCTAACAAGTTTAATTATTCACAATGGCACATTTATGGAGAGTATAATGTTGCAATCAATAATTACAAGTCCACACAAACAGCATTGTAATAATTCTACAAGGCGTGTTCAGAAGTGAAATAATTTGGAATTTGAAATCAATAGCATTTATAGACATTGGAAAATGTCAAATGGAAAATGGAAAATGAATGCCAGTATTTGTATTCTTTCTAGAGCATTCTTACTACCCAGATTTTAATTATTCCCTAAAAGATTTGCTAGTACCTGAAAGCAAAAGCTAACATTTGCCCTCACATGTCTCAATTAACTTTTTTAACAGATTTAGGTTTGTCAGAGATCCGCTTTATTTATTTATTTATTTCCAGTTTCAAGTTTTTATTTAAATTCCAGTTAGTTAATATACAATACAATGTAAGTTTCAGGAGTAGAATTTGGTGATTCATCACTTACATACAAAACCCAGGAGGGAGCTGCTTTATATACAGGAAATGACAAGTCTTCCTGTGAACTAACGTTTTTCTAAACTCTGCCCTTTAGTCAATGTGCCTTCCTCTGGCTTCTTCCCTCTCCATACTTCTTGGTCTCCTACCCTCTCGTTAGTTCCCTCCACTTCCTGTCAGTCTTCATTAGCCTTCAAACTAAAGGTTTTGGCATAAATACTCCCTACCACATGATACTACTTTGTAACTTCTTAAATTAAAATACTTCTCATAATTAAAAATAGGAGAAATTGGGTGAGGGGTATGTGGAAACTCTATGTACTATCCTTTTGACTTTTTTATAAATCTAAAATCATTCCAAAACAAAAAGTTTACTTAAAAAAATTACTCTTTAAACAACACTTGGATTCTTCCTGTTTTTATGAGAATATCCATTTGTCTATATTATTTAAAAACATTATATTAAAAATATTATATAAACACAGTAACAAACTTGTGAATATTAATAGTTTTTTCAACATAGCATTTAGAGTTATTTTTATTTTTTTATTTTTTTAAAGATTTTATTTATTTATTTGACAGATGGAGATCACAAGCAGGCAGAGAGGCAGGCAGAGAGAGGGGGAAGCAGGCTCCCTGCTGAGCAGAGAGCCCGACTCGGGGCTCGATCTCAGGACCCTGAGATCATGACCTGAGCCGAAGGCAGTGGCTTAACCCACTGAGCCACCCAGGCTCCCCTATAGTTATTTTTATTAATTGTCATTTCTTATTAAGAAATAATAGCAAATATAATAGCTATATTTTATTGAACTGCCTAACATGTGCACAGCAATCTATTAAGGCTTTTACTTACTTCATTTAAATCTCATAAAAATCCCCAAAGCCATTACTTTCAATGTCAAAAATGGCAAAATATCTTGCCTTTGTATTAGTAACTGGAAGACTTTAGAAGATTCCACTCAATGAGTGCTGCTTTTCACACTACCTTGCTTCAAAAAGTTAGTATGTATTTCTGTTCATACGAATACGGTTCCAGGCACTGTACTAAGTTATAGATTTGTAAGAGTGCTCAAAAACAGCCTTGTAAACAAGCTATTATGAGTCCTAAAAAGTAAAGAAAAGATCCTGCTACTTTCTAGTGAAAGTTGTTCTAGTTATGAAAGCATTTATTTTACTGTCAGCTCTAGTCTTTGCTGACATTTCTTCAGGTTTGGGGGAGAAAAAGATGTGTTTAACCATTTCTCTATTAATGGAGTGATGTCCACTCACCTTATGTTTTATCAAATTACCTATCAACTGGAAAAGAAAGAGCGGAAAATTTAATTTCAGGTTACTCCAGAAACTATGGCAACCAGGCTGTTTTGGCAGTCAAAGGGTTTAAAATCTAGATTAGATAGATGGATATATTTACATATTCACTTTTACATTAAACAGAGTAGATGACACATCCCTGTATAAAACCTATTATTTAAACACTTCAAGTGCAAAGTGTTAAAATAAATGGCTCATGACTTATGAAGTGTTAAAATAAACGTTTATTTCAACACCATACATGTCATAACCCATTTATTTCAACACTTTCTACTTCAGAAGGCTCACTCAGACAAAAAGGAAGGATTCCGTTTGCTAAGAATATGTCAAGAGGCCAAGACAGAGGATAAAATAGAAGTTGTGATGCTAGAGTACTTGGTTTGGGGAGGCTGGATCAGAAGGTATGACGGGGAGATTGAGGCTTCACACCTGGTGAAAGCTCTGTGGCTGCGGTAAGCTCCTCATCCACACCACCTACTGTGGCTCCGTTTAGACGTCACCATTATCTTAACCAACTCTGAGGTGTCAGGGCATACCTGAGCATCAAACTGCAAATGAAATGTACTGGTTGGGGTATTTCTACAAAGAAAACATGCATTTTATCTTATGTCTCCATTTATGTGAAAAGCCTGATATAACCTAAACTCATTAGGAAACAAAAGCTTCCAAGAATAAAGTCCAAGTTTCATAAGCACAATGAGTGCATATGCTTACACAGCACTTCTTACACACTTCGCTCTGTTCTAAGTGCTGTACAAATATTCACGAATTAAGTCCCCAAAACAACTGAGAGAGGTAGGTACTCTTATTTCTGTCATTTTTTTCCAGATGAGAAAACTGATATATTGGGTGCCTGAGTAACTTGTGCAAGGGGAACTGGTAAGTAGTGGCACCAGGATTTTAACCCAAGCAGTTAGCTCCAGAGTCTCCACAGTTCCTCCCTGTGCTAGGCTGCAGCCTTTTAGAAATAGAATAGCAAACTATTTTGTCGCAGACTCTAGAAGTTATGTCAAGTTGAGAAGTTGTCGAATTCCTCATTTCATTTTCCAGGCAGGATCAGCCCATATGGGTGAAAATTTCTTTCCTTTGTAAACAAAATCACTAAATAAAAAGTATTAGTGATGTTTCTACATGAAATTAGTATTGACCGATTGCAAATGACAGTTGATTATGCATTCTTTCACTTTTGCTTATTTTAAGATTTTATTTTCCTAAAAAGGTTGAATGTTCACAATTAAAATGAGAATGTTTGATAGCGACTAAATTCCCTCCAGGGTGTCTCTATGGCCTTCTGACAAAAATTCTGGTAAATGTTTCCATTTTCAAGAAAACCTAGTAGCAGTCTACTTGATATTCCAAAGCTCTTTCTGGGGTCTCTTTTATGAGATCACTATTTCCATCCACCACGGCTCTACCTTCATTACCTAATCACCTACCAAAGGTCCCACCTACAAATACCACAACACTGGGTGTTGGGATCTCAACATACAAATTTTGGGAGGACACAAACATTCAATCCAATAACAGAAACCAACCCCTTTGGTAATCTTAAGGCCAAAAATTGGTAAAAAGTAGGAGACTAAGGCCACTCTGACATATGAAGAACATACTTTTAATGTATTATAATGAAAAGGAAAACTCTGAGATAATTAATTATAGGGATATTTGGCATTTCAAAAGAGGAAACTGAAGTGTGGCAAAATTGTTAAATGTACTAAACAAAAAAGAGGCACAGAATTTTTTCAAGTGATAGGTTGGATAATATTAAAATATGAACTCATAGAATTATAAAATTTCTGTATCTGATATTTTGTTATTGAATATAAATTACTTCAAACAATATAATTTTGATAATTATCATATATCACTTATATTAAATAAACGAGATCTATCTTTTATCTTCTATCTATCTTCTAATAAATGAGACCTGAGATTTAAGGATTTAAGGATTATTATTAAGAGTGTAGTTTCATATATATATATACATATATATATGTATGTTTATATATATATTATGAGTATGAATATTTTTCTAGCTTCTTTTCAATTTAAGGAAAGTTCTATACAATCAATTGGAAAATAAAATCTGAATTAATGAATTTAATCTCTACATTTAAAGTATTCAAGTATTTTCATCTATTAAATCAATAGGCAGGGGTGCCTGGGTGGCTCAGAGGTTTTTAAAGCCTCTGCCTTCGGCTCAGGTCATGATCCCAGGGTCCTGGGATCAAGCCCCGCATCAGGCTCCCTGCTTAGCAGGGAGCCTGTTTCCCTCTCTCTCTCTCTGCCTGCCTCTCTGCCTACTTGTGATATCTCTGTCTGTCAAATAAATAAATAAAATCTTTAAAAAAAAATTAAAAAATCAATAGGCATTTATTGAATGCTAACTATAAAGCAGCTACTATGTTTAGAGGTAGTGATATAATTATTGTAATACCTGCTAATGGCTGCAATAAAACCTAGGCAAGTGACCATCACAGCTCAGAGGAAGGTGCAATATACTTTTTGGTTGGGTCACCTTTAACAGAAGGTGATGAGCTAAGTCTTAAAGGATAAACAGCATTTTAGAAGGCAGGGATAGGAATCACAGAACTATATGAGCAAAAGAAAAAAGATCGGGAAATAACTGGAAAATCAGGTGTGTAACAAGGCCTAAAAGTAAAGGACAAATTAGGAAAGACAAGAAGCATACAAGTCTGGGTAGAAAGCATGGCAGGTAACTTTGTGATCCACATCTCATTCTACTTTTGCCCCAGAACATCTGTTGGCACAGCAAGGGCCTACTAGGCCTAGGCAAGTATAAGGTCTCAGACTAAGTCAAGACTGCAGAGATAAGAAATGAGGTTAAAAGGTTCAGGCACATTCAGAGCTAGATTCTACAGAAACTTGTCATTAATTAGATGTGCAGAGTAAGAGGGTGGGAGGTATCAAGAAGGCCCAGAGGCTAATGTTATTAACTATAATGATTTTTAAGGTTTGTAGAGAATAATACATTTGAATTTGGGCAAGCACCTGAGGTTATCTAGGTGGAAAATATCTGAGCTACTTAAGAACATAGAATATAGCCCATTATTTACATTTAGCTTTGCCGAACATAGTGCCCTGTATAACTGGTATTCTGTAAATGTCTTATTTATGTACAATAGCCTAGATCTGAAAAGGTTGAGACAGTGCTGACTACTGGAAAGTGTCTGCTAAAATGCTATCCAACTGAAAAAACCACGTAGGGCCTTCAAGAGTCATAAAACCTTGGTATAAATTCTGCTTTCCTCTTTTTTTCTTTTTTTAAGATTTTATTTATTTATTTGACAGAGATCACAAGCAGGCAGAGAAGCAGGCAGAGAGAGAGAGAGGGAAGCAGACTCCAAGCTGAACAGAGAGCCCGATGCGGGGCTTGATCCCAGGACCCTGAGATCGTGACCTGAGCCGAAGGCAGAGGCTTTAACCCACTGAGCCACCCAGGCGCCCCTGCTTTCCTCTTTTAATAACAACTGTGAGCTGGATTTTACTCACTCTAAAAAATAAAGCTAACAACACCTATCTCATAAGGTTGTTGTAAGAATCAAATAAAATTCTGAAAATGCTTTGATATAGTATAGGAGTTACACAAATAGTAGTTACCACATCTAAAAAGTAGCTTTGGAAATTGATGGACATATAGCAGCATGAATTATGAAGTTTCTGATGATAATGAGGATGATGGTAATGATGAAAGTTAACATTCATGACCTTACTATGTGCTAGGTAGATCTTTAAATATTTCTGCAATTTTCTCTTAATGATGATGGCCAAAGCTGAGCGATAGAAAGACCAGTGAACCAAAGCAGTCAATCAAGGTAGGGTAGTGACTTAAGGTCAGTAGATGAGGATCAGGTGGCATAACTGAGGCAAAGCCAGTGTACAAAGCCAAGGTGGTAAAATGAAGGCAAGAACTTCAACGAACAGTGATGGATGACTATGAAACAGTAATTTGGAAGAAGTAGTGAAGTAGTAAAACCATTATATTAACATCATTCATTTTTGCTCACATTAAAAATCAACAAGAATTTCAATTCTTATTTTCTCTCCTCCTCCTTCCCTCATCTCTGTTCAAGGTAGGCTATAGCTGGACTAAAACAGGTAAATGATACGGAACCCGGCATATACAGATGGGTATGTACACATATTTCTAATATATATAAAGTTACCTTTCACCACTGTCATTCTTGGCAAATAAAACACTATAATCATTTTGTAGTTGAATGGTATATAATGCAATGAAAGGTCTTCACGGGGAAAAAAAATATTATGTTCTCACCCTTTTACTTTCTTTAGCAGAGATTAGTTCCAGAAATATAAGGTATCATCACTTCTCAAAAAATGCTGTAGGTTATAAGATTGCTCCTCTGCAGTTGGCAACGTGCAATAAATGTACTTTATTCCTAAACATCAATCAGTTTCAAGAATGGCAACTGCTTGTAGAATGGTAATAACAGAAATAGCTAATAAGTACTATAGGCATTAAAACACCGGATGACAGATGTGAAGACTTCTTGTTATAAAAGAACATTCTCTTATATAATTATGGTTTTACAACTAATTACATTAATTTCTAAATATTTGGTTTTTAAGATTTCTGTATCTCTTTTGTGAGCAAACTTATATGGCAGTGTTCTTTACTGACATAAGAAATAAGATATAGAAATATATTAAAAACTATATGAAGGTATTTATGATAGGTGTGGTGGCACTAGGTCACATAATGTAAAGATACCCCCATTTAAAGAATTATGAAAAGTGTGGTTTGAGAGCATTTTAATTGCATTTAGTTTAATTAGAAAAAATACGAATTCAACATAAAGATATTTGTGACACAAATTACCCTGAAGTTAAAATGTTTAAGCAACTTATGAAATAGCTATGTGAATATATATATGTATATATGTACACACACACACACACACACACACACATACACATAAAATACACACACACACACTTTATTGTGTGTGCAGTTCGGTAAAAACGAGAAAAAGCCATGATGTTTTTCATTTTCGAAAGCAAAACTTCATTTTTGTGTCAAATACATAGGGAAATTAGGTCCCTAACCCAAATGGAATTATATTCTTCTGAAGAGAGGGTCTGTAGACTACATATAACTATATCATGTAACATATGTAAAAGTCTGAGAAACATAGTGGACAGTTCCAGAGGAGTTCAGGGAGTGGGTGAGTTTCAGACATACTTGAAGAAGGTGATCATCAAAAGAACAAAATTAGATAAGTGGACCTCAGGCGTTCCCAACTTCAGAATGTTTTGAAAGAAGGCTTTAACTGAGAACATATATACTGCTTTTAAGGAACAAGGAGAAAAGTCTTCACCGTGAGTAGACAACCTGTGAAACAGTTACTGAGATGCAGGATGTATTATAAGTAGATGGTTGTTGTTGCTAGATTGTGGAGAGTTAGTCTAGAATGACTGTGAAGTTTAGCAGGCCCTTTGCAAAATGCACAAGTGTTTTCTTCCTGTATAGCACTCAATGGATTTTGAAGGGGGTGTTAATATAAAGGTGAAGGGAGAAAGGGAAGGGGTACTAATAGGGTGCTTCTCCATGTTGGGCACTGTGATGGACTATTTTGACTTTATGTATGTCATCCTTATGGTTATACTTTATTATTAATATATGTATTTGAAATCATAGTTCAAAATTATTTTAGAAATCCAACTACACAAATATAGGAAGATTTAGCACCAAATGGCACTTACTAGTGGGGATCAAGTTATGACAACCCTCTCTGAGAAAGAGATAAAAGAAGAACATACATAACAACAAAGAGCCAGCTTGTATCTCTCACCTATCTTGCCACAGGAAGGAGGGAAATTAGAAGGGAAATTGTGCCAAATGGCTATTTTATTTAAATAAATTAGTTTCATAAGGTAGCTCCAGAGTCACTTCTTTTTTTTTTTTTTTTTTTAAGATTTTATTCATTTGTTTATTTGAGAGAGAGAGAGGATGAGAGGGGGAAGGGTCAGAGGGAGAATCAGACTCCCCACTGAGCAGGGAGCCCAAGGTGGGACTAGATCCTGGGACTCCAGATCATGACCTGAGCTGAAAGTATTCGCTTAACCAACTGAGCCACCCAGGCATGCCAGAGTTACTTCTGAAGGTTACAATGGGTATGAATTTACTGGAGAAAATATAATGGTATTCTTAGAATTGAGAAGCAGGACCAGACAGGGCATTTGGCTTGCAGTTTTCTCCTTGATCCTCATAATAGCTCTGGGAGGCCTGATTTGGGGTATTATCTTCAGTGAAGATCACAGTGAAGATACAGAGGTCATCCGCTGGTAAGTATAGTTCTGACCTTTAAATTCAGTAAATTCTTTGCATCATTCATGTGGCCTCCATCCAGTAACCCCTGAAACACTGAACTAATGGCAGTTTCTTGAGATCACATGTATTCACACCTGTGTCATTGTTCTTCCTATTCTCAAGGCCTTAAATGTTCTTCACCTTCTTCTCCTACTCACCCTTGAAGGCCCATACAAAATACTACAACCTTTGGGGTTGTATTCCCCGCTTTTTGCTCCCTCTAGTACCAGGAGAAAATCACCTTTAATGATGGAAATACATGCATGCCTCTTCTTCCGTAGTTTGCGTTCTTTAAGGGTGGAGGAAATATCTAGTTACTACCTTGACTGTGGGTATAGCCACAGGAAAGAAAGTAAGAGCAAGTTTTAGGAAACACTGAGTATGGGCAGACGCGTTCCTAAACCTTTCTTGAGTCTGTTTCTTTATATGTTAAACTGGGACAATGAAAGTACCTACCTCACAGAATGAAATAAGAAACTGCATGAAAATGCTCTACACAGAGGCTGTAAGACCTCAATGAATGCTACTTCTTACCACCTCTACAACCCGCGTCCTTATTTCCAGTTACTTATAGAATTCATTCCTCAACTTCCTGATAGACTGAAAAGGGTTATATTTTGCTCTAAAACTTAAACCCAATTAATATTAATTTTTAAAAATACTATTGTCATTGGAAGATTGCCATGTGAGTTTCAGGAGTCATGATGAAAAATAATCTTTTTTTATGATTTATATTTTGTCTTAACTTTTGATCAAAGCCTCTAAAGAACTAGCAATTTGGGGATACATTTCCTTTTACCTGGAAAATACATAAAGGACAATAACATTCCTGTTTCTTTTTGCCTTTTAGGAGGTAGAAATTATAAGACATTTTCTGGTAGAAAAGATAATATCAGCCTTAGGTATATAGTCAGTTTTATTCTAGATCCATGCTGAGAAAGAAAACAATGAATGTTACACTTCATTTATAATTTCCACTGTGAACGTGATAAGGAGTAGTATATTCTGAAATCAAATTAATCCACAGTTGCAGCATTTAAGATACAGTGAAAATCCCTAATTCAAGTGTACAGTATCACCTATAAAGCCAAAATAAATGGGGTAAGATAAGAGTTCTCAATCTTGGGTTATAGTGTCAATGCAAGACTTGAGCTGTGTTAATTCAACAAGCTTGATCTTGATTGCCAAAGCATGCTTGTCAATATTTAGCTCCCAGGGGGCATGTCAGGGGCCTTTATAGAAACTAGCTTAAATACAAAATACCATAGCAGGATTTGTGATCCTTTTCCTAACACTCAGATTAAACTGCTGATTTTTTTTTCTTTTAGCTTTTTAAAGCAGGAACGTGTTTTCCATACTTCTATAGTAACAAGAAGAGGAGAAATTGCATAGAAGAGTTGTCAATGCTGTTATTAGGATTTCTTGAAACCCAGATAAAATTCTGTCACATAAAATCACTGTAAAGTTTTTATCAGAGCTTTGAAATAACCATTTCTCCACCATGATTACAATATTGAAAAAAATTTTGGAAAAAATGTTAATCTGTATTCAGAAACAAATGTAATACAGAAGAGATGATGGGTAATGATTCCCATAAACTTAAAAACAAATAGTCTGCAATTTTCATAACTCTACACTTACAATCTTCTGCTACAATGATGCTCTGAGGTTTTGTTAAAAGTTTCTGTAACCACTTTCCTTACAAGTAAGAAAATGCAGTGAGGACCAATCTTATGATGAAGAAAACCTATACACTCAATGCTGATTGAGAATAAAATGATATGAAAAATAATATTTTTGTCTAAATACATTTCTCGTTGCCTTCTTGCTTTTCTGGCTTAATAGATATGGATTAGAAATGTATGTCTACCTTTTTATTGAGCCTGACAAAGCACTCTATGGGACTGGGTATGATGAAGATAACAAAAATAAAAATAAAAACAAAATGTTAAACACGTATCTCATAATTGAAAAATTATCCCTTTCACTTGGTGATCAAAATTGTCATACATCTCAAGACCTTATAACATAACTGAACATGCCCTTGATTTTACCAACCTTAGTTTTTTATCCAAATTAAAGGCTAAAGATGAAATTGGACTGACAATGAGTCAATGAGACTAGGCTGAAACAACCAGAAAAACCAGACCACGATCCAGCTATTTTTGGTCAGCTACAGATAGCTGTGACTGGTAATTCCGATTTTTTAATACATCAATGGCAAATTTCTCTTCTCAGTCTATACATTTCTGAATTGGAAACGTCAGTGATTCATTGAAACGGTACCAGTTTTGATTTATCATACTTGTTTTACTAAGGTAAGACAAATGCACAAGGTATGTTCTTAAATTCTATTTAAACTTCTATGTAGTGAGAAAATTTCCCATCATTGTTCCTAACTTAAACTTCCTAAATGTCCACTGGCCCTCACAATATGATAATAATCATAATTTTACATATAAGAAACAAGGCTCAGATGGATCAAGTGAGTACAATGCAACACCACAAAGCTAACATATATTCAAATCAGGACTTGAACCTGGGTCTACCGATAACAACCTGGGTGCTCTATCAACATATAGGAGATTTCCTGATCAAGGCAATGCCTAGATACAAAATGCTGACACTTCTGGACCTAAAAATGTTTCTATTTTTAGAGAAATGTTACCTTCTAGCTTATGTCAACAAATAGTAATGGAAAAGACAAAGCCATAGTTTTCAGTTATATTTTGCCTTGTCTATTCTTAGAAAACCACTTCAACTTCCCCACTATAGATAATAATGGGACAATTGGTTTTTACTCACTATCTCTTCCACCCTTCGACCCTGCCTTATCGGATGCTGGGAGTCCTAATTATAAGTACATTATCCTAATCTTGCCATTGTTCATCACACTCTGGCCTCATTAGAATGTAAAGTTTCTGGGGCACCTGGGTGGCTCAGTGGGTTAAAGCCTTTGCCTTTGGCTCAGGTCATGATCTCAGGGTCCTGGGACAGAGCCCCGCATTGGGCTCTCTGCTCGGCGGGGAGCCTGCTTCCCTTCCTCTCTCTCTGCCTGCCTCTCTGCCTGCTGTGATCTCTGTCAAATTAATAAATAAAATCTTAAAAAAAAAAAAGAATGTAAAGTTTCTAAAATTCCCACATCATGGTAGTAGGTCCTTTGCATACCCTCTGTCTGGCGCTCTAAGTACTGATATTACTGCATGACTGGCATATTTTTATCATACAAGTCTCGGCTCAAATGTCATTTCTCCAAAACACTTACCTGAGCTCCAGTCTAAAGTTCCACCCCTTTTTTCCTCTATCGCAATGATATCACCTAGTTTTGCTATTTTCACAACCGTTAGAAGTATCTGAGATTATTCTTATTTATCTCCCTGCCCTCACCTCCAATCCTGCTTATTGCTCTATGCTCAGAAGTCTAGAACAGTACCTGGCATATGGTAGTATGTTTTTATTGGATATATAATTGAATCATTCTCTTTAACATCCAGATATAATATATCCTACAGAAATTGTTTTAAGAATAATATTTGTCTTTCTCAAACCTATCTCTGGGGATCTGAATGTAACAGAATTTGTGTCACTATGATGTATAAACAACCTCATGTCTATTTTCTGTTATGTAGCGTAGGTTGTTTATATCAGCACTATTATGAGATAAACACAATATTTAACCTTCTCATTAAACTTTTAAACATAATTTTCCTTTAATTATTCTAGGTCTCCTACTGACTTGCTCAATTTCAAACATGGAACCTATCTACTCAGAAGTCAGAACATTTTGTTAATCTCCCCTTAAATGATCAATTTTCTAAGAAAACCCCATTTCTTTATTGTAGTATAAATTTGATTCCTCTATCCAGAATTTTATAAATTAAACATTCCATATCAAATGTATTCTACAACATTTTTATTGAGCAAAAGTTATATATTGTGCCTTGAGTAAAAGTAAAAATTACTTTTAAGTCCTATGAATTTAGACAAATAGTACTACTGAATAAAGTTATTACCAATTATCAGATTTTTTAGATAAAAGATGGAGATATCCAGAAATAAAGAACTTAATCTAAGTTTCCCAAGTATTAGCTCATAATGATTTTAATAGAACATGAATTTCAGAGAAATACTGTGCTATAAAATCTGTATGAGCCATTCCTCTGAGTTCAGAAGGGTATTAATAAATGTCCCTAGGCAGCAACATCCACTTGGCTTAGCATGTCAAGGGAAAATACCAGCCAGGAAATGAAAAATAGTGCAATTCTGCTTAGAATGCTCAGCTGTTAGGAGAAGAATGCTTTGCACCAAAGAGAGAGTGCTTAGGGAACATGAAGGCAGAATCTAGGAGGGCCACCCAATACCCAAAGAAATATTATTGTGGCCTACAGTTCAGGGTAACTGGATCTTTGGTCTTCCCATGCAACTCAGTTCAATACTCCACTATACCTTGTCAAGTGACCTCTGGTGGGTTTGTAATTTTCTTCATATCTTATGTGAATATTTCAAATGAATGCTACATCATCTAGTTCTGTCCCTCCCTTTCGCAGACTAGTGAGAAACAAGAGTCTTATTTAGGTCAGAGTAATTTATCTGACCCACAGCAGAAAGTTCCTGAAGAGCTCAGCATCTTAGCCCAAATGCTGATTTAAAAAGAGAGTACGGGAGTTGGGAACACAATTTTTTCTCTTTGATCTGGGATAAGCCTTCAAGGCAGCCTGAAGTTGTAGGTTGCTGAGGATTATATTCCAGCTCATTCTTCAATTTTGGTGAGGATAAGAAGGCTTAAGATCTGATTTCGTGTCTGTCAGTTTTGAGAAGTGTAGAGTTAGAATCCAACTTCACAAAACTCCATAGCTAGTCTGAAAGATCAGGTGGTATATTCTTTTTTTCAGCTGTGTGCTTTCTGCTAAGCTACTGAGGAGAAGCTCTATTGTTAGTGAGAGAGTATTGTACTTAAATCACATGAGAGTCCTTTTATTCTGACCCTCATTAAGTGAGCATACGTGGACAATCATCTCTCTTCTCTGAATCTTGGTTCTCTTATCTTGAAATGTTCACCATGATTCTTCAGAGAATTAAATGAGAGAAGAAACATGAAAGCAAGGGAGCTCTGAGTACCACATGGGGGCACATCATTTGGCTTTTCTGGCAGTGTAGTTAGCAGAGCACAGGATCCCTACTAGCTGTTGAGGGAGCTCAAAATTTATGCCTGGGGCAATGATGACACCAAGCAGAGACCTGACTCAGCAATCAGCTTTCCTTGGGAATAGCCGCCATTAGCCCCTCAAGAAGAATATACTTGTCAACAGCTCCAGCTGCCCCCAAAGGCTAGATCTCTCAGGGGCTAATGATAACTTTGAATTTGTGTGCTTTTTAAAAATATTCTAGGAAACCTAGGCATATTATGCAACTATTATAATTGAGAATCATGAAGAATTTCTAATGGCATGACAAAATACTTATGATGGTATAATTTTAAGTGAAAAAGAATGAGAATAAAAATGAATATTCAGTGTTTTCTATGATGATAAAATATACATTTTTTGTGTATGCACGCACACACATATACTAAAGGTAAATAGGGATTAGACCCAGATGATAGACTTAATTGGTGATTTTTATCTTCTTTTTTATGTTTCTCTATTATCCAGGTAAAAATTTTCAATAGTAATTTGTTTTGATAACAATTTAGATGTGTCAACTCCATTGAGTTTTGAGATTATTATAATGTGGGAAGATGTGGTATGAGGGCTACTTATTATATTACTGGTGGCCTTGTCACTCATTGTCTAAATCTCGTCCCTTTTCCCAGCCTTGAACAGGACCAATGTGTGAATGTAATTTCTGCCATCCAAGGGTACTATACCTATGCAGAGAAAGGAGGAACATTTTATGTCTTTCCCCTGATGCTTGCTTTTTACCATGAATACCTGCCTGCTGTAATTCTATTTATTTATTGTATTAAACAGCTTGAGCTATCATAACAAAATGCCACTGGGGGTAAAAAATGCCATGGACTGGGTGGCCTCAATACGCCTAAACAATAGGAATTTATTTTTCATAGCTCTGGAGACTGAGAAATTCAAGATCAAGGTGCCAGGTGATTCAGTTCCTTGGAAGGGCTCTCTTTGGCTTTCAGTTAGAAGTCTTCTATGTCCTAACATAGAAAGAGAGCTCTCCTATCTCTTCTTAGAGGGCACCATCTTTATGACCTCATTTAACTTTTATTACCTCCTCATAGGCCCTATCTCCAAAAGCGTTGGGGGTTAGGACTTCATCATGTGAATTGGGGGGCAGACATAATTCAGTCTGTAGCTGAATAATTCACTCAAAATGAGCTATAAATACTCAAACTTAAGATGAACTGTAACTCCTAAAAATTATCCCTCTGAAAGGAGAGTCACTATATAGTCAAGATCTTAAAGTCTTTCAATTATGTAGTATTCTCCCAATAAATTTATATTTTAAATAAAACTACTTCATATGATATTTTATATATATCACTTCATATGATATTTTAAATAAAACTACTTCATATGATATTTAGGTAATTACCTGATAGAATTCTTTTAAATAATTAGGTAAATAAATCTAAAACTGGTTTAACAATTATTCCCATATAATGGGAAATGACCTCACAACTGAAAAGGCTGGCTATTAGAATAAAAATCCATTTAAAATTTAAAAGTTGTCGAAATCATGAATATATCCTTCTTTGATTAATAAGGAAAAAAATTGAGGTGAATTGGCATTTGTAGCTTGATATAAAATTTTCACTGACAGAATCATATATGATTTCACAAGCTGTATTATCTCAAATAAAATTGACAACTCAGGAAACAATAGATGTTGGCGAGGATGCAGAGAAAGGGAAATTCTCTTACAGTGTTGGTTGGAATGCAAACTGGTATAAGCATTCTGAAAAACAGTATGGAGTTTCCTCAAAAAATGAAAAAAAGAACTACCCTCTGATCCAACAATTGTGCTACTAAATATTTACCCCAATGATACAAATGTAGTGATCTGAAGAGGCACATGTACCCCACTGTTTATAGTAGCAATGTCCACAATAGCGAAACTATGGAAAAACCCCAGATGTCCATTGACAGATGAATGGAAAAAGAAGATGTAGTATATACAAGCAATAGAATATTACTCAGCCATCAAAAAGAATGAAATCTTGCCATTTTCAATGACATGGATAGAACTAGAGGGTATTATGCTAAGTGAAATATGTCAGTCAGAGAAAGACAAATATATGATTTCACTCATGTGGACTTTAAGAAACAAAACGGATGAACAGAGGGGAAGAGACAGAAAAATAAGATGAAAACAGAGAGGGAAACAAACCATAAGCGATTCGTAACTATAGGAAACAAACTGAGGGTTGCTAGAGGAAAGGTTGATGAAGGGATGGGGTAACAGGGTGATGGACATTAAGGAGGGCATATGATGTAATGAACACGGGTATTATGTAAGACTGATGAATCACAGGCCTGTACCTCTGAAATCAATAATACATTTCATGTTGATTAATTAAATTTAATTTAAAAATGTTTTTTCAAAAAAAAGATAAAAACAGAGACAGAGGTGAACCAGGAAACAAACTGAGGGTTGCTGGAGGGGAGGTGGGTAGGGGATGGGGTAACTGGGTCTCAGACATTAAGGAGGGCATGTGATGTAATGAGCACTGGGTGTTGTTTGCAACTGATGAATCACTAAGTTCTACCTCTGAAACTAATAATACAGTACATGTTAATTAAATTGAATTTAAATAAAAATAAATTAATAACAATAAATAAATAAAAGAAATTGAGATATTAAATATTATTAGTAGGTATTTAAAAACTGCCTTCACATTCATAACATTTATTCACTCAAATTGGCTGAAAACTGTTTTTTCTCAATCTTCCCACTGGAAAATGGAGGGCTGTCCTATAATCAAAGCCTTGTATTTGGACATGAACTGCCATTATCTGACACTCAGTCCACAGAAAGTGTAGTATATGAAGTACCTACAAACTAGTGTTGACTTGGAAGCTAAAGACCATTCTGCTCAATAATGGGTCAACCAGGAAATCAAAGAAGAACTTAAAGAATTCATGGAAACCAATGAAAACGAAGACACATTGGTCCAAAACCTATGGTATATGGCAAAGGTGGTTCTAAGGGAGAAATATATAGCCTTCCCAGCCTCAATCAAAAAAGTAGAAAAATCCTGAATACACAAACTGTTTTTACACCTTAAAGATCTGGAGAATCAACAACAAATTAAACCTAACCCACACACAAGAAGGGAAATAATTAAGATTAGAGCAGAGATCAATGAATTAGAAACCAGAAATACAGTAGAACACATCAATGAAACTAGAAGCTGGTTCTTTGAAAGAATTAATAAGATCGATAAATCACTGACCAGACTTATCCAAAAGAAAAGAGAAAGGACCCAAATTAATAAAATTATGAAAGAAAGAGGAGAAATCATGACAAACACCACGGAAATAAAAACAATTATCAGACATTATTATCAACAGCTATATGCCAATAAATTAAGCAACATGGAAGAAATGGATTCATTCCTGGAAACCTATAAACTACCAAGACTGAAACAGGAAGAAACTGACAATCTGAATAGACCAATAACCAGTAATGAGACTGAAGCAGTGATCAAACACCTCCCAGAAAATAAGAGCCCACGACCTGATGAACTCCCTGGGGAATTCCACCAAACATTCAAAGAAGAAATAATAGTTATTCTCCTGAAGTTGTTTCAAAAAATAGAAATGGAAAGAAAACTTCCAAACTATTTTTTTTTAAGATTTTATTTATTCATTTGACAGACAGAGATCACAGGTAGGCAGAGAGGCAGGCAGAGAGAGGAGGAAGCAGGCTCCCAACTGAGCAGAGAAGCCTGATGCAGAGCTTGATCCCAGGACCCTGGGATCATGACCTGAGCTGAAGGCAGAGGCTTTAACCCATTGAGCCACCCAGGCGCCCCCCTACCCTGCAAACTATTTTTTATGAGGCCAGCACTACCTTGATCCCAAAACTAGACAAAAACCCAACCAAAAAGGAGAATTACAGACCAATATCCCTGATTAATATGGATGCCAAAATTCTCAACAAGATTCTAGCTTATAGGATTAAACAGTACATTAAAAGGATTATCCACCATGACCAGGTGGAATTTATCCCTGGGATCCAAGGGTGGTTCAACATTCACAAATCAATCAATGTGATAGAACACATAAATAAGAGAAGAGACAAGAACCACACGGTCTGGGCGCCTCGGTGGCTGTCACTGGGCAGCTGCCTTCAGCTCAGGTCATGATCCCAGGCTGGAGCCCCACATTGGGCTCTCTGCTCAGCAGGAAGCCTGCTTCTCCTTTCCCCTCTCCCACTCCTCCCGCTTGTGTTCCCTTTCTCACTATGTTTCTCTCTGTCAAATAAATAAAATCTTAAAAAACAAAACAAAACATAACAAAACAAAAAAACACATGGTCCTCTTATGCAGAAAAAGCATTTGATGAAATACAGTGTCCTTTCCTGATTAAAATTCTTCAGAGTATAGGGACAGAGGGAACATTCCTCAATTTCGTAAAATCCATCTATGAAAATTCCTCAGTGAATATAATTCTCAATGGGGAAAAGCTGAGACCCTTTTCCTTAAGATCAGGAACACGACAGGGATACCCACTCTTGACACCATTGTTCAACATTATACTAGAAGTCCTAGCAACAGCAATCACAATAAAAAGAAATAAAAGGTATTCAAATGGGCAAAGAAGAATTTAAACTCTCTCTCTTTACAGATGACATGCTACTTTATGTGGAAAACCCAAAAGACTCCACCCCCAAATTATTACAACTCATAAAGCAATTCAGCAATGTGGCAGGATACAAAATCAATGCACAGAAATCAGTTCCTTTCTTACATACTAACAATGTAACTGTAGAAAGAGAAATTGAAGAATCGATTCCAATTACAATAGCACGAAAAACCACAAGATACCTTGGAATAAACCTAACCAAAGAGGTAAAGGATCTACACGCTAGGAACTACAGAACACTTATGAAGGAAACTGAACAAGAACCCCCCACCCAAAAAAAAGGAAAAACATTCCATGCTCATGGATCAAAACAATAAACATTGTTAAAATGTCTGTGCTGCCCAGAGCAACCTATATGTTTAATGCCATCCCGATCAAAATACCAAGGGCATTTTTCAGAGTGCTGGAACAAACAATCCAAAAACCTTTATGGAACAAGAAATGACCCCAAATTGCCAAGGAAATGTCAAAAAAGAAAAATAAAGCTGGGGGTATTACGTTGCCTGATTTCAAGTTATATTACAAAGCTGTGATCACCAAGACAGCATGATACTGGCACATAACCAGACACATAGACCAATGGAACAGAATAGAGAGCCCAGATATGGACCCTCAACTCTATGGTTAAATAATCTTTGACAAAGCAGGAAAAAATATATAGTGGAAAAAAGACAGTTTCTTCAATAGATGGTGCTGGGAAAATTGGACAGCTATGTATAGAAGAATGAAACTCAACCATTCCCTTAAGCTATACACAAAGATAAACTCATAATTGATGAAAGACTTCAATATGAAGCAGGAATCTATCAAAATCCTAGAGGAGAACATAGGCAGTAACCTCTTCCACATCAGCCACAGCAACTTCTTTCAAGATATATCGCCAAAGACAAGGGAAACAAAAGCAAAAATGAACTTTTAGGACCTCGTCAAGATAAAAAGCTTCTGCACAGCAAAGGAAACAGTCAACAAAACAAAAAGGCAATCCACAGAATAGGAGAAGATATTTGCAAATGACACTACAGACAAAGGGCTAATATCCAACATCTGCAAAGAACTTCTCAAACTCAAGACCCAAAAAAAAAATAATCAAGTCAAAAAATGGGCAGAAGACATGAACAGACATGTCTCAAAAGAAGACATACAAATGGCTAACAGACACACAGAAAAATGTTTATCATCATTAGCCAACACGGCGATTCAAATCAAAACTACATTGAGATACCACCTTACACCAGTTAGAATGGCAAAAATTGGCAAGGCAAGAAACAACAAATGTTGGAGAGGTTGTGGAGAAAGGGGAACCCTCTTACACTGTTGGTGGGAAAGCAAATTGGTGTAGCCTCTTTGGAAAACAGTGTGAAGCTTCCTCAAAAGGTTAAAGAGCTACCGTATGACCTGGCAATTGCACTACTGGGTATTTACCCCAAAGATACAGATGTAGTGAAAAGAAGGGCCACTTGCACCCCAATATTCATAGCAGCAATGTCCTCAATAGCCAAATTGCAGAAAGAGCTGAGATACCCTTTGACAGACGAATGGATAAAGAAGATGTGGTCCATATACACAATGGAATATTACCCAGCCATCAGAAAGGATGAATACCCAACTTTTGCATCAACATGGGTGGGACTGGAGAAGATTTTACTAAGTGAAATAAGTCAAGTAGAGAAAGTCAATTATCATATGGCTTCACTTATTTGTGGAACATAAGGAATAGCATGGAGGACATTAGGAGAAGGAAGGGAAAAATGAAGGGGGGGCATTGGAGGTGAAGATGAACCATGAGAGACTATGGACCCCAAGAAACAAACTGAGGGTTTTAGAGGAGGCGGTGGGGGGATGGGTGAGCCCGGTGATGGGTATTAAGCAGGGCATATATTGCATGGAACACTAGGTGTTATACGCAAACAATGAATCATGGAACACTACATCAAAAACTAATGATGTACTCCATGGTGACTAACATAACATAATTATAGAAAAAATAAAATAAACTGGTCATTAACACTAACTCTGTGGATATTACACTGAAATACTGGAGATATATGTTCATCTAATTGGTAGTTCTCTTCATACCACTTAGCACAGTTGCTATTATCTACTATGTTTAAGAGTTATTCCTTTACTAGGTTATAAGCACCTCAAGGTCCAGGGCCATATATGTTTCTTCACCACTTCAATCCAGTAGATTGTCTGGCATACGTATATGGACACTTGGTATTTGTTAAAGGAAAGAAGCAGGGAGAAAAGTAGGCAGAGAGACAACAGAAATCACTAAACAACCTAACAATCTCCTGTTAGGAGTCTGAATTCATAAACAATGGGAGAAAGGGTTTAGCTTTCCTGAAGAAAGGATCTGTTCCACTACCGTGTTGAAAGGCATCAATACTGCGGGATAATATCTGTAAACTCTGTACTCCTTGACCCTTCTCCTTCCCCAAATCTGTCTCCTTGCATATCTGAACCAAGTGCTAACATTCCTCATATTCGAACTACTCCTATGGGTTACATCATAGATCTCCAGAAGAATCTAATTAAAAAATATATACATTATCTGTGGGAGTTAATTAGCTATGCCATTTACACCATTTCTCGTTCACATGGACTTGGACTATGAAGGTTGTGAGGAGACAAAACATAGAACAGTTAAATTCTGCTGCAAGTGTGAGGCCAAAAATAGAATACAAGCAATCACTACCTTAAGGTGGGCTTGGGCAATAAATGTTTGGTTCAACTGCGGAAAGGCAGTAGGACTCTTGGAATCAGTCCTCTAAGAGGAAGTAAAAGTACAAGGGACAAAGAAAGATAAATTTTGTCTAGTTCAGTTCTTCAAGAGCCAGCCCTGACTATGCTGAATATTTTTGAAGCAAGTTAGTTACCAAAGTTCTGTCATAAACTCTTTTATACATTTTGAGCAACTTTAGTCAGGAAGATTTCTGTTCTTCCTCCTGTGTTGGTCCCCCAAGTATTTATTAAGCACCTAGTACTATATCCCAGGGACTTTGCTAATGGTTTTTTTTTTTTTTTTTTTTTTTTTTTTTTTTTTTTTTTTTTAATGATTTACAGAGCATTTCTGGGCTGAAAGAACTTTCAGACTCATAAGAGGCAGAGATGTAAACAAATAATAACCACACAAATGGCAAGTCCTTTGACAGAAGGACCCTGAGAATGTGCGGAAACCCTTGAAGGGAACATCTAATTTTTCCAGAGAGTTCACAGAGAAGATGTGCTTGAATATGGAAGGAAAACTGGGATATTCCCAGACACCGGAAAAGCCAGAGAGAAGAAGCCTGGTGCACAGCAGAGGAGACTGGTTCCCTGAGCCTAGAGTCCAGCTGGGTCTGCGAAGGGGAGCAGGCAGGGAAAACAGCTGGAGAGGTGGTTGGGGTGAATTTGTGCACACGGGAGTTTGAAATTTAGAGAAAATTGGGTATAGCGTAGAGAATAGGCAGGAGATGGGAGAGAAATGAAGTAAAAAAAACCAGGTAGGAGTTTATTTCAATGTTCCCAGTCTGAAATAAAATGGGGGTGGGGATGAGGAGGGTCAGAAGAAAAAGGCCAGCTAAGAGAAGCATCAGGCAAGCAGGGTTTTTTTAGGCTTTTGAGATCAGTAAGATCTGGTAATACTTATCATAGCCTCCCCTTACGATCTTAGAAGAGGTAATGTATGTTGAAGGTTAAATTGTAATACAAATCAAAGAGACTGTCATTTTAAATTCAATGTTTTTCAAGAAATCTGCATATTATCCACACTCTGCTGATACCGTATTTTGAAAGCCCTACAAAAGCATCAATTATATTAGCTCAGATTAAAACAATGTGCAGAACTAGCTACTAGGGCATAAATATACAGACCGTTTTCAATTTATTGTCTGTTCACCACATCCCCAAAATATCTGTATTCTCCATTCTCCCACTGGGTAAACCACTGAATCACAGTATTTGAATGGAAAGACTTCCACACCTTGAATAATTGGTCTCGAGAATGCTCCCTTATGATTTAACATTCACTGTGTTCTTCTCTCTGAAGTATATTTATATCAATAACCTTAGCTTCCTTTGCCCTTATATCGCAGTGTTCCTTTTCAAGAGCAAACTGACACCCTGAGATAATTGTGAGCATTTTTCCAAAAAAAAAAACAATACAAAACCCTAAAACCAAAACAACAAACTTTTTTTCCTGCAATTTGAACTTAGGGCAACAGATTTTGTCAAAGGCAAACAAACACATTTTTCTCTTTTAAAAAACCCAGGTTTTGAACACCTGTGAAAGGTTTCCATTCGATCTGACACAGCCAATTTCTAGGAAATCACGACTCACAGTCATGTTTACTTTTTTCTCTACTTTTTCTCCAACTTTCACTACATTTTAAGATTATTTCTTGGTTAAACTAGTAAAAACAAACAAAAACAGGGCTGCAAGCACAGGCAAGGATGCTAATTTTTTGAAAGGGCTACATTTAGCTAGAAGCTCTTCTGTTGCTTCTAGCTGGAATCTTTATTTACACAACAATTAATCAGCTAGGGTATGTCTTTTATCTGAGTAAATGATCAACAACCCTTTCTAAATATGTTAAGGAGTTCATTTCCATCTGAATTCTCCTGACAAATACTAAAATAGATAACCTTAATAAGGCACTAATGAGATCATTATAACTAGTTTTGTCTGTATTTAAAGCACAGATTTAAGATCTTCATTAATGATTAATTACCGGAAAACTTTGTTCAATCCCTTGAGTTATTTTTAAATCTTCATATACTATAATTACATATATTCAATCATAAAACTTTCCATGGTGCTGAACACAAGTGAGATTTGAATAAGAGCAAGCATGTTACAAATCTTGGCTGTTTAAAAGGTTAATCTTTAAGTAGATTAATGATATAGTGATCTTTACCCATTTCAACCTTTTTTTTGACTGAGGAAAAGATACTACAAGCTATCTCTCTGACCAGACTTATGGGGATAATTTCTCTAAAATATTTAACAACCAGCACCTTGAACTTTCTGATTATAAAGTGTCTCTGAGATCAAATAAGTAGCATGTGGCTTATCACAAGTTTTTATTTTCCATTCTGTTATTATGGAGGGCACTTATTGCATGGAGCACTGGGTGTGGTGCATAAACAATGAATTTTGGAACACTGAAAAAAATAAAATTAAATAAAATTAAAAAAAATAAACAAATTGCACTTTCCTCATGGGCTTTAGAGGAGAATGTCAATTAATTGAAAAGTCATATTTGAGCTGAAATCAATGTGCAAAACTCTCAACCCTAAAGTTACTTGGGAGAATAAGAAATAAAGGGCACTTTACATGTGATATCCACAAAATCAAAAGACAGAAACGTGGAGATATTTCCTTTCAATAAACATGAAATAGTTATTTCAAGAAACAGCCTGCAGGTGACTATATTTTCATTTCCTGATGTACAATTTTCAGAATTAAATTCAGTTTTAAGGCAAATTAGCTAATAGTCTACAGCAAAGAGATAAATCTTAGAAATGGAACTTTCTAACCTGTCCAAGGCTTTCAAAATATAGTTTGCAATGGGCCCAATAAGGCCAAAGGGAAAACTGTATCTTGGGACCACTGAAATCCGCCCCCCCCCCCAAAAAAGGAATGCAAAAATTTATAAACTATGCTAAAAGGAAACACTAATACTCATCTATACTCTAACTGAATTACCCCCTCGTAAGTTATCACTTTCAATATGGTATAATTACCTCCATGGTGACTGCAAATTGGCAGTTAAACCTTTAAGTAGTAAATCTCGGTTTTTGTGTGTTTACCAGCCAAAGCTTTCAAAGCGCTGGAGAGGGCTGGAGAAGGTGGTAAACTATTTATAAATTGGAAGGTCTTTTGCATTTATCTAGGAATATAGATATCGTTGGTATGTGATTAAATTACTGCACCAGTTTTCCTGGAGGATTTCTGTGTTTATTGCTTTTTTGTAAGACATTTATCCAGCTCTCTCAATCCCATTCTCTTTCTTGCATGAATTCACACATTTTAAAATGCAGGTGTCTTGCTTGTCTGATAGATGTCATTTGCATTATTCGAAAGCCTGCAGCCCCCAAATTTCTCAATGTCTGTACAGTTCAGGAGCAAAATTATTTAGTAATAATATTCTGGGAATAAGATAATGTTTAATGAAACCTATATACAATAACAAGTTCACAAGCCACCTTTTCAATTTTCCCGTTGAATTTTAGGGGTAAAGTAGAAGAACATACCTATCTGAAGGAAGCACAAGACTCTAAATTATTATCATCATAGCCTGTGAATTATTATTTGATGCCCATTTTGCCCATAGGATACTTTATACACCATAAAGTTAAAGTAATCTTTACTTTAGAAGCTTAGACTTTAAAGAATAAAATAAAGAATAAACTTTAAGTAAACCAAACATTAGCTCAAATACATACATCGAAGGACAAGGAATTTAGAACAGTATGAACCAAAGTATATATACTCATTAAAAACGAAACCATTAATAATGGCTGAAAAGATTCACTGAGCATTTACTAAGTGCTGCTACACTAGAAAAGTGCAGGGGGTGAGGAATGACCTGATGACCACTACATCCTAGCATGTGGGAATAGCACAGATTAAATGGCAGGAAAGTCCCTTCTCTCCTGAAGTTCACAGTCTAAGGAAGACAGGCAAGAAGTTAATAGAATACCATGCATGCATGAAAAAGAAAGGTACAGTCTGCGTGCACTCCGGGGGATGGGTTTCCAAAGTGGTTTGAGGAATAAGGAAAACACTGATCTTCATCTCGAAGAGAATATGGAGGGGCACCTGGGTGGCTCAGTGGGTTAAAGCCTCTGCCTTCAGCTCAGGTCATGGTCTCAGGGTCCGGGGATCGAGCCCCGCATAGTCGGGCTCTCTGCTCAGCGGGGAACCTGCTTCCTCCTCTCTCTCTGCCTGCCTCTCTGACTACTTGTGATCTCTATCAAATAAATAAATAGAATCTTAAAAAAAAAAAGATAATATGGAAGAGTGGTGGAGCGAAAAGAATGGGGAACTAGGATTCAGAGGGCAAGGGATCTACTTTCAATTTTCTCACTTAGCAGGGACCTATCTGCCTTTAGACTGATCTGTTAACCTTATTTCCTTACCTATAAATTCTGCACAATACTTATAAACATTTGTCATGCTGGGTTGGGCAAGTATGTGAAATTGGAAAGTATTTGGAAGAATACTAGGAAATTTGGAAGTATTACTTGAGTTATTTCAGTTTATGTTACATATTTCCTACAAGGATGTACACTACCCAAAAAGGGCAAGGTTTGGACTTTAGAAAGGTGGATAGTATAGCTTGCCAATAAGCCTAAAACCTTGAAGATTTATCTCAATCATTACTTCTTCCAGAAAACCATCACTTAGTCTCCATGGTGAGTTAGTGTCTCCTTTTCTCAGCTCACAGATATGGGCATTGCTACTGTAGTGCGCATTCCATATTATACCATCTCCTAATCTTCCTCCTCAGTGTCCTTTGCTGGATCCTCCTACCCTTTGTGATCACAAAGTGCTGAAGTAATCTTTGGATCCCTTCTTTTCTTTCTATGTATGTAATGCCAAGTTTATTTCATTGGGTCCCATGACTTCCAAATATCATGTGCTGTTTGCTGTACAGATGTATGATTTATGCATTAAGCAATTCCTTTCCCCTGAGCTTCAGAATCAAATATCCAGCCAGTGACTGTACATCTTCACTTCTACTTCTAGTAGACAGAGAACATGACACATCCAAAAATGAACTACTGATCTTGCTCTGACTTCCCTGCCCCATAGTTCTTCTCCAGGGTTCCCCATCACTTTAAAGGGCACCACTGTTCATTCAGATGCTTGCCCAAACTACCTGTGGTCATCTGTAATTTCTCTTCCTCTCATTTCCAACATTCAATTCACCAGCCAATCCCATTGAGTTACTTACAAAACACACTCTGAACACAACATTCACACCCCTCCACTGCCTCCATGCTACAACACTGACAAAGCCACCATCATTTCTTGCCTGGATTCCCACATTAGCCTTCAAAATGATCTCCCTGTCTCCATTCTCATGCCTTATAATCTGTCTGCCACACAATAACCATTTGACCTTTCATTTAAAAACAGAAGTCAGATCCTACAACTATCCTAAAAATTAGAGTAAAATCCAAAATCCATACAGGATTTACGTGACCTCTGGTTACCCTTCTAATCTCATGACCAAGTGTTCATCTTACTTCATATGACCTCATCGTTGCTGGTCCAGAGCATTCTGTCATCACAGAGCCTGTGCATTACTTCCTTCTGCAGGGATAGGCATGACTTGTGCCCACACTTCATTCAGGATTTTCTTGACCATATTTTCTAAACCAGTGATCACATTCTTCCCTTGTCCCTTACCCAACCTTTTCTTTATAGAACTTCTTACTATTTTGTATTAGATATATTTAGTTATTTAGTTCCTATCTCCTCTATTAGAACATTTCCCTCCGTAAATGGCCGAGTGTTTATCTACCTTGTTCAATCATACTGAAAATAGCAAAGACTTAATACTTACTGGATATTCAGTTGATAAATATACATTTTTTAAAAGATCTATTTATTTATTTAGAGAGGGAGAGTCTGTGTGTGAACAGGGGGAAGGGCAGAGGGAGAGGGAGAGAGAATCTCAAGCAGACTCCCCACTGAGAATGGAGTCTGATGTGGGGCTCATTCCCATGACCTGAGCCAAAATAATAACCCAGCTGCTTGAGGGGTGAGCCACCCAGGCATCCCTCAATTGGTAAATTTTTAATGAGATACTAAATTAAATATATTTGAATAACTGATTTTAAGTAATGGATCAGTTTAGCATTCAGATATATCTTAATCAAGATCATGGTCAGTTTGTCTCCAATCCGCTAATCTTTTCTTCGTAATTTAACTGAACATTCATGGGTAATAGTTTGCCTTCACATTTTCCACCGTAAGGCACTATACTGTCTTTAACCTATTTTCTTTGGTGGTGCTGATTTATATATTTTGTTTGTGGTCGCCTAGCTCACCTTTATATAACTAACTCTAATGTGCCATGTAAGTGCTTATGGTCATTCATCTCATGATTCAGCCCGTTCCAGGAATGCCAAGATCAAAACTAAAACAACAACAACAACAACAACAACAACAACAACAACAAACTATTAATTTCTGTTCAGTTGCATCTTAACATTTTTAGTATTCAGAGGTGTTCCCTCTTTTGTCTTGAACAATACTTAATGAGCAGTAATGTGAACAAAAGTTTACCTACTTGGGGACTTCATCTCTGATAAGAAAGCATCAGAAAAGCCAAAAATAATGTGTCAGTCTATGACAAGAAGGGCTCTTGGGTGCTCCAAATTTTAAAAGTTATATATACTACCTGACTGTCCTTTATCACACTACAATTTAGAGCAGGACTGTCAGAAACTCAAGAATGTGAGTGGATAAGAAAAGAGATGTGCAATTGTTGTTGATAATATGCTAACCCATGACTAAGCTGTGCTAGTTAAATGTTCCTCAGTGTTCTTAACTCAATGCCTAGATTTAGAAAGTCACAGACCAATGCTCCAATTATGCTGAATTACCTGGTGGTATTACAAACCCCCAAGCAGACTTCCTGCTGTTGCTCCCTTCAAAAAGTTTCAAAAGTGTGTAGAGGAAAATGAGGACAACCAAATGAGGTTAATTTGATGTGTATAATTGGAAAGAAGGCATCATTTAAGACAGAAGCAATGTTTCCTGTCATGTGGCAATGATGCAAAGGGCTAGAGAAATCTCAAATCCTGAATTCTGATAGTGCAGAAAATATTTTCCTTGCATAAGGAGATGTACTATTAGCTTATCATTTTTAATTGTGTGTACATGTGTATACACAGACACACAAACACACACCTAAACATGCATTTATATTACACCCTTACTAAGGCAATGGTATTTCATAAAAATACTTTTTCCATAGCTCTTCATGGACACTGAACTTGAATTTATGAATGGCAAGAACTTACTTTTAAAATAATATATAACATGTTGAATCTCTAAAATATCAAGGCTCTTATATTGAAATGTGTCAAAGTGTTTGTTACATTTATACTAAATGTGACACATATTTTGGTTACATATTGCAGATTTATCACACCTATACACTCCTTCCTGAAAACTCCACTTGGATGACAGACAGTAAGTAAATATTAAAAGAAAATAAGCAAAAGTGTCCGAAGACAAAGGCGATGAGGAAGGCATCAACAGCAGATGAGAAACTTGAAAGTGGAAGTGGATTGTGGATTGGAAGTTGGAAAATGGACTGAGGAGGAGTAACTGACTTAGCAGAGACCCATGAATATTCACCATGTAGAACTCCCAAAAAGGTAAAGGGACCTTGGAACACAGCAGGATGGTGGGAGGCAGGGATCACAAGGGACTGAAAATGGGAACATTGTTTGAAGATTGGTATGTGGAGGTGACTGGACCAGTAGGTCCCCTTTCTCACTCTGCAGTCAGGTTTTTAGTGGTTCACTAAAGACCAGAGATTTATTTTCATGGAAGAAATGTAGCAGAGATACACCAGATACCAAAACTAGTGGAAGGCTGTGTTTGAGATGATGATGAAAAGTATGGTCATGAATTGAAAGTCTGCATATTAACACTGACACCACCACTCACCCTCCATCCCTTTTACATAGGAAGACAGATGCTCACATGATAGGAGACATGATGATTCTTCTTCTGAGGAAATACTTGCTCCCAGAGAAAAGATTTCAAGATACTCAAATTTGTGAGCCTGGGAAAAAGTACAGCTTACCATTTAACCACCCTACATTTAAAATCTTTAGCGGATAAACTGCACTCACATACTCAGAGCTTTCAATCAGCTTCTTAGTGTCTCACATTTGAAACTGAAGAGAGAAGAAGAGCCCCAAATCCCTAGACCTTTTGGAAGGCCTCCTGCATGAAGCAGGAAACTAAATCATCAAAATAAATAAGTCATAGGAAATAGAGAATAAATAAAAAAGAAGGAAAACTGAAAGATGAGAACAAAAATAGTTAATAGCTTTAGAAAGTGTAAGAGAATGAATTGCATTTGAAAGATCATGAAGCCATCATAAAGAAACTATTGGAAAACAAGACAGAATTGTAAGAAAATGTAACAACCAGGGCACCTGGGTGGCTCAGTTGGTTAGGTGTCCAACTCTTGATTTTTAGCTCAGGTCAAGATCTCATGGGTCGTAAGAGTGAGGAGTCTGCCTGACATTCTGTCATTCTGCCCCTCCCTGCCACATGCTCTCTCTCTTCTCTAAAGTGAACAATTCTTTAAAAAAAAAAAAAAAAAGAAAGAAAGAAAATACAACAACCAATAAAAAGAGGGCTGAACATGGTATCAAAAAAACTCTCAAAAGAAACAATAATAAATCTCCCAAAAGACAGAACAATAAGATTGGAACAAAAAAATTAGAGCAAAGAATAACTTTTAAGAAGAATGGGAAAAAAATGAAGAAACAAACAAAATAACATCAGAAAATTTCTTAAAGGTATAAATTTCCAGATGAAAAAGGGCTGAGAACTCAATAATCAATTAAGGGAAATCCTTGTTTTGAAAACCAGATCACCAAGAACAACAGTAGATACTATTAAAAGGATCTAAAGGGGGAAAATATGTATAAATATAACTCTTTAGCAAATACCAATTAGGAGGAAATCTCTCAACAACTGATAGAATAAATTAGAAAATGACCTAAAATGTTTTTTAAAAACAATTTTAATGTAGAGTTTTATATACAAATTATTGCATATAAAGATAGAATAAAGATATTTTCAAATATGTATGAACTGATAATTTTACTGCCACTTCTCAGAATGCTTAGAATATCCCAAGATATTCTCAAGCTTGGATCAGAAAGCTATACGAAGAATAAGGAATATATGGGATCCAGAAATAGAGAATCCAACATAAGCAGTAAGTCAAGGGATATCCCTGACAACAGACATAGAGGACACATTTTTTTGTTGTTGTCTAATGTAGATCAAATTATAATTCTGCCAACAGAGTATAAAAATCTACTTCACCACCATCTTTTGGATTAAATATTACTTTTAAAATATTTTACCAATTTGATACTCAAAACTTAAAGTTTTATTAAGTATATTTAGTATACTAAAGCTTTAGTAAAGCTTTAGTATACTAAAGTACTAAATAATATACTAAATAAGTATACTAAAGTATATTTAGTATACTAAAGCTTACCCCTGCTTTATTTTACATGTCTCTGCAAACGGTTTTAAGAGTGTTTTCCTTGTAGTTATTGTTCATTTTCCACCCTTTGCTCAAAGAGCTTTAAAAATCTACCCGTAGGTTAAGCCAGACCAGCAAAGAGATGCTTTTATTGACTTAAACCTTAATATTGTGCTATTAACTGAGGGATGTCATAAGAAAGCCAACTCAATTGTGTTAGTATGCTGATTGCGAATCTTTTGTTTAGGATATAAGTAGTATATTATATGGTATTCTCGTGATGAGAAAACTTGTACCTTGGTTCTGATGCAACTTCATTATTATCTTATGAAAACAGCTTTACATTCATCTTTTAACTTTGCTCATTTTTTTATATATAGAAATTTAAAAGTTACATGCAGATACATTGAACATCTTAACTGTGATATTTTTCTCTTTCAACTTTAGAAAGCTTATCTTTTCCATTTTCTTATTTTTTTTAAGATTTTATTTATTTGTTTGACAGACAGAGATCACAAATAGGCAGAAAGGCAGGCAGAGAGAGAGAGAAAGGGAAGCAGGCTCCCTGCTGAGCAGAGAGCCTCATTTGGGGCTTGATCCAAGGACCCTTGGATCATGACCTGAGCCAAAGGCAGAGGCTTTAACCCACTGAGCCACCCAGGCGCCCCTCTTTTCCATTTTCAAATAGGATAAATAACCATCTTTCTTTTTTTTTTAATAGTTTAGTAGTGTAGTTCTTTAAGTTTTTAATCTATAATTTATTTTGTTACATGTATTATAGGGAAAGGGTACACTTAGATCTCTTTTTCCCCAAACAGTTAATACATCGATTCATTCACAAAACTTCTTTTCCCAATTGACTAGAGAGCCTTCTTTTATAATATGTTATGTTCTTTGGAATACAGAGTTTATTTCAGGGTTCTCGATTCTCCTTCTTGGTTTGTCTGTTGATTTGTGTACCTTCAAACATCTTTTAATTATCATAATTTTGAAATTACTTTCAATTGTTGGTTGTATATATCTTTTTCACCTTTCTTCTGGTTGAAAAAAACAACTTGAATTTTTTTTTTTGCCTGTTTATTCTTGCTTCCAAACTTAAAAATGGTTTTGTATGTCCTGGGGGAAAAAACTTATTGTAATTTTATAATCGCATTAAAATACAACTTAGTTTAAAATAAATGTCATATTTATAATAATGAGGCTTTTACTATAAGGACATACTATATGTTTTGTCATTTATTCAAAGCTGTTTTTCTTTGCTACAGTTAGGTTGTTTCTTTCAGTCCCATATATTGTTTGTTAAGGATGGATATTTGTGCTTTTCGTTGTTGCTTGTGTGAGTACACAATTGTGTACTCAATTGTGTGAGTATAGGAAATCAACTTAAGTTTGTATGTTTGCTGTGTAGTGCATGTGCTGCTGCCTGAGGAATTTAATACAATTTTCCTAAATGATTCTTGTAAAGGTTGCTTAGCTTAGTGCCGGGTACCCAGGGGCCCTTCGACAGGAAGTCGCTGTTATGAGACCTTAGTGCCACCATTGTCATTACACTATCCTAGACTTTCTTTAATTCTGAGATTTAATGTTTTGTTTAGTATTTCTTAGGTCTATAAGCAGAACATATCCAGATAACTAAGTATATTTTCCAAAAACTTAGGCCTTTTCTTTCATGTTACATATGTTACATGTGACTTCCAGAACGATATTAAATAACAATGCTGATGATATTATGTAAATAATATTCATAATATTAAGTCATCCTCCCACTCCTGGAGTACCCTTCTTTGGTCAAGTTGGACAATGATTTTCATATATTATTGAATTTAATTTCTTAGCAATTAATATACATTCAGATTCATACCTTTTATTTCGTGCTTTTAAAAAAAAAAACTTTCAGTGGGCTAACTTCATAATGACTTTTCCATTATAGAAATATTCTGGGACTATTTTTGCAATATGGGCAAAGAGGAAGCACTACATAACTATTACCCATATTTCCTACATCATCTATCATTTTGTGTAAGCATTGCAAAAGCCCCCTTTAGTAGGTAAATTACTCACGTTCCTGTTATACAGATGAGAAAACTCAGGCAGACAAATGTTAAGTTTACTAGTTTCAAAATGCATTAATTCACAGGTCTATGCCTTGAACCACTACCCTGCTTACCACAACTTTCAAAAAGATTATTTCCACGTTGTATTATGAGACAACCATTCTTTATGTCAGGCCCCAATATTGAAAATTCATTCATTCAGCAATGTTTATTCAGCACCTATTATGTGCCAGCTACTATTCTAGCAACAGAGGATATTAACAGTGAGTGAAAGAGCAAAGCAACTCTGTTCTTGGGAAGTTTACATTTGAGTGAGTAGTAGCAGGTCACAAATATAATAAATAATTGATTTGTAGGTTATGCGTAAAACAATACTTGGATGGAAATTTACAGCTTTATGTATATATATTAGGAAAGAACACAACTTTTTATGGCCCTTCAAATTATCTTTTCCTCAAGGGGGAATGAAGAGAAAGACCCCCCATTTTGTAGAAGTTGGAGATGTTAACAACAGGGAAGACTAAATCAACAAATTTATTAGAAAAATGAACAAGGTATCTACCACGATTATTTTTGTAATCCAGTCAGTTAATAAATGACTCTCTCAAATGGAAAAAGAAAAAAAAGAAAAGAAAAGAAAAAAGAAAAGGCCCAAGTCAGTAATCTATATGTCCACTTTTTATTCTAAGAATCTGGAAAGAGGAGCAAATTAAATATAAAACAAGGGGAAAAAAAGAAATAATAGAGGTAAGAAATGAAAAAAGAAAATGAACAAAAGCCAGAGAAAATCAGAAAGCCAAAGGTGGTTCTTTGAAAATATCAATAAAAGCAGTAACTTCTAATGAGACCAATCAAGGAAAAAAGTAAGAAAGAAAGAATGCACCAATTACCAGTATCAGAAATGAAAGAGTGTCATAATTATAAAATTCCTATGACCATAAAAAGATAATTATAAAAAAGCATATAGTATATATATCCTTTTACAATTTCTACTCTTTAAATAACACTTATCCTTAAATTCCTTAAAAAGCAGTTTCAACATATTTTTGAAAATTATCTAAATCAAGAGTGAAACTTAAAAAAAGATCTCCTATTTAGGATAAGAAATTTTGCACACCTGAATCCCCTACTCACTGACTTTTGGTGTTTCTTATAAATTGCTCTTTATTAAAAGAATCTAGGATTTAAATCTAAATTATTCCATTTTAAAATTTTGTTAATATTTGTGACTTCTTTTTCAGGGATTAATTTTCGACACAGACATTCAGTTTTAAAACTCAATTTCTAATAATAATTCTGGCATAAATATAAAGTTAATTTTTTTAAAAAAGCTTAACATTTATGGAATGTCTTCTAATTCTTGAATTCATTAATTTAATGCAGTGGTTCTCATACTTTTGCATGCATCAGAATCACCTGGAGGGCTTGTTAAAACAGACTGCTGGGCTGCACATTATATAGTTTCTGATTTAGTAAGTCTGAGGTTGGCCCTGAAAAATTTGTGCTTCTAATAAGTTCCCAGGTGATGCTTGCTGCTGGTCCAGAGACCATAATTTGAAAACCACTGCTGTAATTTATTACTCAGTTATTTAGTACATATATCTTCAATAATATTTTTAAAGAATATGTTGTATTTTCGGAGCCCCTGTATATCTGAGAATTTTCATCCTGAAATGACACACTAATTATCAACTTGGATGTGTGATTACCCTTTCTCCTAAAAATATGTGCCACTCTGTTTCCTTTTGTAATTTAGTGTTGCTGAGACTATATCTGTGGCTAGCCTAATTTTATCTACATAATCTTATAATTCAAAATATTTTGTAGAATGTACTAGGTAAAGTTCTCTCTGTTGTTCTCGTAATCAGTCACTTCTTTCTAATTGAATTTCATTTCAATTCAGTAAAGTTAAAAAATGTTTTAAAACCTATGTCTTTCATTATTAATTAACATAAGGAAAATGCCTATTAAAGCAGTTAAGATATAGGAAGTGAGTTAAAATAGTGACTGATAACATGGCAAGTATTCAGTAAATGCTAGGTATTCCTATTTTTTCTTTTATTATATCCTGCCCCACTCCTATCCTGCTACCTTCATCATGAATTCCTTTTTGGGTTTTCTATATATGTCCATCACTTTCCCTTTCATGATATTAATTGTTCTGTCCTTTTTCTGTATATTTTTGGAGAGATTCCTAAGGCTATCTTTCGCAACACTGATTCAAGTTTCCACGGTTTCAGTTTTGCTCTGTCACAACAGCAATGTGGATTTTATTTGTGCTACTGTATTTTTGCTTCTTCACTGCTTTTCTTTTTCTCTTTTTTCTTTCTTTTATTTTTCTTTCCTTTTTTTTTTTTTTTTTTGACCATTTCCCTATCCATTCTGTATCTTCTCATCTCAGTCCAGTGTGAATTGCCCCTTACTTTTATTGTCTGCTTGGTTGGGCAAATCCCCTCTTCAGGCCTGAAGGTAGACATAACGTTCATGTTCACATTTCAAAGCCAAATTGGCGGAATCTAGCAGACCATGGGACTTTGTGAGATTAAAGTGGGAAAGTTTTATCTTTTTCTCCTTGCTTTGATCTGACACTCTGTACAGATAGAATACATGTAAAACTACATAATTCCCAGGGAACAGGTACTAGGAATTTTGGAGTCTCTAATTCTACTTGAAGATCTTAGCTTATGAGGATTAGAGCTCTTAAACATTAGGCATTGCCTCTAGCTACCCCTTGCTAACCCTCACAGAGAGAGAAAGATATAAAGTCTTCATTCATTCTAGAGTCCATCCTGTGGCAATGGAACAATAGCAGTTCTGCTTGCCTTAAAACAGGTATAAAAGTGTTTAAGTGCTTTTTGGCTCTGTTTTTATCTACTCCTGGTGTAGGAAAAAGAAACTGGACCACTTATCAAAAATATTCTTATAATAACAGCTCTTTCGATATATTCAGTTATATACACATTCTCAAAAATACCTGGTCAGGAACTAGGAGTGGCAATGAAAAGTTGTTTTTTTTTTTTTTTTTTAACATTATTTATTTGAGAGAGAGAAGAAGGGCAGAGAGAGAGAGAGAATCCCCAGAAGACTTCCCCCACTGAGCATGGAGCCCAAGGTGGGGCTGATCCCACAACCCTGAGATCATGATCTGAGCCAAAATCTAGAGTCCAGTATGCAACAGACTGGGCCTTCCAGGAGCCCCAAGAAGAGCTTTTAATGATATATCCCATCACCCAAAGTTTAATGCCCATCAATAAAGCTCATGAAATAGAAAGTTAATGCAAATTGCTTGATAAGTTATGACAACTGACTAAACATGAAGTAAGCATTTTTCTGTTCTTTGAATTGGTGGCACTCCTTATATCTTCATATATTTTAGTGAGGATTTTAGAGAGTCCACCTGAGGGTCTACACATTTAAAATCTAAGTTACTACATTTCAACTACTAAAATGAGAATGATCATTGGATACATTTACCTATAAAAGATAAATTGGTTCATTTCATTCTCAAAAAACAAACATCTCAAATTTTTATTATATAAACTGTATCTTGTAATGGTGGTATTCCCCATATTAGAATTTTCTCTTCCACCTTAAGATGGGAACTGAAGATTAAAGATCAATGGGTATCAGAATCCTCTGAGATTCTTAAAAGAAAAAACATCATATCCAATCCTAGTCTCATCTCAGATCTACCAAATTAGATACTCTCTGAGCCCAGGATCAGCTATCTCAATAATCTCCTTAGGTGACTATTATCACACTAAACACTTTGGTGATCCCTACTATATCACAAACCTATAAAAATGGTAAAACTAAAGAAAAGCCTTTGGGAATCATTTAGTATAATGTATAAGGAACAAATATAAATACACACACACACACACACACACACACACACACATAATTTCTACAAAGAAGTCACCATATTCTCATCTACTATAAACTTGCTATTAAAACAAGGCTTTAGGGAGCTAGACAGGCGAAGGCAAAAGATATTTCACTCATTCAAACTATTATTGTTAGCCCAAGTCATTTCTATTAGTACATACATTTCTTTGTGCTATTTCTTAGTATATTAATATGAGAAATGCATGAAACCCAGAGGTTAATAGGAATACCGAGAGGTTTACTAGACCACTTACAGTGTAATTATGACCTGTTGTGAATTTTTTTAATTTTTTTTATTAATGTATAAAATATTACTTGTTTCAGGGGTACGGGTCTGTGATTCATCAGTCTTACACAATTCACAACACTCTCCTGTGAATTTTTTTTTAAACAGTGATTAATCTTAGTCCTAAATACATAAATTACTTTAGTCTAATATTTTTGTTTAAGAAATACAAAAGTGGGTCTCTAGATATTTTCATCCTACAATATGCTGAGAATATTACAAGAGCATAATAGAGTAAATTAATACAGAAGGAACAGGGGTGGGGAAGTAACTGTACCATAGTGGTTAAGTTCATAATATTAAGAGCCAGATAGTAAGAATCCCAATACATCTGGATACAAGCTGTGTGACATTATAGAATTTACTTGACTTCTCTGTATGTACATCAGTTTCTTTTTCAATAAAATAGGTAAATAAATGTAACCACCTCACCAGGTCATTGTAATGATTAAATAACATAATGCTTTGAAAACTCTTAGCATCTAGTACCTAGTAGGATGGCCTATATTCTTTCTTTATTAAATAGTTAATTTCAGGGGCACCTGGGTGGCTCAGTGGGTTAAGCCGCTGCCTTCGGCTCAGGTCATGATCCCAGGGTCCCTGAATCGAGTCCCGCATTGGGGTCTCTTGCCCAGCGGGGAGCCTGCTTTTCCCCCTCTCTCTCTGCCTGCCTCTCTGCCTACTTGTGATCTCTGTCTGTCAAATAAATAAATAAAATCTTTTAAAAAATACTTAATTTCAATTCCAGTAAACATACAGTATTGTTTATATTAGTTCTAGTGATTCAACAATTCTACACACTACTCCATCACAACAAATGTACTCTTAATCCCCTTCACCTATTTCACCCATCTTCCCACCCACCTACCCTCTGGTAACCACTTATTTGTTCTCTATAGTAAGTCTGTTTTTTGGTGTTTCTCTATCTCCCTTTCTTCCCCTTCATTTATTTGTTTTGTTTCTTAAATTCCACATGTGAGTGAAATCATATGACATTTGTCTTTCTGAATGACTTATTTGCTTAGCATCATACTCTCTAGCTCCATCCATGTTGGCGCAAATGGCAAGATTTCATTCTTTTCATGGCTAAATATCCCCCCCACCCCACACACATCCCACATCTTCTGTATCCTTTCATCTATTGATGGACACTTGGGTTGCTTCCATAGCTTGGCTATTGCAAATAATGCTGCAATAAACATAGGGGTGCATGTATCCCTTCGAATTCGTGTTTTTGTATTTATTGGGTAATACCCAGTAGTGTGATTACTGGATCATAGGGTAGTTCTATTTTTAATTTTTTGAGACATCTCTATACTGTTTTCCACAGTGGCTGCATCTGTTTGCATTCCCACTAACAGTGCAGGAGGGTTCTTTTTTCTCCACATCCTTGCCAACACTTGTTTTCTGTGTTTTTGATTATAGCCGTTCTGACAGGTGTGAAGCGATATCTCATTGTAGTTTTGATTTCCATTTCCCTGATTATGAGTGATGTTGAGCATCTTTTCATGTGTCTGTTGGCCATCTGCATGTCTTTTTTTTTTTTTTTTTTTGGAAAAACCTCTGTTCATGTCTTCTGCCCATTTTTAAATTGGATTACTTGGTTTGGGGGTATTGAGTTGTATCAGTTCTTTATATATTTTTAATACTAACCCTCTATCAGATATGTCATTTGCAAATCTCTTCTTCCATTCAGTAGGTTGCCTTATAATTTCCTTGAAAGTTTTCTTTGCTGTACAGAAACTTTTTATTTTGATGTAGTCCCAACAGTTTATTTTTGCTTTTGTTTCCCTTGCCTAAGGAGACAAACCTAGAAAAATGTTGCTACAGCCAATGTCAGTACTGCCTGTGCACTCTTCTAGAATTTTATGGTTTCTCATCTCACATTTAGGTTTTTAATCCACTTTGAATTTATTTTTGTGTATGGTGTTAGAAAGTGGTCCAATTTTATTCTTTTGCATGTAGCAGTATAGTTTTCCCAACACCACTTGTTGAAGAGACTGTCTTTTTCACATGGCTTATTCTTTCCTCCTTTGTCAAAGATTAATGAGGGTTTATTTCTGGGTTTTCTATTGTGTTCCATTGCTCTATGTGTCTCTATTTGTGCCAGTACCATACTGTTTTGATTATTACAGCTTTGGAGTAAAACTTGAAATCTGGAGTGTGATTGATTTGTAATACAAATCAAGCTTTGCTTTCCATTTTCAAGACTGTTTTGACTATTCCATATACATTTTAGGACTGTCTGTTCTAGTTCTGTGAAAAATGCTGTTGGTATTCTAATAAGGATTTCATTAGATCTGAAGATTGCTTTGGGTAGTATGGACATTTAAACAATTTTTGTTCTTCCAATCCATGAGCATCAATATTTCTATTTGTAGGCATTGTCTTCAATTTCTTTCATCAATATTTCATAGTTTTCAGAGTACATCTCTTTGGTTAGGTTTATTCCTAAGTATTTTATCATTTTTGGTGTAATTATAAATAGGATTGCTTTCCTAATTTCTCTTTCTATTGCTTCATTATTAGTGTATAGAAATGCAATGGATCTCTGTATCTTAATTTTGAATCCTGCAACCTTACCAAATTCATTTATCAGTTCTATTAGGTTTTTGGTGGAATCTATAGGGTTTTCTATATATAGTATCGTGTCATCAGTGAATAGTGAAAGTTTTATGTTTTCCTTGCCAATATGGATGACTTTTATTCCTTTTTCTTCTCTGATTGCTGTGGCTAGAACTTCCAGTACTGCACTGAATATATAAGTGGTGAGAGTGGATGTCCTTGTCTTGTTCCTGACTTTAGGGGGAAAGCTCTCAGTTTTTCCCCATTGAGGGTGATATTAGCTGTGGGCTTATCACCTATGGCCTTTATTATGTTGAGTTTTGTCCCCTGTAAACCCACTTTTTGATGGTTTTCATCATAAATGGATGTTGCACTTTTTCAAATGCTTTTTCTGTGTCTACTGAAATGATTATATAGCTTTTATCTTTTCTCTTATTGATGTGCTGTATCATGTTGATTGATATGTGCACAATTGTATCCTGGGAATAAATCCCACTTGACTATACTGAATGATGTTTTTAATGGATTACTGGATTTGGTTTGCTAATACTTTGTTGAGGATTTTTGCATCTATGTTCATAAGCTTACTGGCCTGTAGTTCTCTATTTTTGTAGTGTCTTTATGTGATTTTGGTATCAGGATAATGCCAGCCTTACAGAATGAATTTGGGTTTTCCTTCCTCTATTTTTTGTTATACTTTGAGAAGAATAGGTATTAACTCTTCCTTGAATGTTTGTAGAATTTACCTAAGAAGCCAACTGGTCCTGAACTTCTGTTTGTTGGAAGTTTTTTGATGACTGCTTCAATTCTATTGTTAGTAATTGGTCTGTTCAGATTAACTTTCTTCCCGACTTGGTTTTGGGAGGTTATATGCTTCTAGGAATTTATCCATTTCTTCTAGGTTGTTCACTATGTTTACATATAATTTTTCATAATATTCTCTTATAATTGTTTGTATTTCTACAGTGTTAGTTATTATCTCTCTCTCCCTCTCTCTTTTTGAAAGTCTAGCTAAAGGTTTATCAATTTTTTTGATCTTTTTAGAGAACAACTTCCTAGTTTCATTGATCTGTTCTATTGTTTTTGTTTTAGTTTCTATTTCATTTTTTTCTGACCTAATCTTTACTATTTCCTTCCTTCTATTGGTTTTAGGTTTTGTTTGTTCTTTTTTTAGCTCCTTTAGGTGTAAGGTTAGGTTGTTAATTTGAAATTTTTCCTGCTTCTTGAAGTAGGCCTGTATTGATATGAACTTACCTCTTCAAACTACTTTTGCTGCATCATAAAGATTTTGGACTGTTGTGCTTTCATTTTCATTTGTCTCCATGTACTTTTTGATTTCCTCTTTGACTTCCTGGTTGACCCATTCATTTTTTAGTAGCATGTTACTTAACCTATTATCATATTTTTTCTTTGTAATTGATTTCTAGTTTCATAGCACTGCAGTCAGAAAAGCTGCATGATATGACTTCGATCTTTTTGAATTTGTTGGGACTTATTTTGTGGTGTAATATGTGATCTATTCTAGAGAATGTTCCATGTACATCTGAAAAGAATGTTTATTCTGCTGTTTTTGGATGGAATGTTCTGAATCTGTTAAATCTATCTGTTCTAGTGTGTCATTCAAAGCCACTATTTCCTTGTAGATTTTCTGTTTGGATGATCTATCAATGTGAGTGGGTATTAAACTCCCTACTATTATTATATACTATTGATTACTTTCGTTATGTTTATTATTAACTATTCTAAGTACTTGGTTTCTCCTATGTTGGGTGCATATTTACAATTGTTATCTTTTTTTTGGACTATCCCCTTAATGATATAGTGTCCTTCTTTGTTTCTTGTTACAGTCTTTGTTTAAAGTCTATTATGTCCAATATAAGTGTTGCTACCTTGGCTTTCTTTTCACATTCATTTGCATGATAAATGCTTTTCCATCCGTTCACGTTCAATCTTCTGGCCTCTTTAGGTTTGAAATGAGTCTCTTGTAGGCAGCATAGAAATAGTCTTGTTTTTTTACCCATTCTTCATCCTATGTTTTTGATTGGAGCACTTAGTCCATTTACATTCAAAGTAATTATTGATAGATATATATTTATTGCCATTTTGTTATTTGTTTTAAGGTTGTTTTTATAGTTTTTCTCCATTTCTTTCTTCTTTTGCTCTCTTCTGTCATGCTTAGGTTGGCTTTTTTTAGTGATATATTTGGATTCCTTTTTCTTTATTTTTTTGCATATCTATTATTGGTTTTTGATTCGTGGCTACTATTCAGTTTTATATAACATCTGCTGTATATAGCAGTCTATATTAAGTCGATGGTTGCTTAAGTTTAAAACCATTCTTTATTCCTCTCCTCCTGACATTTTAGGCATATGGTGTCATACTTTACATTGCTTTATTTTGTGAGTCCCTTGACTGATTTTTAGAGATATACTTATTTTTACTGCTTCTGTGCTTCCTACTTTCCCTACTCTTGCTTATGGTCTTTCCTTTTCACTGAGAGTCCCCTTTAACATGGCTTGTAGGGCCGGCTTAGTGGTCATAAATTCCTTTAACTTCTGTTTGTCTGGGAAACTCTTTCTCCTTCTATTTTGAATGATAGCCTTGCTGAATAGAGTATTCTTGGCTGCAATTTTTTTTTTTTCCTTTCAGAACTTTGAATATATTGTAAGATGGCCTATATTCTGTTAGTTTAAACTTCTTACTCAGTTACCAAAAGCTCATCAGCAAGTCAAGATGGATGTCAGAAATTACGAGGCAGTCACTTCCCAAAAGGCTTTCAGTTACACATAGCAGAATATTAAGGATCAAGTGGTGTGTCTTTTTTAAGTCTGCAATGTGCCTATGCCTTTCCTGGGCCTTGGAGGCAATCATAAAGAAACAGGAATGGCTCCTGCTTTTAAGAAGTTTATAATCCAAACAGGTCTGTCATTAAGCACATGTGTTAAATGAAGTGACAGCAATTTAGAAGCATTCTTTAAACTCTTTGACTTCTGATCTATATACTTTCCAAATTAATTTATACAGATAAAAATTCTTCACATCATATCATGCCAGATGTGTACTAGAAGAGTTTCATCTTCTTATTTTATTTTATTTATATTCTATCTTGTTTTGTTTTAAATGAGGGAAAGTGAGAAATGGTGCAATGGTGCAGTTCCCTTCCCCCCCTCCCCCCTTTCAGAAGGAGCTTAGCAAGGTTTTTTGGTCCAATTTCTTTCTCACCTCACCACCTTCAAAATGTCCTTCTCTCTCCCCACCTAATGAAAAAGTAGCATCTGTGAATCACTTAGTGGTACTTTTTGCAAGCTCAGTTGAAATTATAAAGGAGATGATACTGCTGCTGGGGAAAAAGATGGATCTGTCCAAAAAGAAGGTGAGACAGTTGCAGGAACACATGGTCATTTGTAACTGACTGAAGATTAGAAAGAAGAAATTAAAAAGGACACCCAAAGTTTTTTCTCAGTATCACAGTTGGACCAAGCCCTCACACAGTTTCTCTAAGTCACTAAGAAATAAGGTTATTTATTGCTATATTGATGACAGCTTCACTTCAAGCAAACGTTGCATGTTTGCACTTTAAGAAAAATGCCTGAATGCTTCTTGTCATTTTTTTTTTGTTTGTTTTTTGGAAGGAATTAAAGACTTTCTCTAATTCACCTACTTGCTCAATTTTCCAATATGGTGATGGAGTGATACAGATAATAAGGCCATAATTTTGACAATGGTCACAGAAGAGGACATTCATAGATTTTCAAATCCAGATAGTATAAATGTTGCATTAGTAAATGACATTCATAGCCACTTAGAATTTAATGAGTGTATTACATGTACAAAGAAACTTATCATGGAAGATGCTGGATTAAGACATTCATGAAAATGCCTAGCAATTCATCTTTGGAGACAGATCTGAGTTTGAATCCAAACTATGACATGTCCTGGCTATGTACACTTTGGCAAGTTGCTTAACCATCTGGAGTTTGAGTTTCTAAAGCTATAAAATGGGGCCAGTGATGTCTGCATCATAGAGTTATTTATATAAGAATGCATATAAAGTGTTCATTATGGTGCTGGGCAAATAAAGATCATATTATTCAAACGCCTTGATATTCCCATGTTGCTGCTACCTATTGCCTGAATAGCCAGTGCTGAGGAGTGCGGAAATGCTGACTGATTTTGCCAATAACACAAAAGCCTGCCAATATAAAATTTCAAATGCTACCACTAGCACATATTAACTTATATACTGATATTACCCCACTCATGAAAATGTTCTTAATTTTACTGGTGCCGTCTTAAGAAATATGGTCAAATTGATATAAAAAGGAAAACCAAGGTATTGCTTTGTTAGCATAAAGTTGTGTGAAGATTAGATGAAATAAGCTAGTGGTTTCTCAAAGAAGGATGTAAACATAGTGTTGCCCTTCCTATGGAGTGAACTAATCGTAGGGAATCATTTTCTAGATCCTTGATTTCCATAGGTATTATATCTTAAATTTTATATGCCTGAGAAAAAGAGTACAGTCAAAATATCATGCTGGTTCTCCTATTCCCAATTCCTATGTTTTAACAGTCCTTTCTACCTTGGAAAAAAGCTTACCTCTCAATGACCTCAAATTTTATTTATTTATTTTTAAGATTTTATTTATTTACTTGACAGATAGAGATCACAAGTAGGCAAAGAGGCAGGCAGAGAGAGAGAGGGAAGCAGGCTCCCTCTGAGCCGAGAGCCTGATGCGGGGCTGGATCCCAGGAATCTGGGACCATGACCTGAGCGAAGGCAGAGGCGTCAACCCACTGAGCCACCCAGGTGCCCCAGAGCTCAAATTTTATAATGACATATTGCTCAACAATAAAAACGCTGCAGTATCAAACAAAATGATGATTCAAACTATTGGTATTCATTTTAAAGAACTGATATATGATTGGGTAACAAATATTTTTTTAAAGTCAGGTGACTTCCAAGTTACTTCTTTAACAAAACTGAAAGAGGAGCTCATCAAATTGCTTAACTATGCTTAACTTGTAATGCAGAAGATGTTCAAAGATTTGGGTTAAGTGACTATAATAAAACTCTTTGCAGTCCCCTTTAATTATTTAGATGAAAAAGGATTTTCAATATTCATATCTAAAAAATAATAGTAGAATAGAATAATGCCAACCCTGATATTTTTAGGAAAAATGTGGATCAATAGTAAATATATGATCTAATTGTTTTTAAGAAGCCATATTTTCCTCATTAAGAAGTGTAGTTCCAATAAAATTTACTTTTATGTTCAATAATTATCACTATTTATAACATATTTATATTATTATGACAAAGTATAAATTGTCACTTAGAACAATACAGAAGAAAAATTATCATTAAAGCCTTAGCCCAGGAATTAAAAAAATGTAAATGTCATATTATAGGCATATATTTTGTTAAAGAGAAATTCTATAGGGCAATCCATAAGAAATGTTCAAACTTAAAAATAGATGAACACAGCATAAAATCTGGTGAGGAAGTTGACTGGAAATACTAGTTCAAAGGAAAAAATTATGTAAAACTTCCAAATATTTCAAGTCTGTTTATGTATTTTTAAATGAGTTATGATGAGTATAAAATCACTGTTTATTGAGACTCTATTAGGTTTATTTAAAAGAATGGTGTAGCCGTTTCATCTTAAGAATTAATATCTGCATATTTGCAAATGACAGTACAGATAAAAGGTTGATATCCAGGATCTATAAAGAACTCCTCAAACTCAACACACACAAAACAGATAATCATATTAAAAAATGGGCAGAAGATATGAACAGACACTTCTCCAATGAAGACATACAAATGGCTACCAGACACATGAAAAAATGTTCATCATCACTAGCCATCAGGGAGATTCAAATCAAAACCACATTGAGATACCACCTTACACCAGTTAGAATGGCCAAAATTAGCAAGACAGGAAACAACGTGTGTTGGAGAGGATGTGGAGAAAGGGGAACCCTCTTACACTGTTGGTGGGAATGCAAACTGGTGCATCCACTTTGGAGAACAGTGTGGAGATTCCTCAGGAAATTAAAAATAGATCTTCCCTATGACCCTGCAATTGTACTGCTGGGTATTTACCCCAAAGATACAGATGTAGTGAAAAGAAGGGCCATCTGTACCCCAATGTTTATAGCAGCAATGGCCACGGTCGCCAAACTGTGGAAAGAACCAAGATGCCCTTCAACGGATGAATGGATAAGGAAGATGTGGTCCATATACACTATGGAGTATTATGCCTCCATCAGAAAGGACGAATACCCAACTTTTGTAGCAACATGGACAGGACTGGAAGAGATTATGCTGAGTGAAATAAGTCAAACAGAGAAAGTCAAGTATCATATGGTTTCACTTATTGGTGGAGCATAACAAATAATATAGAGGACAAGGGTAGATGGAGAGGAGAAGGGAGTTGAGGGAAATTGGAAGGGGAGGTGAACCATGACAGACTATGGACTCTGAAAAACAACCTGAGGGTTTTGAAGGGGCGGGGTGGGAGGGTGGGGGAACCAGGTGGTGGGTATTAGGGAGGGCACAGATTGCATGGAGCACTGGGTGTGGTGAAAAAACAATGAATACTGTTATGCTGAAAATAAATAAAAAATTAAAAAAAAAAGAATTAATATCTGCAGAATGTGGGAGATTATGACTTTTATTATCACTTAAACTTATGGCTAAATTTGTAAGGGTGACGTAAAATGGGTGAGGAGTACATAGTTTCTACATATATGTTTTTTAAAGATTTTATTTATTTATTTGACAGAGACAGAGACACAGCATGAGAGGAACACAAGTAGAGGGAGTGGGAGAGGGAGAAGCAGGCCTCCGGCCAAGCAGGGAGCCCGGGAGAGACTCCATCCCAGGACCCTGGGATCATGACTTGAGCTGAAAGCAGATGCTTAATGACTGAGCCACCCAGGAGCCCCAGTTTATATAATTTTTTAATGTGGGGCATTTGTGGGCATACAAATTTGAAGAAAACTAAAATAATGAGTATAAAATCCTTACACACATTGAGTCAAAGTATTAGACTCTACTAAAGCCTAGTGAGGGAAGTTAAGCTGCCCTGACCAGATTCCTTTACCTTCTCTTATGATCCTTCTTTTATCATCAGACCTCTATCATCTGGGCAGTCTGTACCTTTGAGCATCAGATACTGTGAGGGTCTCTTGAGGATGCACTATGTCCCACACTTAAGGACCCTTTAGAATTTGGGGTATAATATGCTCTCAGGGATTCAGATGGTACTAAATGGTTGGAGCTGTACACCAGGACACTCCTTCAACTGGGAAAGCTGCTGGAAGCTTCCATGATTGACAAACAGTATCACCAACAGTCTATAGACACGACTCTGGAAGACTCTCAGTGCATAGTATAACTGTGTTAACGGCTGGGATACTGCATTCAAACAGCTTCTCCTCACAACATTGGTTATCCGTTCCCTTCTACTGATAAAAAGGATGCAACTGTATGGTGATAACAGGCAAAATGTAAAGGAATAGAGAAAAGCAAGAGGCTATCAATACTTTTCCTCCTACAGTTTAAGTCTGAGGAAATAACTACGTTTATTGATATGTGGGTGCTCTTCCTGGGAGAGAACTGTTACTATTCAATATGTTAGTATCTATACAAAATCAAAAAGAAAAACATGGTATTTCATAATCTTGAGCTTAATTTTACCCTTGCCTGCCTCTGACACCTGTTTCCTTTGCAAAGGACCACTTACTGGCATTTAGAATGGATTATTTTTGCATAACAATGGTTTGTATTCAACAATTAATCCTTAAATTTTTTTTTATTATTGAAGTATAGTTGCTATACGATGTTATATTAGTTTCAGATGTACAACAGTGATTTGACAATTCTATGCATTACTCAATGCTCACCACCATAAGTGTACTCACCATCTGTCACTATATAATGTTATTATGATATTACTGAATATATTCCCTATGCTGTACTTTTCATCTCCATGCCTTACTTATTTTATAACTGGAAACATTTCATTTTAAATGGAGTGACATATTCTTTCTATCCTGACCCCTCAAATTCTCTTCTACTTTTCTCTCTCTTTCTCTTTTTTACAGATTTTGTTTATTTATTTGTCAGAGAGAGAGAGCGCAATAGAGGACAAACAGGGGGAGAAGCAGAGGGAAGAGAAGCAGACTCTCTGCTGAGCAGGGAGCCCTGATGCGGGGCTCGATCCCAGGACCCTGGGATCATGACCTGAGCCCAAGGCAGACCCTTAACTGTGTGAGCCACCAAGGAACCTCTTCTACTACTTTTCTTAAGAATGAATTCTGATCCTATTTATTATAATTTGTTTCAGATACTTAGCTGTGGGCAGAGATTCTAAACTTATGTATGAAATACCAAGATTCTTGAATTTTACCACTGATTTAAGTCTTTGACACTATTTTGGAGATAAGATCTCAGTTCAAAATGCTCAAAAACACTAACCTTCCTTCATCTACTGTTCAGTACGGATTCTGAGGCCCTCCCAGACCTCTCAGGAAGGAGCCCAGCAATCTGTATTCAATGAGTCCTCCAAGGTCTGGGATACACTGAAGTTTGAGACCACTGATCTACTGGAATCTCAGCTCACAACAGGGCTTCCGTAAGTTAAAACTGGCTCCAAATTAGAAGTTAAATAAGAATATTTTCCTTGCTAACATACATAAATCCTTATGCATAAAGTAATTATACATATAAATCTTAAGTCCAAAAATTCAGGGTTAATCTAATTTTGATTATGTAATCAGGCATTTGCTTCCAGCAGGTTTTAAGATCTTCAGCTACGGAGAGCCAATGACATTTTGATATTTCTCTCGATGTTAGGGATAAACATGTTGGCTTTATAGTCTGAGCAATGCTGGAGAGTTTGGTCTAATGCTTAGGGATTTAAGCCAACGAATGGATAAGGATGGTGAGGAATCTCATTCTAGTCATGCCCTCCTTTCCTAATTTCCCTTTTCACTGTTTGGTCTTCTTCCCTTTTTCCTTAGGGAGCTGAGTGATTGATAGCCTAATCCAATGACTGTATTACAGCTGCCTCAACTAGGACTCTTTTCCTTATCATTAGCAGTTAGCCTATGGTTAAATTCACAGCTCACTGCTTGGTACAGCCCCTGAGATTTAAGGGTATGGCCTTTAGAAAATATTTAACATAAAACTGAAATCTTGACATACTGAGAACTCAGTTCTCTGCAAGGCTTCTTTAATTAATCCAACGTACTGTACCATTGTTCTGTATGAGACTGTGACATGGTGAACTGTTTCTGAAGCTTACAGAGATGTGTAGTTCTAAATTAAACAGTCACTGACGTGTACCTACACTGATTTTTTAGTACAGTAGATATGCATGAATCTGTGAATATTTAAATTCAAGCTCAAACAGTGACACAATACTCCTTAGTTTTATTTCATAATAGAACATTTTTTTATTAATTTCAAGCTTGAAGTCATTCTTTATGGAAAACACACACACACACACACACACACACACACACACACACACACAGAAGAAAGAAATTTAATAATTCATTACCACTGCTGCAAAGGTAAGTTTTCTTAATATGCTTGTCAGAGTCCTTTGGTTTACAAAGTCTATTGAATATTTTCTTAGGAAGTGATACAGACATTAATTTATTTTCCTAATTTTGAATAAAAGAAAACATATATAATATCCACACGGCCATGAATGTGTTGGTTCTTAAATACTTTTTGATTTTACCATCTATCTGCAGGACAATAGTTATTTTAAAATACCTAAGGAAAGGATGCAGACCTTGATCTATGCTTTAAACCTTTGCCCTTGCTCCAGTCCGTCGATGAGCTGTAAGCGTCTATGAATATGGCAGCTGAGTCCCAGATGAAAAATTATGCATCTCATAAACTGCTATTCTGCTGAAATGTCAAGCCAAGGCAAGGCTGTACCTCAAACTCAGCACTTGGCATTTTCCTTCTGTCTGCTTTGTTGCCATGAAGCAAACATGAACAGTGAGGATTTGTGTAGGGCAGGTAGCAGGCGAGCTCACCGTCAAAAATCTATTATTAGGGCTCTGATCTCCTGCACAGACCAACGACAGCCAAACAGTGTGAAATTCGGGCTCCAGGAAAGGCAATATAATGCAAAGGGGGATTCTTTGTCAATCTGTACATGAATATATTCAAATGAGCATGATTTAAATGAGAATAGTTCTAATGGGGAGCTTCCCTCAACCAAACTGATAATTTATAATGAAAATTGTAATTCAGCATCTTTATTTGATATGCCTACTTTGACTGTTCTGCAAATACCGTACATATATTTATATAACAAGGTCTTTAATAATTTGATCAGTTAAACTTGTGATGGCCTCAGAATATTTATGTGGATAATAGACTATATTCTTTTTGCATTATTTTGTACACACACACACACAAAAGAAAATAGATGAGTGAGTATAAAGTGAAAGGTTCTTTTAATTATTCTTTTTGGCATAATTTATCAGTGCTTTTTTTATTCATTTAAATGTTACCTTTATCTTTCAGGTTATTTTAGACATTTCAGGATTAAAATCTAAGCTCTTATTGATAAAGATGGTTATAATAGATAGTTGAAATTTTATGACAGTGAGTAGGTGTGTTTTTCTAAAAGGATTTTATGCATCAGTAATTATGTGATTGACAATTTTAAAAAAGTCCAACCCATTAACAACTATTACCCATTAAAAAAAATATCAATACTGCACTTTATGATATAATTGTAATGTATGGTGTAAGAACTTAAAGCCGTCTTGCCCAAATCTTCAGTTGCTTGCATGTGTGTAACAGCTATTCAAAGCAAATTACAACTTTTGAGTTTTCAATCTACTATGCGTTTTGTCATCTTCCTCATTTCATAAAAATAAACTAATAAATACATCAAAATAGGTTTAAGTTCATGACTGGAATGGGTTACATTGCATTTGCATTCATGTGATGCCCAGTAGCTGAGTTCAATGCTGCTAAGTCACTGTATGGTTCCGATAATCTTGCCTTTTAAAAATATGAACATAAAATATGTAGTATAGAGTTAAGATTATTTTAAGCCATTATGTTGGTTCATGTTTGTGCAAGTTTTCTGAGCTATACAACTTTGAACCCACTTCTAACCCATACACTGGCACAGAGTTACAAATTATTAGCAAATTTCTAACTTGTACCTTCTTTTATTGCTATTTCCCTGGCTGGTTTCACAATAAAACACCTTTAGGAGGTTTGTAACTATAAGAACCCAGAGTTCAGTGCCGAAGAGTCCAAGTAGCTGGATTTCAAATCATCCATTATTTATTTGAGAATGTAAGGGCATTTATGGAGTATACCATTGTTATTTGTTAAGAAATACACAACCATCTCTTAAAACTGTAATATCCTATATGTAATTAATTAGTAAGTTTGGGTTCCTGAAATAGAGATCAAATCTTGAAGGTCACCTTTGATAAATTATTCAGAAATCAGTATTAGAATTTATAGGTATTACTGTCAAATAAAATGTGTTCTATTGTTTTAACTAAGCATGTTGGTACAGACAATAATTTCAAAAAGCCATCCAAAATTGAAATTGAGAACAAGAATTTCCTTTTTTGGGTAAATAGAACACATGTAGTAAATAAAATAATGTAAAACAATGACTTAATTTTCCAAGCTTGTAGGAAGTGAATTAATGAAGCCTAAAGCATCCCCCATTATTTCAAAGTGCCTTTTGTAGAGAAATTTCGTATCTTTTCCCTATGTGTGGGTATGTGTGTGTGCTTGTTTGTAACAACAAACAAAATATATACAGAATAATGGAATTACATAACAAACCTAAAAAATATGCCCATCCCCCATCAATACAAAGAAGCACTTAAAACACAACAAGGAATAATTCCTTCAAGTGAGTTCACCTCACTGAAAATTACTTGATTACTGTTTCTCCTAAAGCAGCTAGAAATTAATAAATACCGTCCTCACGAAGTCAGTTGCAGGAAAGATGTATCTTTGGTTATATCATGCAGGACTCATTCTTAACCATGTCTTAAAGAACCTTATCCACAGGGAAGACTGTGAAAATGTCACACCACAGCTGGATGACACCATTTACCTAGGTGATAGTAATCACGGAGTTAAGGGCTATCTTAACATTCCTTCATTATTTGTGGATAAGGCCAGGAAAAATGTCAAAATTTGAAACTAAAACAAGAAAAAAAAAGTGAACTAAAACTAGGAAAAATCATCAGCAATTCACTCAAGGATGGGGCTTGTAAATAATGTTACTGATGAGACCAGTGGTTCTTCTGGTGAAATAAATGAAGGCACGGAACGCCCACTGCCAGAAACAAAACAAAACAAAACAAAACAATACCCTGCTCAACTGTCTGGTGACATATGAACTAACTAATATCAAACAACAGTTAGTTTGATATTAAAAAAAAAGTTTTCTGCACAGATTTCAGAAAAAGGAAAGTTAGGTGGTAACAACTTGCAGTATAAAGTCTCTATGGCCCAAAGAAAGGTAGGGAATCCAGAGTCGGTAATTTAGACAGATGTATTTGTATGGTGGAGAGCTTAATTAGCCATCTCCGTTTCACGAAAGTTTTCCTTATGCGTACTGACTGAGCTTTGTTTTGATACTGTTCTCACTATGAAATCACTTTTAATTTTATAATTCAACCTTTAATGGACTCATGGAGCATGAGTCTTGCAAGGTATTTCTGGAATTGCAATTCAGGTTTATAAATCATTCCATTATGAATTTGCTTCATATGTTTTGCTCCCTCCAACCCCTGCTCCCAGATTCTAATCACCTATAGGCGAGTTGGAAAAAGGCAGTTTCTAAAATAACAAAGCTGAAGATGAGACCTTGGAATCTGACTCTTGCTCCTGATAAAAAATTTTAAACTGCAACAAATAGAAGTAACCTTGTTTAATGACTTCTAGAGGCTTAATGACTTCTTTTATTAAATAAAGAGACCTCCCTCTAATCAGTAGCTTTCCAAATTTTTGAAGTTAACCATAATAAAAACTCATTTTACATCATGACCCAGTATAGAAATACACACACATACGTGTGTGTATTATCTGTATAACTGAAAAAAAAAAAAGATGTTTGACCAATGTTTATCCCATCTGTGTGCAAAACATTCAGACTTTTTATTCTGTTCTATTTGATTTTTTAAACTGTTGATTATAGTTCTTTAACTTGGTTCCATAGTACATTCATGAGTTGGGAAACAAAGTTTGAAAAACATTGCTTTAAAGTACTCTAGAATCCAGACTAATCATGTTTGAAATAATCCAACCGACATTCCTTGGGTGAGGTTCTGTCTTCGCTACACTAGTCACTGCCCCTTATTAGCTAATGTGTTTTAGACAGACATTACAGAATGTGACCATTTTTCTATAGCATGTGCAGTACCCCAAGTATCTCATTATTTCCCCATTTACACAAAACAAAACCTTCATGTCAAACAACAACAATCTTACTCTGAGAAAAAAATAATAAAGGCTGAATAGAGAGCTGGAGAATATTAAAGGAGAAAACCACTCCTGCCTGGCAATGGAAAGTATGTGGTGTATTTCAGGTGGCTATCCAAAACTGAAGACTTTGCAGCTTTCCCTTAAAAAAAAGAAAGAAAAAAAAATCTGCAATTCAAGCTGCTCTTCTTTTTTTTTTTTTTTTTAAGATTTTATTTATTTATTTGACAGAGATCACAAATAGGCAGAGGAGCAGGCAGAGGGAAAGGAGGAAACAGGTTCCCTGATGAGCAGAGAGCCCAATGCAGGGCTCAATCCCAGGTCCCTGAGATCATGACCTGAGCCAGAGGCAGAGGCTTAACCCACTGAGCCACTCAGGCGCCCCTCAAGTTGCTCTTCTAAAAGCAGACATTCCAGTGCTCTGAGAGAATACTTGGGAAAATATTAGCACTGCGTTATGGTAATTGTTTTAATCTTGTGAAAATAAGTGGCATATTTTGTATGATATTCTACACTGAAGCAGCATTTGAAGTCTTGACAGCCATGTTTGATAAAGGTAGGAATGGTATTTAACCATTTTGTTATTTCCATTACTCCTAAAATTTGAAGCCATTATTATTTAACACAGTAGGCTAGGTTCTGTTATAACTCACTCTGAAGGTACTTTGTTATAGAACTTGTTTCTGTCCTCAAATATATTATTATTGCCTGTTTAAACTGCTTTTCAGATTCTATTACCTTTAAATTAAAGCCAACACTGCTTTAAAGGAGAAAAATTCTATCAATTTTGTCAATATGGAGAAAGGCTGTTTTCAAAACAGACTGTTTAATGTGAAGGGACTTAATATAGAACCTATTAGAAATGAGGTACAAGCCCTTAAAAGTGTTAGGGACTTTTTGTGGTTTAAAATGAAAGTTCCACCCAGGCTTAGCTGAGCTTATAGCCCAAGTGAATATTTATATATGAATTTATAAATCTTAGAAATAGAGTTTCATGGAAATGTTAACAGGCCCTGAGGTATAGCTGAACTTGTTTTCAGGTAGCACTATAATTTCCAGTGTGTGTATGCTTAAAGACTACAACACAAAAGACTTTTTCTAATGCTGTAATTTTGTAGTTTTATTAGACTGAGTTATAGTATGGGAGAATATTCAGAAATTGCAGCTTAAATGAGAAAACGTGAATGGTGTTACTTATATAAAATACTACTGCAATAGTTCTTTTATTAATTTTTAATGTTCAGTACCCTCTGTGACCTCCTTTATTCTCTTGCTGTCAACATGGCAGGCTGGAAAAATTGAAATGGGCTGACAGAAAACATAGAGCATGTTACAGCCCAACTCTGGAGTCTCTTGACTCTCTTTCTGCGGCACATGCTAACGCGGTCCACGTTATTCTGCATTACAATAATATTTAAGGCTCTGTTTGATAGCTCCTGATAAAAGAGAGTTGTGTCTGGACCCTGTGCAGGTGCTTCTCGTCAGCTTTCCTCTTTCTGACATTGCGGGAATGGGAATGGCATTCAATTACCAGCAGAATATAATTTTTAAAAAATCATGGCTCATAGATGCACTCATGCTCTCAAAATATAATACCTCAGCATGGATAGTGCTTTATTTGTGTCTACCCAGCCTCTTCCAAAAGCATATTTTGGTCTGATTCAGCAATGCTTTTCTCGAACAGTGGGACACTGCTATATTATGTATATTTACCACTGTCTCTATCACCAAGGAGACTAATCCCCATACCAGTACAGTCAAGAACCTTACAGCATTGTCTTTGCAAGACTAAGTTCATGTTGTCACAGCAACAGAGTGCACAGGGCAAAGATACTGAACCAACACACTGGGATTAAAACTTCTGTTTCTGTTTTAAATGCAAGTGTTTGATGATGAGAAAAGATACGCAAAGGTGTGAGGTCTGAAATGTCCTCTCAGCTGACGCCACAAATGCAGTTTTAAGAATTCATCTGGGACAGTAATGAAAGCAAGGTTTCTTGAAGAAGGTACATTTCAAAATTCTAGGAAAAGCCAAACAAATTCAGACTCTGAAAAAGATATTATCATCAGGGTGCTTATGTTTTTCTCTGAGATGGTACTGGTATTAGCCCTTGCTAGTAAGTGACAAGACATTCGTGACAATGAGAAATTCTGAAGAGAGTGCAGACCACGAGAGAATCGAATTCAGACACAACCCTATCTTGGTATTCTCTCATCTTTTGCCATCAGTCACTTGAGCCTTCACACTCAGTATGTTCCATCTGTCATAACTATTAGGAATTTTGACCAGCAATGAGTTATCAGAATTAAGGATCAAAAAGACATGATATACTTGCTTGCAACATGACTTCTGATTTTTCAGCAACCTTCAAGGAAGCAAATTGCAAGAGGGTAACACCTACCAGACACTCCTCCGTAGGTAGTCCGCTTCCCAAAGCCCACTGCTGGCCAAGGCGTGCCATCGGCTTTTAATCCCATTAGACCTGAGACAGTGTTGGTGGCTGTAACGCCATCTGCGCCACCTATGAAAAACACTTCATCATTTACCTGAGGTTTTTTAAAAGGGACGATGGTCAAAAGCCATTCAAGCCCACACGACTCAGGAACACAAACACTCTCTCCCTTGAGAACATTTCCTTCCCTCAAGTGACTTTGCTAATTTTACTTCTACCGTTCTGCTTAAATTGCTAGACATAAACATTTTTAATTCCCATCAATTCATTTTTCCATTTATTATACAGATTTATAGATGCCAAATATTTTGTAATTGGTGTTATTTCCCAGGTAGTTTTCAATACCTTTGCAAATCAAGATGCAATTTCCATTGGATAGGGCATGGCATGTATGATTTATAAAAGCATTCACCACCTGCATGATTTATGTGTTTAATAGATATTTATTGGACATATGTTTAAGGCAGTATACTAGGCCCTATCAAATACAAAGGGAACTCACGAGAAATTTCATATTGTGGAAGCTGGTACCTTTTTGTTTTGTACTTCATTAAAGGTTCAAATGCTACTGCTGGATCGTTACATTACGAGGTCATTTATTCTGGAGTGCATCACTGTGATCATGGTTTTGTTTCATAATTCTTTGTGTGTGAAGCAAGTGTTTATCAAGAAAGATTATAAATGTCCTTGTTTAGACTCCATTTACTAGCTCAAGTCCAGGTGTGAACCTACTGCATTTGTGAGATCAAGTGCTCAATTTAGTACTTTTCCTAAACTCTAAACAAAGATATACACATATATTTGTGGATAAAGATATACTTTGGAATGGCACATACTTCAGGCCAATAGTTCAGTGACTAGAAAACCGACACAAGTTTAGTTCTTACCTTCTTTTGCAGCTCTTGCGATGCTTACGATATCAGTGACATTTGGGGTCAACTTGGCAAAGAAAGGAATCTGAACAGCTTGCCTCACCCAGCGACAGATGTTCCGTACCAGCTCTGGATCCTGTTCAAATAGGTCAGTTAAATATAGAACATAATTAAAGAATTGCGATCAAAATGTGTACTGGAACAACAGCAAAGCTGGATATGTGCAAGACAAATCCAACTTGACAATGAGCTACATGATATATTTCTCAATTCCGCCTCAGTATTACACCTAGACTCATTAGGGAACTAAGGTTAACACACTTCCAGTGAACTGCAAATTCATCACATAAAGGTTAAATTCCTCAAGGGAGCCTTTGGAAAATAAAATTACGAAGAACCAAATGGAAGAAACTGTTTTCCACTACCAGTTAAATAATACTGGGAGTAAAGCATAAACTTCTGGAGGTATTTTCGGTAAATATTACAGAATTTTCAGCAACCTCATTGGCTTAAGCCTAATAAAAAATACTTAAGCTGCTGATTCCTGGGTGGATTATATTCTATCTGAAGCCTGTTGTTTCCATTATTAGAAGACTTAGTCTTGATGAAGTTTGTTCAAAAGAAAATCCATGACTTCCTAATCAATCTAATTATAATATATAGTGTATGCTAATATGGAATAATTCAGCCTTGGATCATACATGAGCTGATCAGTAACTTAGTTTACTTTTGTAAATGTTATTAAGATCTGTGAAGCACTTTTCAACATTCATCTACTTGAAAGAATTGATCAAAATGACAAAAATGAAATAAAATATCAAATGCTCATTTTTAAAAGCAAGGAATAGACATTTTCCTGTGCCTGTTTCCTGTGATTTTTCAGGCTTCTATTTTCTCATGGGACAAGTATCATTTAGAGGGCAATCACCTATCCTTTCCATTGAAAATAACTTAGCTGTAGCAATGTTCTTTGATTTCAACACATACAATAGTCCTTTTTATTTTTATTACTTTTAGTACAAAATTTATTCTGACAGGTACTGATAATGCACTTTGATAAATTACCTTAAAATATGCAATAGCAATTCATTATTGAACTTGGTAATATTATCTTAGCAAGTTAAAATGTTTTTTGAATAAAAGAAAAACCCAGAAAAATACAGACATATATTTAAACTATGAAACAGTAGGCAAGTATATCATTTGTAATTAATATTTTTATATGTAAGAAAGTTGCTCTTTGCATTTTAACCTTTCAAATTCTTTTAAGATGAGATTTCTAATGTTATAACCTTTAGAAAGAACCTTTTCACTTACGTTTAATGTGTCTTGATCTGTCATCTTGTATTACTCTAAAAGTTGTGCGTTTATGTGCTAAGATACAGCAATGAGGTAATTTCTGTTGATTGTTACCATCTCTATTCAGCAAGCTCATAATTTTAACAAAAAATCTTTGATTTGGTTCGTTCTCTTTTCAGAACAGTAATTTCTTCATTAAACATAAATATTAAAAAAGCACTATATGGAATGCTCTACAGGGCATACTGTGCATTATGAATAGTAAAATCTGGAGACTTAGCTGTACAAATTCTAACTCATGAAAATGGAGATCTGCCCCTGCCCATGCAATGTTCATGAAATATTTATAACCACTGCATTGGCATTATGAAGGCAGTTGCATCTTTGTGACTTTCATTTTTAAGTTATGAATTTCCATGGGACTTAGCCTAGAAATGACAGTAACTCTAGATGATATGAATTGCATGTCCTTTGTGAAAGCTCTCTTTAAGATAGAATTTGACAATAATTTAAAGATCACTTGAATTGCATAATACGTGGAAGGTAGCCTGATAAGAATTACTGAAACACATACAAAATAGGATTTGGTTCCGATAGAGTAAACACTAATAATCTGATATAGGCTTCTAAGTGGCTTTCGATACTATTGACGACCATGTCTTAATAATTTACTTTGAACATTTATCACACTTTTTTTCTGTTCACTCTCACCAGTTGACTACTTTAAGTGAATGTCCTTTACGTGTTGTTTAACAATTTGGAATTTGCTCAAAGGTTTTAAGTTTTTGTAAAAAAATAAAAATTAAAAAAAATATATATATGGCATTTACTTGAATCATCTGTCTTTATTTTGAGATGCCATAATTTGACCACACTATACTTCTGTGAGTAAGGTCCCTGGTGTTCAGATAATATTTTTTTCTCATCTTCATACTCAGCCAAGCCACTTGCTAACTAATCTTTGTACCCAGCTGAAACAGAATTTGATTACCCGGGAATTTTAAAAAAAGCAAACTTCTGACTAATATTATTATAAAATTAATGACTATTCTTTAAATTGTAAAGTTTTGCTTGACAGGCATAATAGGGAATATTCTAACACAACCAGAAATGTGGAGAGGCTAGTAACATGATAAAATGGATCTGTATACTTTGAGAAATCAAAGGACACTCTGAAACTATTCACACTTTCCTGGTTTCCTCACACTTTTGATATTAATGTTTGAGATCTAAAAGCAATTAATAGTGTTTCTGCAACTTGACCTTAAGAATTTCCTAGTGATAGCATCAGATGGTGACACGCATTAAAGCCAATTTTTAAAGTCTTACTGAAACAAATACATTTTAGACAATTCCTAATGCCCCCCCCTTCCAAATCTTCAAGATGGTAAATACACAAAGGTATTATTATTTCTGACAAATTGACATTTTAACATTTACCACACCAACAAAAAGTAAATAAAACCAAACAATTCTGGACTGCTTTTCTATTTCTCGGCACAAAGCATTATAGACATTCAAAAAGTAGTTGTGTCAAAGAAAGAAGAATAAATAAGAACTCAGTATTTTCCATTGATTTCTTTACAAATTCATCAAAATACAGACTAGGCCTACATTTAAGAAAAACCTGAGTATACTTTTTTTATTTTTTAAAAGATTTTATTTATTTATTTGAGAGAGAGAGGGAGATATCATGAGCAGGGGGGAGCATCAGAGGGAGAAGCAGACTCCCCACTGTGCAGGGAGCCAGACACAAGTCCCTATTCCAGAACCCTGAGATCATGACCTGTGCTGAAGGCAGAGATAACTGACTGAGCCACCTAGGTGTCGCAAAACCCGAGTAAATTTTATGACAAATAATATCTAAAAGCATGAAATCCAAGACTCCCTTACAAATCTGGGATAATTCTGGGGAAAAAAAAAACAAAAAGAGTGGGTAATGATGGGGAAAAAACCCAAACAGCTTAACAAGACTCTTAAAGTGTGTGACTCACAAAGTCTACCTAGATCTTAAAGTCTTTATTGGCTCTTCCTACAGGTATTAATAATGCCTATCTCTGACCATGATTTGCAATCTCTCCCATAGCAACTGTGTGTGTGTAGGTGTGTATACTTCTTTGTAAAGTAACATGTTACTTTAAATACCTGTTAACCTTTTTGTTATTCATGTGATCACCAAAGAAAACTGTGAGACAACTGAATGAGTTTTTCTGCCCTGTGTGATAAGATAAGCAAGAAATTGCTGAAGCACTTAAAGGCGTGAGTGATGGGGCTGGGGAACCACATGGTGGTCTTGAGAGTACTGCGTTGAGGGGAAGCCACCAGACCAGACCTGTGAGGTGCTGACAAGAAGATGAAAGTGAGCCAGACACAATTTTGGTCTCTCTGACAACTGTAATGGGTAGACTCCCTGTGTCTGACTGCAATTAATACACTTGGAATCGATCTCTATGAAAACCAAACAATACCAACAAAAACTAGAAAATGTAGCTCTTAATAGATTGTTGGCTACAGTAGTTTCGACTGTCCAAAACTGTTTGTAAAGCCATATTTTGGGGGCGCCTGGCTGGCTCAGTCGTTAAGCATCTGCCTTTGGCTCAGGTCATGACCTGGGATGGAGCCCCACATAGGGCTTCCTGCTCAGCGGGGAGCCCGCTTCTGCCTCTCCTGCTGCCCCTGCTTGTGTTCTCTCTCTCGCTGTGTCTCTCTCTGTCAAATAAATAAATAAAATCTTTAAAACGTAAAAATAAATAAATAAATAAAGCTTTATTTTCTATCTGGGCCATAAGATAACAATTTCTAACTCTGGTAAACTTAAAGCTTAAATTTTTTTAAAACGTACTTTTCTATCTGGACTGTAAGATAATAATATATTTTTAATCTAGTAACTAGTATGTCCCTAGTTACATATTAAAGGGGTTCTAAAAATGATATACCCTGCTGCATCTGAGACCCTAAGATGACCTCTCCATTGTAGGACAGGCATTTCCACCAATTTCCTAGGGCATCAAATCTCATTGGTTTCATGCCCTGTACAAAAGAACAAGCATTAGAGAATGAGGCTGTGAGAATTTCTTGATAAGCTAAATTACAAGTGAAATTTTTGACTTTAAGAAACATTTCTCTCCAATTTACCTGGTAATTTTCACTCTGTACAGTTCTTTTCAAAATGGCTTTCTTAGAAGGTGGCATTTCAATGAATCCACTGAAAAACTTTACCAGCAATAAATGTTTTCCACTAAGGAACTCCTAAGTCTTAATTCGCATGAATGCCAGGAAGTAGCTAGCATTTTTATTATGTCCACTTCTCTGACAGAGAGAACTAGGGCCCAGAAGATCAATCTGAGTACCTATTTCACCTTCTTAATTTTCTTTCCCATTATCATGTCCTAAACCATCATCTTCTTTAGTAAAATTGCTCCCTAAAGTGAAATTCAGCCATCAATTGTAAACCAGAACTACAAAGGCTTCTACTTCATTTATACTTGTAAGACTAAATGCAGCTTCAGAGTAATAGGCAAACGTGATGTATTTATCCTTCCATGTCAATAAAATAGAACAGAAAGAGTTAACTACTTCAGGTAGAATTGTTAGTAAATGCAAAGAATGGGAATGTTCTAAATTAACTTATGGCTTAGCATGTGCTCTTTTTAAACTGGTTTTCCTGATTTCAGAATGCTAACAATGATACAGTCACCTTGGAAATCACCTGGTAGTTTCCTAAAAAGGTAAACATGCACTTACCAATCCACCCACCAATCTCACTTTTAATTATATATCCAAGAGACATGAAAACATATATCTACACAAAGACTTGTACATGAACATTCAGAGCAACTCTTTCCAAAAAGCTCCAAATTGGAAATGACCCAAATATTCATTAATATGTGAATGAATAAACAAACAGTAACATATCTGGAATATTATTCAGTGATAAAGAGAAACGCATCTACTGGATCTTGCAATAATTTGGGATCAATTAAAAAAATTATGTTCAGCTAAAGAAGTACACAAGAGTTTAAATGCTGTATGTTTATTTCTATGAAATGTCACACACACACACACACACACACACACACACTCAAACAATGCTAATGAAAGCAGAGCAGTGGTTGCTGGGATTAGCTGAGGTAATGGGGTGATTAAATGGGAAGAGGCATAAGAGAATTTTTGAGTGTAATGGAAACATTGTGTAACTGGATTGTAGTAATGTTTACACAGATGTAGACATCTGCCGAAACACATCAAACTCTACTTCTATGGGGGGAGGGAGGTCGGGAGAGGGGGGTGGGGTTATGGACATTGGGGAGGGTATGTGCTATGGTGAGTGCTGTGAAGTGTGTAAACCTGGCGATTCACAGACCTGTACCCCTGGGGATAAAAATACATTATATGCTTATAAAAAAATTGAAAATTTAAAATAAAAAAAAAAAACCTCTACACCTAAATGTGTTCTTTTTATTAAAGGTAAATCATACAGCCACAAATTTCTTATAAAATATATAAAAAGAAACAATTCAAAGGATATTTAAATATAAATAAAAAATGAACGCTGGTGGTATTCTAGGCAATGTGGGTTCTATTTTTTCAACAAATATTCCTTGACCACAAGGCATTGAACTTGTCTGTGCTAGAGACTCGGATGAGTGGAACAAGGAAGGCACAGTCTATTAGAAAATAGAACATCAGACACATACATGAAATAAATGCTGGATGTTTAGTATAAAAAAGGAGATCTTAATAATGCTCTCTCATTTCAGATTATTTCAAGAGCACAAAGTAAAGGGTTGGCACATAGTAGGCTGTAACAAATACCGTTGAATTGATAGAGCTCACACTGCATAAATTAACATGGGCTTTCTTATTTCAATTTTCTCAGAAAAAAATAGACTACAAAATTATTGGATCCAGGATAACCTAATAAACAACTGTTTTAGGCATTATGCCTTATGTTAGACAGCAGTGATTTTAAAATGTAGAATACACTATCCCTATTCTTCAAAACAAAACAAATCAAACTTTATGGTCCAAGGAGATAATGCATATAACAAACATCAAATGTGAAACATAAAATGTTGTAAGTATATACACCTGCAATGTATGAAATATTTTATATGTTATATATATTTTTTCTTCTCTACTTCCCCTGTGCTTTAATTTGAAGATGACATGGAACTGCTTTTGTGTTCGCTCCTCCCCAGGCACTACAACCTTCTCCATTCTGTTTCTCCTTTCTTTCTCCCTGTCTCCTTGCCCAGAATGTCCTTAACCTTTTGTCCCTTGGATGAACACCTTCAGGGTAGTTGTCCATGACCAACCCTCCCATCCTACCTCAGCAAGGGATGGATGAGTAAAGGACTGACTTTTAAATACTCCTATAACATTTCCTTATTCCTTCCTTTATCACAGTATTTAATCATCACCCACTTATGGATTTTGTTTTTTTTTTCCTTCCTCTCAGCTAGACTATTAGTCTTTTAAGGGATGTATCCTATACTTGTATCCTGGTCCCCTAACACAGTGTCTGAGAGACTAAAGATAATAAATACTGTGCTGAATTTTAAAAAATGAAGAATTCCTAGGTGTATGCCAGCTTTCCACATTGACCAAGAAACATTTGTTTCTTCTCTTCCATCGAGCCACAATAAGCTGGAGATATTAGTTCTTGCCCCACCAGCTGGTGAGCATTTGGAAAGTCTTCTGATGCTCTCTCTCATGGGTTAAAGTGCTTTAGAGGTCAGTTGTCCCCTCCTGTGGCCTGGCAGTTCATAAAGACCTTCCTGAGGTCCCAGGCCCTTTCTGCCTGAATCCTTAGGGTACTGAGGCTTCTCTAGAATTTGTACCCCTAACCGTACCTCAGCTCCCAGTCCTTGGTCCTTGGGGCCTGGTGGGGGAAGCAGCTCATATTTTTGCCAGCTAAAGGGAACTTGCATTCCTTTTTTATTCCTTTAAATAACATTTCCTGTTACATAGTTTATATGGTGTTTTCCTCCTTGCAGACAGTGTTTCCTTGGTATACCATTTGTCTGACATTTTTAGTGTCAGAGCTCCTATTACCATACACTTAGTCTCAGAAACAAATGGACAAGAATTGTCATGCACTGTTTAGACAATACTTGATGGCCAGATACTCTTTGAGTCATTCTTTTTATCCTCTCTGAAGTCCCTCTGATTCTCTAGCTACCTCTCCACGAGTTCACTTCTTTACTCTCAATTGGCAGTGCTGATGGTGGAGGTCAGTTCTTGAAACTTTTCAAATTCAACCCCCCCCCCCCATTTTCCCCATGGAATCAGATTCAGATGTCCTCAGATTATCTTCATCCTACCAGCTAATCCAAACTAGAATCCACTGTCTTACTTGACATGGTAATGAAGTTGGATAAAATATACATGCCCCCAAAAATGGGTCTGTGAACATTTCCTGCCCAGCTCCACATACTATTCTCATAGTGCGTGTCATAAGAAGACTTCCTCATAGCACTATTGCTGTCTTATGATATAAATGTCTTGCGTCTCTCTTTCAGAAATCCCATATTATACCAAGGAAAGAAGAAGGAAGAAGAGGAGGAAGAGGAGATGAAGGAAGGGGAGGGGGAGTAGGATGAGAGGAAGAAAAAGCTGAGCTCAGGTTAAGTTAAGGAGTGAAATTTTTGAGATCCGAAGTGTTTTTACCCAATACATGAAGAAGCACAAAGACACAGACATGCACCACTCAGATCCTCCTTCAGGAGAATACTCAAGCCCCACCACAACAGTGTGGTAGGCTGACATCCTCAAACTGCTTATACCTTCAGGTCAGCCTCAGCTGAGGTCAGGCTCCTCTTGAGGAGTCCCTACCCTGTGACAGCAAAGTTGTGGTACAAGGGTTCAGCCATTTCTGTCCAATGCAAGATTCCTCTAACAGTGATCTTTGCCCTTGAGCCCTCATTGGGCTGGCAAAAATTTTTCTCGTATCTCCATCAGAGTCTGTCTGTTCCCCTTGTCCAGTCCTATTTTCTCCCCTTTCCTTAGGCATTCCTCAATAAGCCTTTTACACCTTCCTAACAACATCTATGTCTCTGATTCCTGGAGGCCTCAACTAATACAGCAAAGACCTACTTGGATTTGGAAGTCTCCACGTGATAGGATTAGGCTATATTCTGAGAAAGTGAAGGAAAAAAAAAAAATTTGTCCAAATACCCCAGGGTATCTCATTGAGAGAAACTCAAGAAAGTTAACCTGAATCCAAGCAAATCTCTTAATTCCAATTTTCCTTGAAAGAGTCAAGACTAGTACAGCCAACAATGGCCAAGACGCAGGTCTAATTTTTTCTCCAGGACAATGATGAGTGTCGTCTGTCTAGAGATAGTTCAGAATATTCTTAAAGAGTTTAAGCATCTACTTCCAGAACCTGCTGAAAGAGTCACCACTGTGAAAACGGGCCATTAAAAATGAGTGTGCAGAAGTCCACGGATAAAGAAGTTCCTATCTTTGTGTCTGAAAACCAGGTCTACTCAGGAACTGAGTATGACCAGTGAAGTCAGTGTATATCCTAATACTTACCCTAGTCTCATGTCTCTTGTTGATAAAGCCAATTAATGACAACCTCCTTAATAACAACATGAAGAGGTCATCTGGAAATTTCTTCTAGGTGTGTTGAGTCTCTAATACTATATTCTAAAGGATGCTTTTGCTTTCGTAATCCATCCTGTTCGCCTGCATTCTTTATTTCTGTATTTTATCCCTTGCCCATTTCCCTCTGGATTAGACCTCTTTGAGTCTTGACACCTGCCTGAACTGACCTGCAGGTGCCCTGTTTACATCCATCCTTGAACCAGGACTTGCTGATCACATTGAGGCTTCCCAGTGATTTTCCTTTGTTTCTGCTGGACATTTTCATCTCCATTTCCCTTGTCTTAGTTTTTATTATGCTCTTTTTCCACCAAATCGAGATTGACACAGACTCCACAGGTCTATCTTCACAGGCAAACAAATACTTTGTGAGAACCATACACAGGCCACAGTATAAAGAAATTAAGATACTTTAAAATCCTTTTTATTAAAGATTATTTACTAAAAATCCTTAAAATATTTTTGAAAATAGCTTATTCTTTTTAGAATTATTTATACTAAGCTCACTCCAGAAGACCTTCATCTTCCCTCATATGTGAGTTGCTATTTATCTGTGAATTCAAAGACTAGTATCACACAAAAAGTGTTGTTCCTAGTTTGTTTATTAATGAGGTTATACAGTGCAACCTGGAAAATCTTAATATATGGAGAAATGGGCTATGCACATGCTTTGCGGATACCACCAGTAGGAGTTCAAAATTGTGGACCAGCTGAACCAAACTGAAACTCAGCAGGCTTCCCAATCACTGCTCAGAACACGCTAAAAAAGACTTCAGCGGGTAACGAAGTGCAGGCAGTCGCTTGGACTACTGTGTATGGATTCATTTTAGATAAGGGCAAGTGAGTATTTAAGTGTATAAACAAGGAGTTTTTATTCTTTGCAGACTTCAGGCAGCTTGTCATTTGTTTTCTTAATGCAAAGCATTAGTGTAAACAGTGTAACAATTGATATTTTATACATCTGTTGGTCTACTCACTTAGCCCATGTTTTCCAATGCTGGAGTTGGAAAACAAGCACAAGCACAAAACCTCACTATCTTTATAATCCCATATTGGTGTGAATGATTAACTGCGCAGGGAGGAGGCTAGTATAAACAGCCTTCTGCCCTGAAGCACCCACAATGCTGATACATTTAGGATGAAGAGAGTCTAGGGAAGTCCTGTTTCTGTCCTGGGAACTTTATGAAATCTAAGCAAGAAGGAATTACTGCTGAGGCAATTTTAAATAATGTAGTGGAGAAAGCCTCAATCCCTTGGCAATGAATGGTTTCAGCTAAGGGGAACTCATCCATAACAAGTTGGTACAGTTCCTTGAGGGATTTCTTCCTACGGCTGCTGTAAGAGCTAGAAAGAAATATCTAGGCCTTTGTTTGTTTTGCCAGCTCTGTGGACTGATTTCCCTCTTTGAGCTGGAAAGGATTTGGAGATACTAAAAGGGGGGTGACTTTACTTAAAAGTCTCTGTGCAGAAAATAGAGGATGCGGAAGATATTAAACATGACCTTTGCAAGTGTGATATTTATAAACTCTTGATATAAACTAGATTTTACCCAAAATTTTGAGCAATCTGAACCTAACTTAATCATTACCAATATATTTATTTATAACCGTACATGGTTTATAAGAGTATATACCTTAAGATCTGTGTGTGTGTGTGTGTGTCTTTAAGGGGGTTCTCAATTTTAAAGTTTTTCTGGTGTTGAGAAAAAGAACCATGACAAGCTAACCCCCCATTGCCAGGGCGTTATAACAAATGTACATGGAGATGTCAGAAAGTAAGTGAAGTATTTTGGGTAAAGGAAAAGCCAGGCTTCTAGGGTTTGGGATGCCTTTCGTTATCTTAAAGCATACACGGCAGCTCTGGTGACTCATCAGGGAAGCCAGTGACTAAGAGCAGCTCTTCCTTGTTGTTTAAGAGTTGCTTTAAGGATTAGAAACTCTTCCGTAGTAATAAATCTGCTTTTATTTCTCAGCATGCTTCCATTTCTACTTTTTTTTTTTTTAAAGATTTATTTATTTGAGAGAGAGAGAGAGAATGTTCACCCCTGTGCAGCGAATGAGAGGGAGGAGGGCAGAGGGAAAGAGGCTCAAACAGACTCCCCACCGGTGAGAGGAGGGGAGGGTTGGATCCCATCTCAGGCTTCCATCCCATGACCCAAGATCATGATCTGAGCTGAAATCAAGAGTGGAATGATTAGCCGACTGAGTCACCCAGGTGGCCCTCCATTTCTACTCCTAATCACTTCATATATATATATATATATACACACACACACACACATACACACACACATACATACGCACGCATATATATATACACATAAATGTGTGCGTGTATAAATATATATATTGCCTTTTTGGTTCTCCAATTCTTCTTGTTTTTTTTTTTTTTTTTAAAGATTTTATTTATTTATTTAACAGAGAGACAGTGAGAGAGGAACACAAGCGGGGCGTGTGCTGGGGGACTGGAGAGGGAGAAGCAGGCTCTCTGCTGAGCAGGGAGCTGGATCCCAGGATGCTGGGATCACGGCCTGAGCAGAAGGCAGCCACTTAATCACTGAGCCACCCAGATGACCCTAATTCAATTCTTCTAACATCTACTGTAGAATCGATATGTTTCAAAATCAAGCCCACAGAAGAGAAGAAGCAATACAAACAGAATAATTCTTTTTTTTTTGGCCGTCCTTCCTATTTCATATCGTTCCTATTTTGTGGGAAATTCATATTTTTGTATGAAGTATTGGCGGGACACAGAAACTATCCTCACTATGTAATCCATTGAAGGGACAGTTTTCCTCTCTCTACTCTCTGGCAACCAAAAAGCAAGTACATGATTTACGTGTGGCCAACTGAAGTTCCCACCAAAAATTTTAAAATCTGACAATCAGATAAGGGGTTAAAGTTGACTTGTGGTGGTGTATGGCACTGTGTCTCCTGATAGGACCCAACAACGGCAGTAGTGGGAGATATCAGCACTGGTAGAGGCTGCATTTAAACTGGACAATTCTAGTTCACCATTGTCTGCACCCCTTTGACTTAAGCCCCTTTTCAAAGCCTACTGTTCCTGCCTTCCCTGATTATCTAAGACGTCTTATATCCCACTGATAAATCATTTTTTCACTTCTGGTAGCCAGTATGTTTCTGTTGATTGCAATTAAGAGTGCTAAATTGTACAGTTAGCCACTATCCACTACAGAGTGACCTTATTGCCCAACTTATGGCACCACACTTCCTGATGGCTGCTGACCTCCTTTTACTGAGCCTCCTTTTTGGTGGTCTTTTTTTTTTTTTTTTCCCTGCTCAGGTTACATCTGGTCCAGTGAATTGTGGTCCAGGTAGCCAGGATACATGCCTTTATGGCAATTTGCATATGATATGCTGCCTCTGGCCACTTTCCTTTAGAAAGGTATGATAGGCCCTTAACATGTGTAGTAAGAAAACGCCAATTTTTATTTAGCACCTAATCATTAACCTGAAACTTTCCATGAAACATAGGAATTACAGAAGAGTAAGGCATCAACTTTGTCCTCAAAGAACTTACAATCAAGTTATAACCACTTAGGGCATGAAAATTTGTCAGATTCAATAGAATATATAAATGGCCTTGGGATTAAAATATGTCTCTATTCCTCTATAAATCATTTAGCATTTGAATCTGACACAATGAACAAGTTCTCATATAATTCAAGAGACCCTTGCAGAACGAAGTGATATATATATATATATATATATATATATATATATATATATCACCCAGATCCAGGAAAGCTTGATTTGAAATGTATTAAGAGTACCTATGATTTCTTAAAAGATGGATATGTAAACAGAGAATGGTAACATAGCCCATAAGGAAAAATATCTTGAGGCACTGAAATTAAATTAAAATATGATCTCCCCTTTCCCTCTGAATACCTGCATGATTACCAATTCGACAAGGATCTTTCATTTATCCCAACTCAACTTTACAAAACTGCCTGAAGCCTACACTGTTGATAAAACAGCTGATGAAGCTTGCATGGGGGAAAAATCTTCAAACTGCTTGATATAGAGAATCATATTAGTACTATAAACAGATGGGTGTTTACTTTTGCAATATTCAACAAATGTAAAGTACCCAAAGGACTGCTAAATTTAGAGAGTTTAAAATTTTGCCATTTTTTTTTCCATTTAGAAACAAGCATACTGGGGTGAATTTTATTGGGTTCTGTAATTAACAACTAGATGCAGCAGCACCTAATCAGGTTTTTAGATGTTTGGGCAAAGGCAGCGTCCAGCATTACAAAGATGACTTTACACATACCCTTTCAGTTACTAAAGTACCCAGATTTTAACGTGCGACAGCTGATATCACAAACATGACATACATATTCCTTATTACTTTATCCTTTCTCTGATAAGTAAGGGATTTGTAGGATGACCAAAAGCTATTGAATCTGGACTGATACCTTTAACTGAACATTTGCAATCACCCTGCAACTAACCATGAAGGCTGTATGAATAGTTTCATTCTGGTATAAGAAACAGACATAACGACAACCTCAAAACAATTTGCTTTACTTGAATACAAAGTGAATGGAAACCTAATGGTGGCATGATTACTTTTATTTGCTTCTAAAGTGTGTATACTTGTATATATGTAGGAAGGGGGAGATAATAGTGAAGGTGATTATAGTTTGAAATCCTAAAAGATCCTCAGAATGACACTGGCTAGAGGAGGGTCCGTGGAACAATATATGAATGAGGGATACATAGGAAAAGACTAAAAAATGGGAATGCATGGCATGATGGAAAATAGAAAAAAAAATTATTACCTCTGAAAGGAGCAGGCAGGAGACACAGCTAAACGGTTCAGTTAGAGTTTTGGGTCAGCTTCCTAAAGATTCTGTGCCTTCTCCTTTAGGCAGGAGAAAACATGGAAGGCCATATGTTTAGATCCATGTTTTAGAAACAGAATTTCATATATGTCTGTGGGGTAAGTAGGATAAGGCTGTGCAAGCAAGAAGACCCGTGTGAAAGAGAATGAACTAAAGAAAAGGAGTACAAGCATGAATCAAGAACTTCGAGGAGACTAGAATATCATTTTAAGGAAGAATATTAAAAATTTTCAAGACTAAAAGAAACTGGAGTTAGGCAATGAAAATCAAGAATAATTCTGTGCTTTGACATTGTTGGGGGACAGCAATTTCATCAACCAAGTGAGGAAATACAAGAGAAGCTGGTTTTTGGAGAAATGACGAATGAGCTTCAGATATATTGAGTTTGAGGTTCCTTTAGGACATCTAGCTGAAAGAATCTGGTTGAGAGCTAACAGGAATCTGGATCTTAAGACGGATTTTAAAAGTATATATTTTAGGAGTTGTTCACATGTAGATGGTGGTTGGAGTCTTGTGAATGGATGAGAGGATAGAAAGCAAAGGACTTACACCTTGAGATCATTAATACTAGATGTAGAAATCTCTGAAATGGTCAAAGAAAAGAAGAGACCAATCAGGAAAAATACAAGGGAAAAGAGAAACTCAGATAAAAGAGATGTGGATATAGATCTTGATACAAAATACCACAAAGAAATCAAACAGGAAGAGAACTAAAATGTAGGCAATAGATTATACTATTCAGAGTCACTGGCAATATATGAGTACATATAGCCAGACAGAATAGGAATGGAAGGCAGATTTAATGCATTAAGAAGTTAATATTTACAGACACATAAAGCCAAAGAAAATAAACAACAAAATTAACTGGAACTACCAGAACTGAGAACTCTGCTTGACACAACAAGGTGTAGGCAACAAATCTATGTCAAGTAATTATCATTTTATAGTTACCACAATTATAGCTAATTGACAGTAAAACAGATTATTTGCTATTTTATGAGATAATGCTTATATGTACAGTGAAGAGACTGAAATTTTTAAAGGAATTGGTTGTAGCTTAAACAATATTTCTGAATTCTTACAATGAAGAGTCAATAACAATTGGAGACCTAAAGAATGAACTTTGTTAAATAAATCTGCAATTGAACCCATAAGCACAGCAGGACCCAAAGAAGTTATTTAGGTCATATAAACATACTAGCATATACTCAATGATTTACCAAGTGCTCTCACAGTACTAACTTAATTGTGCTTACATTATTCTAGTTTTTTTATTTTATGTCAAATTGTCCCTAGTGAAGAAGGGGAACCTCCTACATTGTTGGTGGGAAAGCAAGCTGGTGTAGCCACTCTGGAAAACAGTATGGAGGTTCCTCCAAAATTAAAAGTTAGAGCTACCCTACAACCCAGCATTTGCACTACTAAGTATTTACCCCGGTGATACAAATGTAATGATCTGAAGGGGCTCCTGCACCCTAATGTTTATAGCAGCAATGTCCACAATAGCCAAACTATGGAAAAAACCCAGATGTCCACCAACAGATGAATGGATAAAGAAGACGTGGTGTGTGTGTGTGTGTGTGTGTGTGTGTGTGTGTGTGTATAAAATGTAGTACTCATCAGCCATCAAAAAAAAAGAAATCTTGCCATTTGCAATGAAATGGATGAAACTGGTATTGTTTCTAAGAGGGTATTGTGCTAAGCTGAATAAGTCAATCAGAGAAAGACAATTATCATATGATCTCACTTAATTGTGGAATTTAAGAAACAAAACAGAGGATCGTAGGGGAAGAGACGAAAAATTAAAACAAGATGAAACCAGAGAGGGAGACAAACCATAAGAGACTTTTAATCTTAGGAAACAAACTGAGGGTTGCTGGAGGGGAGGCAGGGTGGAGGGATGGGGCAGTTGGGTAATGGACATTAAGGAGGGCATGTGATGAAATGAGCACTGGGTATTATATAAGACTGATGAATCACAGACCTCTACCTCTCAAATCAATAATATAGTATATGTTAATTAATTGAACTTAAGTTTTAAAAAAGAAAGAAAAAGAAAAAACAAATCATCCCTATTGAAGGATATAGTAGACCTTGCTTCTCACAGTATTTGAAATCAACAGATTCACACAAGTCTCTTTCCCATCCTGGTACAGATTAAAATCAGATATTTTTGTCTTACCTTGGAAGAGAAAAATATAATATATATATAATATATATATATATATAATTTATATAATATCCTTATAATAAATCTTTCTTCAAATGTTATTTTTAAGAATTCTTTTCCTGATTATAAAAATATATCATAATTATTATGGAATACTTTTCAATAAATCATTTTGCAAAATTACTGAATAAAGAAGAAAAATTAAAATTACTCATAATAGAACAACCAAATAGCACTATTAAAAAGGATTATTTCCTTCTATTTTCTTTGAGTAAGCATACACTTCCTTCAATATTTGCTTCTTTTTTTTCAGTTTTATATCCTTCATTTGTACATTATATCATGTGCATTCCCAATGTCATTAGACTTCTTTAAAAATTCCATTTTAATATTTATAAAATATTTCATTGTGTAGATATGTACTGTTTTACCTATTTCCTAATTTTTTCACTTTGAAATTATTTCCAGGTGTAATTATAAATAACGTTGGGTTAAATCTCTTCTGGCAATTGGTGCTCATAATGCCCTTGCTATTATTGCTAGGTGCTGTGTTTATGGGTAAAACAATTTTTTTTTTTTAAAGCAAACCAACAAAAAAAGGCATTAAGAAGATACAACTACCTTGGTAGTCAAGAGCCCTGGGCCTGACACTAGTGGAAACATGCTGCTGTATGTTATCATGGGGGCAAGAGACAGGATTGAGTCTGTCATTGACACAAAATAGACCAGAGACCATTTCCTGTCCAACAATCAGCCTTTAACGTCCCCTCCTCTCTCTCCAAAGCATAGAGCTCCCACAGGTAAGATCATGAGCCTGACTCATAGATAAGATCTTCCTCAGATAGCACATGCATAACTGATCCCTTCAGGAGGTTTAACTTAAGCCAATATTATTCACAACGAGATTTTCCTGAACTTTCTACACTACAGAGATCCTTAATAAGGAATAAAATGATAATGTTATTACACTGTAGCCATACTTGTTTCTAAATAATCAAGAAATAGACAATAACCTATATTATACATACAAACTGTGACATGCAGTCAAAATCAGTCACTATAGAATATTAGAACAGTCATACTAGCCCACTTACGTGTAACAGTTTTACAAGAATTTATTAATATTATTCCCTTCATCCACAATATCTTTCCCTACTCAAATCATACACACTTGCTCCAGCCCTTGAGAGAAATGATTTGCTCATTTAAATTTACTTAAGATTTCATATATATTTCTATTTTCACTGTTCCATGGAACCTCACTAAACAAATAAACAAATGGATATTATTTATTATATAACTGGATCACAGGGTACAAATTTTTTGAAAAATATCAGTACAGTTATACCTTTCCAGAGACACATTACTTAGAAAAGATAACAGAACCTACATACTACTAAGTAGAAAAAAAATGGCCAGACTACATAAAATACATATTTGCTTTTGTAAAGTATCCATAATGTAATTTCTTGATAATCATATGAAAACTATATATTTATTAAATTCATTTAAAGTTTGCTGAAATTTTACTGTGATTATGTCACAATCATTGCAGAAAAAAGTTATCATTTGTGAATTTCAAGTTAATTTTATTTTATCTGTTCTTCATACTAGGGTTGTTTAGTTTATGTGTTTGTTTTATTTCACATTTAGTTAAAGTTAGCAATTTGTTTTAAAGAGTGATAATTTAAAGAAAATGTTTCCCAAAGTGAATAAAAGACAACTTCTAAATGTTACTTCCTAGATTTGGGGATAATTTGGTAGGATGAACTTAAGAGCCTAAAAACAGCTATTAAAGAAGAAGGGAAAAGAAGAATAGTTGTAAATGTGAATTTTGTTAAGATTGCATGAATAGGAATGAGCATTAACCAAAATATATTTTAGGATATGGAATTGCTACCAATTTGAATCCTGCATAAGTTCATTTTTATGATTATGTCAGTAACTTGAATTATCCATTTTAGTCATTTATATTATAAGCACATTCAAAATAAAGTGTATTTCCCTTTGGATGTAATCAGGGTTACAAATGTACACTTTTAACCTTGTTTATTTCCAGTATTTAATCCTGGCTTAAAGCGATGCTTGATGAGCATTCTGCTGGCTACTAAAGGGTAAGAGTATAAAATATTTTTGAGTCACCATGCATAAATGGCACACTAGATAAATATCTTATTCTACATTTAAAACACAAATAACACACATACCTCAATATTATCAAAGCCATCTATGAAAAACCCACCGCAAATATCATTCTCAATGGAGAAAAACTGAAAGTTTTTCCGCTAAGGTCAGGAACACAGCAGGGATGTCCGTTATCACCACTACTATTCAACATAGCACTAGAAGTCCTAGCCTCAGCAATTAGACAACAAAAAGAAATTAAAGGCATCCAAATTGGCAAAAAAGAAGTCAAAATATCACTCTTTGCAGATGATATGATACTTTATGTGGAAAACCCAAAGACTCCGCTCGAAATCTGCTAGAACTTGTACAGGAATTCAGTAAAGTGTCAGGATATAAAGTCAACGCACAGAAATCAGCTGCATTTCTATACACCAAAAACAAGACAGAAAAAAGAAAAATTAAGGAGTCGATCACATTTACAGTTGCACCCCAAACCATAAGATACCTAGGAATAAACCTAACCAAAGAGGCAAAGAATCTGTACTCAGAAAACTATAAAGTACTCATGAAAGAAAATGAGGAAAACATAAAGAAATGGAAAAATGTTCCACGCTCATGGATTGGAAGAACAAATATTGTGAAAATATCTATGCTACCTAAAGCAATCTACACATTTTTTTAAAAGATTTATTTATTTATTTGACAGACAGAGATCACAAGTAGGCAGAGAGACAGGCAGAGAGAGAGGAGGAAGCAGGCTCTCTACTGAGCAGAGAGCCCGATGTGGGGCTCGATCCCAGAACCCTGGGATCATGACCCGAGCCGAAGGCAGAGGCCTTAACCCACTGGGCAACCCAGGCACCCCGCAATCTACACATTTAATGCAATCCCTATCAAAATCTCACCCATTTTTTTCAAAGAAATGGAACAAATAATCCTAAAATTTAAATGGAACCAGAAAAGACCTCGAATAGCCAAAGGAATATTTAAAAAGAAAGCCAAAGTCGGTGGCATCACAATTCCGGACTTCAAGCTCTATTACAAAGCTGTCATCATCAAGACAGTATGGTACTGGCAAAAAAACAGACACATATATCAATGGAACAGAATAGAGAGCCCAGAAATAGAACCTCAACTCTATGGTCAACTAATCTTCGACAAAGCAGGAAAGAATGTCCTTGGAAAAAAGACAGCCTCTTCAATAAATGGTGTTGGGAAAATTGGACAGCCATGTGCAGAAAAATGAAATTGGACTATTTCCTTACACCACACATGAAAATAAACTCAAAATGGATGAAGGACCTCCATGTGAGAAAGGAATCCATCAAAATCCTTGAGGAGAACACAGGCAGCAACCTTTTCAACCGCAGCCGCAGCAAGTTCTTCCTAGGAACATCGCCAAAGGCAATGGAAGCAAGGGCAAAAATGAACTATTGGGAATTCATCAAGATCAAAAGCTTTTGCACAGCAAAGGAAACAGTTAACAAAATCAAAAGACAACTGACAGAATGGGAGAAGATATTTGCCAACGACATATCAGATAAAGGGCTAGTGTCCAAAATCTATAAAGAGCTTATCAAACTCAACACCCAAAGGATAAATAATCCAATCAAGAAATGGGCAAAGGCCATGAATAGACATTTCTGCAAAGAAGACATCCAGATGGCCATCTGACACATGAAAAAATGCTCCACATCACTTGGTATCAGGGAAATACAAATCAAAACCACAATGAGATACCACCTCACACCAGTCAGAATGGCTAAAATTAACAAGTCAGGAAATGACAGATGTTGGAGAGGATGCGGAGAAAGGGGAACCCTCCTACACTGTTGGTATGAATGCAAGCTGATGCAACCACTCTGGAAAACAGCACGGAGGTTCCTCAAAAAGTTGAAAATAGAGCTACCCTATGACCCAGCAATTGCACTACTGGGTATTTACCCTAAACATACAAATGTAGTGATCCGAAAGGGCACATGCACCTGAATGTTTATAGCAGCAATGTCCACAATAGCCAAACTATGGAAAGAACCTAGATGTCCATCAACAGATGAATGGATAAAGAAGAAGTGGTATATATATACAATGGAATACTATGTAGCCATCAAAAGAAATGAAATCTTGCCATTTGCGACAACATGGATGGAACTAGAGGGTATTATGCTTAGTGAAATAAGTCAATCGGAGAAAGACAACTATCATATGATCTCCCTGATATGAGGAAGTTGAGATGCAACATGGGGGGCTTGGGGGGTAGGAAAAGAATAAATGAAACAAGATGGGATCGGGAGGGAGACAAACCATAAGTGACTCTTAATCTCACAAAACAAACTGACGGTTGCTGGGGGGAGGGGGTCGGGAGAGGGGAGTGGGGTTATGGACATTGGGGAGGGTATGTGCTATGGTAAGTGCTGTGAAGTGTGTAAACCTGGTGATTCACAGACCTGTACCCCTGCGGACAAAAGCACATTATATGTTTATAAAAAATAAAAAAATTATTTAAAAAACCCACAAATAACACAAAAAAGAATGACTACCATAATATCTTAGGCCATATTTGAGAGTTTTGGTATTTTTATTTCTATGATACTTTCATAACTTCTATAATACCAAAACCAATACAATGTATTTAGACTTTTTGAAAATTTGAAATCCAAACTTCAGTATGATTTTTATTATTTAGGCTTATAAAATCTTAATATACAAGGAACATTTTATTTATGTTTCTTCTTAATTAGGGAATAGACAACTGTTTGAAATTAAATACTAATTCATCTTGACGTAATATAAAACAAAGCCATAAAAATAAATGCTGATTTTCTTGGCAATAAAAGAAATCAGGGTGAATTCCATGGCAATGAATTACAAGTAGCTCTGAAGAAACTGTAAAAATGATCAGTCTATTTTCTTTTATATCATTTTATTCTTGTGTTCATTGTCATAGTTGTTGCTTAAGAAAGATCTGAACTTATATAATAATTTAAATCTGTGCCATGGTAAGCAATAGGGCATCATCAGCCATATTTATCTTATTTTCATAAGTAGCAGGCCACATGTTGCACAACCTGTCCTCAATGATCTTTTCCTTATTTGATGATACTCACTCACTCATTCATTCATTCATTCATTCAACAAATGTTTATTCAACTACTCCCTTAGCTGCTGGAGTTTTAACAGTAAATAAGAAAAAGTTACTATTCTCATGGAGTTCTCATTCAAGTAGAAAATACAATAAGGAAAAATGAATAAATATGTAATACAGTTTCAAGTAGGTAATAAAAATATACAGCAGGGTAAGAGGAGAAAGAAAGAAAGAAAGAAAAGTCTGACTGAGGGGTGGGTATAGTACACTAGAGATGGGTTGTTTAAGTGAACCCTGAGGAAACCACATTTAACTCTATGTAAATTCTATGTAAATTCTAAACTCTATGTAAATTCTTTGACCAACACACATCACTTCACTTTTATAGTGGCTTAAAATTATTTTCATTTCATGTAGTTAAGTTTTTTCTTTGCTTCTAGATTTTGAGTTGCTCAAAGACGGGGGCCATATATTTTTTTCATCATGCAATACCACCCATAGAGGTAAGCATAATACCAGAACACAATAGGCACAATAGATGTATTAATCATTGACTAAATATTTATTGCTTTAGATAAGATGTGACTCCAAAGAAAATGCTATGATGATATGTTTTATAGGATCATTACCTGTTTCTATTATCCAGTTATATATACATACATACATATATATATACACATACATATATGTATGTGTATATATACATAGTTATGTGTATATATATAAACCCCAGTAATGGGAAACTGAGATGCTATGATGATATGTTTTATAGGATCATTACCTCTTTCTATTATCCAGTTTTATATATATATGTATATGTATATATATAACTATATATAACCATATATATATATATATATATATATATATATATATAAACCCAGTAACGGGAAACTGAGATGCAAGAAACTGGTAGAAAGTTTGTAAAAGTTAGGCTAATTCTTAGCCAGGCAATTCACTTACACCAAGCACACTGCATGACTCAAATTTCTTGCAGAACCGTATATTGCTAAATTTTTAGATGAGGTCATTCACCAAGAGTTAAAACTGCAAATGTTTGCACTCATGTTCAAGTGGGCTGTGGCTAGATACAGTTTCTTCACAAAGGAAGGAAGGAAGGCAGGCAGGCAGGCTAAAGAAGACTAGACTAAAGAAATTGAATTAACTCCTCCAAAGCACTATGGCATTTGGTTTTTGTTACAAATTAAATAATAGTGCCATCTGTTTAGAGTGGCTTAAGAATAATGGGTAGTTTTTCTTTTTCAGACAGAGATATAGGATAATATAAGATTAATTGAATGTCTGTGCTTTCATTAAGAAAATAACTTTGATTAAATTTCTACTTAAAGCTATAAAATGCTTATGCTAGAGCAAGAATTCAGGGAAATACAACTCCAGAGTACTAATGGACTATTCTTGTTACTATCTATCTATTATCTAGGAACTTTTACATTAGTAGAATGCTTTATTTCTCTCATCTTCAAGTTTTGTATTTCCAGGTCCCTTTTTTCCATCTGAGATGCTTCCAAGATAAGCACTGCTAATTATCTTCTTTTTGTGTACCTAGGAACACTGACTGAGAATGCACTTGGTGTTTCTGGGCCTCCAGCAACTGTCCAGAGACATATACCCCTCTTGCCTAGCTCCGCTATCTGGAGCTCTGCAGTCTGAGCTGCCTCTTTAAAATGATGGCACATCCTGTCTGTACCTGAGGTCTTTGAGGCAGTTCTACTGTTTCCCTTTTATAATTGATTTCCTCTAAAGGGCCAGAAGGCTCCAAAAAAAATTTAAAACAGCTAAATAAAAATTGACATATACAAAATAAAATTACTTGGAATTTCTCATGCATGCAGTTTTTACTGAAGATATACACATATGTGTGTATGTGTGTGCATATATATGTATATACACACAAGTATGTAAAAATATACATACACACACTCATAGTTAATATACTAACACATTAGTGGTACCAGTAATACCAAAGTAAGACTGAAAAATAGCGCCACTATAGGTACATTTTGAACTAGGAATTCTGTCTTTGACAGTCTGACCATTTTGCTTGGATCTCTTTCTTTCTTTTTTTTTTTTTTTTTAAAGATTTTATTTATTTATTTGTCAGAGAGAGAGAGAGAGAGAGAGAGAGAGCGCGAGCACAGGCAGAGGCAGAGGGAGAAGCAGGCTCCCCGCCAAGCAAGGAGCCCGATGTGGGACTCGATCCCAGGACGCTGGGATCATGACCTGAGCCGAAGGCAGCTGCTTAACCAACTGAGCCACCCAGGCGTCCCCTTGGATCTCTTTCTTAAAGGTAGCCTCATTTGCTCCAACCCAAATGTCTTCATGCTTGAGCATGAACACAATTCAGAATAGTTATCAACAGATGATGGTGGTGCTGCATCACGTGACAGAGACTAAATATTTACCATTTACTGGGTTCCTTGCATTGTACAGGTAATAACACAAATTATATGCTCTGGGAAAATAAATTGTAAATGAACAATGATTAAATTCTTTATTACTGATGGATATACTAAAAAGCAAAAGAAGAAATAAAGACGACAACTACATAATACAGTAAATATTTGCAGTTTCAACAATTTGTGAAAGATTCCATAGTACATGTATTAATACATAATTTTATAAGAAATGTGGATCATAGAGTAAGGGTGGTGTGAGTGAGTCACTTGGCTAGGAATGAGCGGAGCCTTCAAGAGCTTTTCTAGCCAACACCTACCTACCTTGCAGTGAAGCCTTTTCTTTCTTCTTCTTTTTTTTCTTATCTAAGAAGTACAAAATAATTTTTTGAACTGATCAAAAAACTTCTGTGTAAAGTGACCCCTGTAGAAAGTTAATGGCTAACTCTCATTATGGAAATTAAGAAAAAGTGAAAAAGCTTTTAAAAATTGATGCATCTTAGGAAATAGAAGTTCTGGATAAATTTGGTGGTGACTCAGACAAAAACGAGCACACCATATGCTCTATATGGGAAACAAGAAAAAGTGATGTTTGAAAATGTTTCAGCCAGTGCTCAATTCAGAATTTATGTTAATAGCATTATAAATGACTGTAGTTCCATTTCTATAGAATCATTAGGGGTCTACAGGGATCGTTTAAATATTTCAGTTATACTTTACTGCCTTTTATGAGGAAAATTATATATTATAGTGATACTTGGGGATTTGAGAAGGTCTTGGGACATATCCCTCATTAATATCTAAGTCTCAGCACTTGTAGATTTACTCTTCCCCTACAATTTCTTGTTAATTCTTCAGTAATCGCTAAAATTGGCTTATTCAGCTTATTAGGGAAATCTCCCCCCGCCTTTTTTTTGGAAGATGCAGAGTTTTCCTGCTAGGTATTGCTAAATTTGACTGTTTAATGACTAGACGCTTAGGACTTTCGATGCTTTGAGAACTGGAACTTCTCCAGATGTCTGAGTGCTAGCATGTGTCAAGGTTAAAGTTATGGCCCCAGCTGCTGCTAATTCCTGCTGTTTGGTCATTGTTTGACTCATTTTTAAAAACTATGGCAGACATTATGGAATTGCTAATGTGCATATTATATGGTCTGTGGCCATAACTAGCTTATAGTCTAGGAGGGAAGCAAAGGCCCAAGTAATCATAGTACAGGGTGGTATGGGGTAGGAGAGGAAGCATGCATAGCATGATGAAAAGAATATGGGATTGGGATCAGCATAAGGAAAACTTATGTTTTCCTGGCTCTGTCACTTACCAGTTATATGACAGGTACATAGCACATAGAGAAGGGAAAGGTCACTTTGGGCCCCAGTGATCAATAGAGAGATTTGAACCCATCCTTGGAGAACAAATAGGCTTGACTGGGCAGATGTTGGAAAGAAATCTGAGCCATGAACAAAAGCACTACAGGGAAGAAGAAAGCCTGGTATATAGTGGGAAAGCAAGAATATGTAAATGTTGTAACATGAAGGCTCTGCGCAGGGGTGGGAAGAAATCAGAGCCAACTGTAGGTTTTTAAAGAAAGGCAGGTTGCCTGTCTCTGTTGATAAGCTTCTAGAGAGGGCAGCTCCTTTGTTTTTCATCATGTTTTCCTTTGCAGCAGGTAGAGGAAGCTTTGCTGTCTGCTTTTGTAGAGGCTGCTTCCTCGATTTAATTAGAAGTTGCTTCCTAACAAGTAAGCAGAGCCTCCCCTCTTCTTTCCACGGTTGCAGTTTATCTAATCAAGCTCAGCTTATCGTATTTCCAGCTTAGTTCTTCTCAACACTGGCTGTGCATTAGAATCACTTGTGGAATTAAACACACACACACACACACGTACACAGAAAGGCACGCACCCATGCACGCAAATGCCTAGGGCCCCAAATTCCTATAGAATCTAAGGGAAAAGGAGTCCATGTATCTCTTTTAAAGACCTTCACAGGTGATTCAAACCTTCAGAAATTATTGAGGGAGAACTTTTATCAATTATTTCTTAGCAATTATTTAAAATATGGGTTGAAGATAGTTACCTGTTTAGATATGATAGCACATTTGTGTACATTTGTGCACACTTCTCCTTAAATTAAGGGAATATGTCACCATATTAATTGTATTAATTGTAGAGACTCACTACTGAAGAACCTGTTCCATTTACTACAGCTCTCCCTGACTCCATTGGGTCTCCACAATCCTCTGCACTACCTCCTAGACAAGCCAAGTCAACAGGTAGGACCAAGGATTACTCTAAATTTCTTACATTTAATATAACAGCAGAGAATACAAGAGTACAAAATTGCTGCAATCCTAAAAGTAACTCACATGCCCTTTGAGACAAGACACAACTCAGTTTACTCTTTCTAACTTTCTTTATTCTTCCATTTCTTTACCTTCATCACCAGGATCCAAGGCTACCCAGACCTCCTTTAACTCCCACAGGCTATTTTCTTTTCTCGGTGCCCTATGTCCTGTCCTAGATCTCACTGACTCCATTTTCAAGGAAACTGGTTTCATAATTTATTAGGTTACAAACAGCTTAATGATTTTTTATTATAAAGACCATTCCCATTTTAAAAGAGAACTCTAGAAAAAAAAATGTAACAATGTCTCCACCTCAGAGAATGACTCATTAATGGGGGATAATTCAGACATTGTGGCACATAGTAGAAAAGGCAGATTTGAGCAATTAAGCCTTTACATAGAGCTTCTTGAATCACATCTTGTAAACTATTCAAAGCCTGCTGGTGAATAGGTGGAAGCAGTATCAATCAGTTCAAATCAAATTTTAAAAAATTTGCAACAGTGTTTTAAAAATATCACACAAATTATTTAAGAAACCGAGTATACTAAAACCACCAGTAATTAAACCTGATAGTGTTTATACCTAGTGGGCTCAATAAGTATTTGCAGAATGAATGAGTGTGGCAACATAGTTAAATACTGTCAAGCAAAGAGAATTTAGCCAGGAGCCAGGAAACCTGAGTTCTATTCCCAACTCGGGAACAAGATGAAAATGGACCAGAAAAAAGGGGGAAACAAGTGCTCAGGGAAATGGGAAATGAAGAAGAAGAGTACAATTTTTAAAGAGATGGGAAATAATTTCAAGAAGATATTATAAATAAGGTCAAATTCTGGGCAGGAGATGAGAGGACAGAAGACCGTGAAAATGTTACTGGTGACATTTCTGACATAGCTGAGAGAAATGTGAGACATAAGAAATTTGACAGTATGAATGGTGAAGAAGTGAAGAGTTTCTACATGAATGGAAATGAAGGGATGGTGAAAAATGGACAGGTATACAGAGAGGGCAGTAGGATTTGAGCCAGGTTTATCACAGGACTTTTGTCATGCATGTAGGAGAACAGTTAGGGATCATAAAAAGAGAGAAATGAAAAATATGAAAGGTGGAAAAGAGAGTAAGACATTGAAGAAGGAGACAGGACTGGGGTTAAGAGCGTTAGCAGAGAGGCTGTCTTGGGAAGGAGGATGGGCTCTTCTGATATTGAGGCGAGAAGATACTGCTCACTAGAAAGAGATATTTCCAGGAGAGTTGGAGCAATGAGGAAGCAGAATTCCTCAAGGCTCTACCAATACCCCCTTTATACTCACTGTCCAAAGTAAAATACTAATACCCCCTTCCCAATCACCACACACTAACCCAACTCTGTAGTACAATGTATCCATTCATTTAGGTCTCCCAGGACATTTATACTCACTGTCCAAAGTAAAATACTAATACCCCCTTCCCAGTCACCACACACTAACCCAACTCTGTAGTACAATGTATCCATCCATTTAGGTCTCTCACTGTTCTAAGACAAAGACCTTCAAAAGATATCTTAGACGATGGGCCGAACTCCTAGGCTTTTTGCTAAGAGACAAAAAAGGCAGGTTTAAATGGAAGACTCATGACTCACACACTTTTTGTAATTGGTTTCCAGCTACAAGAGTACCCAAATGAAATTAGCAAGAAGCTCAGTAGGATTTTAAAGAAGCTATATTGCCAAAGAACTCTAAGTCTGGCAGGATGGCATGGGATTGTTTAATATCTAAACATTGCTTAACTATGTTAATAGGCTTGACTGTGTCAACACTGGGCAAAAGCTAGGCCCCTAGCAGCAAAAGCTGACCCTATGGCAGCCAGATTGGTTAAATCAAGAATTTGGTTTACTTCATGGGAAGTGAGTTACCACTAAGCCTGCAAGCAGCATATGGTCTATGCTTAGTACCACCAGCAGCTATACCTTGATTCTCTCTTTTCCCTTTTTTAAATGGGCAGTTCCTTCCTTATCGCTTATTAAGTATGTCTATCATTATGTAGCCCATATGTTATAGAATTTTGTAGATGAAGTATCAGGAGACGATAATCTCATTGTTTTGACCTGCCATTTTAACCCCAAAGATATTTTGAGTGAGACAGTGGGGAAAATTAGATTTGATAGAAATAACCCAAACAAAATAAAGGTGAAAATGAAAAATAGTGTAAGATTAAATCTTTACACTTGATGGCAACATTTAAAATAGTGTAAATGGATTCTGGGAAGATAGGAAGTTGCCAGAATAACTCCACATCTACATAAGCCAACTAGTACCTCCAAAGCTTTGGGTTCTGAGAGGAGAGAACAAGTGTGAGGCTTCATTCACCTTAGGGCAGTGAGAAGAGCAGGGGTCGCAGCAGGTCTGAAGTTAATGCAGCAGACTCCTTGGCCACTGGGGAAGGCTCAGCCAACCTAAGCCAACAGTGCTCCAATCATGCAAAAAGAGCACATCTGCCAATGTTTCACATGACCCGCTGGGAGGCTACCTAATCCTGCTGAGGCAAGCACTCTGGGCGGGTTGGAGGGTGGTGAACGAATGAGATAAATTGTTCCAAGCATGCAGCTCTGGGGAGGAATGGACTTTCTCCCACTTACACCAGTGGAGTCTTAGCAGTGGGTCTCACACCCTTTTCAGTGAAGTGATTCATTTGTTTTGGCGTGTCATCACTAGCTTCCTAGATGAAACCACCGTCATCATCCACAACGGTCCACTGTACTACTGCTGAGGAGAACCTCAAATCCTGACCTGTTCTTGTGTGACAAAACCTACATTACCGGGAAGTTAAAGAAAAATTACTACCTATTTCATGGACTCTGTAGGCTGTGGGAAGGAGGTCAGGCTGAACAGGTGCCTACTATTAAGAAAGAGCTAATGAATGAGAGAGAGGAGAATGTTAGTTTAAATGTAATGAGTATTCTCAAGGAGATGTAATTAGAAAATAAAAATAATAATTACTTGAATGGACAACAGTGATTTTCAGAGTTCTAAAATCAAATAGAAGAATGGAAAAATAGAGTAGCCACTGCTGAGAACTGAATTAGTTGTCTGAATGATCAAATGAAAAGGAGTGGGAAAAGAAAATTAGCAATAAAATAAGAGATTTAGAAGAAGATTTAGGTGACATGATATGCAAAAAAGAGGAGTTCCAGATGGGGAAAAATTGATCATGGAATAGAAGCGATAGTCAAGGAAATAATAGAATAAAAATTCTCTGAGTCGAAGAAAGACTTGTGCCTTTTGACTGAATGGGCTCACTAAGACTCAGACAGGATTAATTTTAGAAAAAAGCCACACACCTAGACATAATCAGAGGAAATGTCTGACCTCCAATGCTAATGAAAAAATTCTTTCTTCTACCCAGAACAAAACATAGTTTTCTTACAAAAGAAAGATTATCTGACTATACTATTAAAAGAAAAGGACTATGATCCAAGAATCTTTATACCAGCTAATATACTCAAATGTTAAGGGAAAGCACAATGGTTTTCAACATTCAAGGATTCAGAAAATATGCCACCCATGTACTGATATCTTATCTGAAGAAAATACTCAAGGAAGTACTCCCAACCTCATGAAAATTCATTCAGAAGCAAAGCTCTCATTTCTGAGAAGAGGGAAGAAGAACAGTAAAATATACAGTATTAAGCAACTCATTTTAATTTATAGGATGATGGTTCTATAACTAAAACTTAAAATATAAATTCCAATACAAGGTCTTAAAATTAAATATATATTATACATTATATAAATATATAAATATATATTATATATATAAATATATAAATATATATTATACATTATATATATATATATATATAAAGTTTAATAAAAACCTACAACTAAATTTTTTCATCTACTCAGTAAAACCCAGAAATTGTGGAGGGAGGAAAGTAGAGAGAGGATGGCAGGAATTTGTCAAGAAGCCTCTAAAAGAAGTAGAGGAAAGAGGTGTTTAGGAGTTAGGAGTTAATAGGCTGTCTTATTAGGGACTTATCATTACTGAACTTGAAATACTAATTGAGTAATATTGCTTTTTATTTTTTTTTGTATTTTTTTAAAGATTTTATTTATTTATTTGACAGACAGAGATCACAGGTAGGCAGAGAGGCAGCCAGAGAGAGAGGAAGGGAAGCAGGCTCCCTGATGAGCAGAGCCCGATGCGGGGCTTGATCCCAGGACCCTGGGATCATGACCTAAGCTGAAGGCAGAGGCTTTAACCCACTGAGCCACCTAGGTGCCCCAATATTGCTTTTTATATCATTGTGAACAGAAGAATAAAATTCCATACTGGAGTAAAAAGAAAAACAAAAACAAAGACAAGAAATAAAGTGGGGTGGGGGGAACCAACAAAGTAAATAAATAGTAAACACAAAATAATATAAAATAATTAATCGAGCAGATCAGTTACCACTGTATGTGTGCATAGGCTGAACTGCCTATCAAAATTTAAAAAAATCTAAATTGGTTTTAAAAAAATCAAATAGCTAAAATAGGGGAAAAAAATTGGAGGGATGGCAATTTAGTGTTAAGTGTGCAAATCTAGACCCAAAGCATTATGAAGGTAAAAAATGATATTATATGATGATAACATGTATGATTCCCCAAACTATATGCATATACTATATAGCAAGCAAGATAAGGCATATAATGTAACTTTAAGGTTTAGTCTAAGGCTTATAACTTTAGGACACAAATGGGAAAATATATAAAAACAATGATAATTGGAGATTTTAATAGATCTGTTTTAGATTCTGACCAATTGACCAGACTGAAAAATAAGAGAGGATATAGATAATTTGAATGACACAATTAACAAACTTGACTTAATAGAACTACATAGCACACACAGAACATGTATTTTTCTCATATACCCATGTAAATACTCTGGACATTTGATTGGCCACAAGAACAGCTCAGCAGTTTTCCCCACATAGTGGTTTTATTCAGTGGGTTCTTTGACTAGAATCCAATAAATCTATGCATTAACCACCAATAGATGACTGTCCACTGCTGATATTTGCAGGACAGTGACAATAAAGGTGAGTTACAGAGAAAACTGGTTCAGTACGTAGAGAAGGTGCTGAGGCATCAGGATGTCTTCACCCTTCCTGAATCAGCTGTACTACCATTCCTGTAGTTTGGCTCAAGTCAATAATTTGCTTCATTTGGCATAAGCTAGTTGGTCTTCCAAAAAAAAAAAAAGCCAACTAATTCAACATTCTCTTTCTGTTTTTGTGTCCACATAGTTATGCAGACATGTATATTGGATTTATACAGACACCTTCAATTATCTCATGTTAAATTGCAAAGACCCCAAATTGGTTTTCAACAGATATTCTGAGATTTATGTATCTATGCAACAAGACTTGACAAGTTAGATTTTTCTCATTAGCCCTTCTTTTTTTCCAGAATAGCAAAATGTAAGAAAAAAAGATCTGTTGAGTATAGGATATACCAAGGAAACCACAGGATTTTCAAATTCCCAGATCCTTTCACTGAACATAGACCACTCTATTAAAGATGAACATTTTGACTTCTCTGCCTTAGCATTTAAAAAGGTGAAATTTACCTTAAAAATGTTTCAGTTTTACCTACAAAATTAATGGTTCTTATTTCCTTTATCTCAACGCAGGTAAGCATGATGATCTAATATGAACAGCTGGTATTTTGGTCAGCCATTATCACTTCATATTTCTCTCCTTCATGAAGATTGACGTGCCATTTTTCTGCCCTTAGGGTTCTAGCAGTGCTAAGAGGGGCCCTAGAAGTTAAATTTCCACAGGAGAAGCCTAACTATTCCAGTGGTGGGCTGAAGATGACTCTACATTTAGTAACATCAGGTTGTAGCTTTAAACTGCTTATGATGGAGCACAGAAAACCACAGAAACCAGCAGTTGCTACATACAAATCAGAGGTTGGTTTTCCCACAGACCCAGTTTACCCACCACACTATTGATTTTTTGCCCCGGGGGGTTGATTTAACAAATTTGGAATCTCATAGTCTTGTGGGAGGAAAGAATGTAGAGAAAAGGCATATTTCCTCTTGAATAAACGAATTTGTTTCTGAGAAGTCGAATTTTTTTAAGTCATGCATGGAGTCCTTAAACTAATAATTTTGGTGAATGTTAAGTCTAAAAAAATCATCTTATAAAATTATAAGCAGAGAAAAAAAATAGTACTTTTGCCCAGGCAAGTTAAAAACATGATCTACTTTCTTCTTTTTTAATCTCTTATACTCTTCTAGTATCAAATCTTTCTAGTTTCTACTTCCAAGAACAACTAATTTAATTTTTCAAAGGATGGTTGGAATGGCATTTCAGTGAATAAGAATTTTTCATAGTATGCCTTAATAAAATTTGGAGACCTGTTATTATTATATGGGAAAAAATTACTAAAGCTTTTTCTTTCTGATAAAGCACTGAAACATTCTTATTACTCCATACAACTTAACAATGCTAAGCAGAAGTGGACTTATGTTCTTAATAGAATTAATCAATGTGCAGATGATTATAACCAGTTTCAGGTTCAGAGCTGGCAAATACGCTTATCAAAGTCTTGTTTGGGAACATGAGCGAAATCTCTTAATTTGCATCCACAAAATGTCCAGAAAAATAAGAAAGGTAAAGACAAGGTCAAAGCTGAGCACTGAAAGTTTAACACTGATGAATGTGCAGAAGTCTAAAAGATGGATTTATGGTGGGAGTTGAAGTCATGATAAGAGGGTTGTCAGAAGCATGCAGAACTCTGGCTCTAAGGGTTTTGAGCTGTTTTTATTTGGTGGCCTTTGTAATTTCTGCTCATGAAGGGGCTTATCAACAGTTCCACCGCACCCCCCCCCCCCCGCTCCCCGCCCCACGCCACCACCACCACTATCACCACCACGCCAAGTAAGACAATTCAATTTATTTTTATGACAGAGACCAGTTTTTGAGGTCTAGATGAAGTCTAACTGTCCTATGTTTGACTTAAAGTTTCAGGTATTTTTTAAAAACGCCATTAAAACAAGCAAAAAAAAAAAAAAGAAAGAAAAAGAAAACAACAAAACGCCACAAAAACTTTGTACAAATCCCAAGAATCAGTACATTTCCTCAATGTTATAAAGGTCTTCTGAGATTCCTGTGTGTGTTTGTGTGTTTAATTGTTTCAGCTATCTTCTATGAACTGAGAAAGGCCTTCTTTTGTTTGAATGTGACAGATCAGTTAGAACTGTGGCAACTACCATTTACAGCTATTGATTTCAATGTGACATTAAAGGCCCTAAATTCAACCATTATTCTCTTCAATTGTCACAAACAAAGGTTAATAATAGTTGAGTTTGGACTGAAGGAATCAAGTAAAGATTGCCAACTGAAATTAGCACATTGTTTCTCTCTGAGTCACAAGTCAGTATGAGGGTCTGCGTTCCCCAGATTACATGTATATTATCATCACTGTAAAAATGTGCCTTTTTCCCAGAAGTAATACTTGAAATATAGAAGAGGGAAATGCAGTTTCATAAGAAATCATGCCATTTAAAATAATAAATAATTTAAAAATATATTTCTCCTTGCACGGAGTAAAAACATTTTGTTTCGTTGCTTCCACTGCAGCAAAATAATGTTTCTCATAACTGTAAAAAGTGGTATGTAGCATGATTAAACAATATTTCAACCCTTTAGTTCATGCAGAGGTTACCAGCTAGAGGGGAGAAAGGTTTGATTAGGTTTATGTCTTCCATGAGAAATTTTAAAAGAAAGCATACAACTTCTTTAATATATGAGTGCTGAAGCTACAAATGGCTTTCTCTCATGGGCAGGTGTGAAAGAACAAAATCCCTTTACTATAATAAATAGGCAGATAATAGCTGGTAAGATATTATAAATCTTCACAAAAGCAATGGCAAATTTAAAAAGTCTACAAGTCTTTAGAATTTCAAGTTGGTTATATTTGTATCATGATTCACTACCTATTTGTCCTTTTGGTAAATGTTCAATGCAATTTCATGTTCTGTGGCCACTATTAATATTTTTTAACAAGCATCTTATTTTTAAAAATTACTTCAATAATTTTAATTATTGATTAAATATTATTATTAAATATTTACAGAGCACTATAAAATTATACTTCTCTTTGGATGGAAACTAGACATTTTTGTACTGTTTCATAGGAAGGAATCCTAGATCGAGTAAATGAGTTTAGGACAATTTATTTTTGGTCATTATTTCTTTAAAAAAAAAAAACCCAAAAACAAAACAAAAACCAACACTCTACCCAAAAGTTAACCTGTACTTGTTAATTGCTATTCTAAGGAATTTTGGAAATGGAGCAATATAATTTCATATATACCTGGTTTATTCTTTGGGTAGACTAGCATTTGGGCCTCAGTTAATGCCACATAATAGCATTCCCTAGCGCAATTACAATAATGATGACGAAATTATTTTAACTACAGAGTCACATCCTGTGCACTCAAACATAAAACTGTCCTTTTAAAACCTGACTTACTGAGATAGTTATATTTCAAAACACAATAATTAACAATTGTTCCTATTTAGACAATTGTACAAAATAAGAAATAAAATTCCCCCTTCCTAATCTTAGAGTTTTTATCCACTAGGAGCATTAATGTGCACCCTTTTCATTCTCTACCCATGTTTATGTAGGCATAACTATACATATTTATATATTATTATTGAACAAAAATTTAACTCTTTGCTTCTATATATGGATATATACACACAATACACATTGATACATGTGAAACTTGTTTTTCATTTGTTTCCCTGGTTAAGACTTATAGACCTACCTGTTTATGTAATGATTTACATTAATTTATTTTGGAGGGTGTTGTTTATACCAACCTTGCTTTATTGAAGTAAGCCCACATGGTCATGCCATATTCACCTTTTCTACACATTGCTGGAATCAACATGTTAACATTTTTTTGGTATTTCATATCAATATGTAGGAGTGAGAGTGGCCCGCAATTTCCTTTCTAAAACTGACATTTCAGTCCGAAAGTTATGTCTGCCTTATAATAAGAGTCAAGAGAGTATTCTTTTTTTTTTTTTTTTTTGCTACAGTTTCTAATAGTTTAAAATCTTTGCTCCAAGCACTTTTCATTTTTTAAGGTACTTCTGGAAGGTTTGTTTTTTCCTGTGCGCTAATGACCAATCTGACCAGAATATTGGTCAGCCATTCTAGAGTTAAAATGGAAATTAGGAATCTTTTTGACTAATTAGGTTTCAAACAGCTTTTGCTGTACAATATATTCATGGATGTTAAGGAGGCATTGTCACAATTAAGGTTTTTGAAAAAAATCCTTTCCAAGAGGATGTTTTCCATCAACAAACAGAAGCAAAATTAAATGCCCGATTAACAAACATAATGTCCTCTTTAATAATTCTCAGCACTCTGGTAATTCTGCTCATATTACTGTGCTATGTACAATTCTTTCCTTGTGTTTCATGTTTTGAATAATTCAATTAAAAGTCTGACAAAGCAATAACAAGGGATTAAATGTTGTCAAATTGTAATTCAAAATAAAAACATAAGCTCTTTCAGAGTATTTATTAAAAATTCTACAAAACCTTTTCAAGTATATGTGATTGTTGGATTCTACCAAATAAACAGTTAACTGCTTAGCCAAGTCACTCTGCTTCCCCGTGTGTACTCTATTCCAGTGAATGAGGAAAATAAAAATGTGTAAAACTGAAGAAAGTTCTTGCAAAACAGACCACTTGGGAAAGGCTTTAACATGTCTCTATTCAACCTACACCAAAGAAGGGTATGCTTTGCCTTTTTTTCTCCTATAATATAAGGAAAAACACAGAACAGGAGCACTGAACGGCAGAAGCACCTGAGGATGGTCATCTGCCAGGGTTTATAATTGTGGCCCTTTATCTGGACACTACTCATTTACAAGGCAATGTGAAGGATGTGAAAAAGAAGATGATATAGACCTTGCCCTTAGAAAGTGTTTACTCTAATAACAGAGATAGGACAAGAATTACTTTCACATGTAATCTCTTGTGGTGGTGGCCAGAAGGAAGCCAAGAAGGTACTGCAAGGAGAATGTGGACCAAAATGTTAACACTATAGGATTCGACCTCCCCCACTCCTCCCACTCCGCACTATAGCTATGGGTGATCTCATTAGAATTAATGATGAAGAAAGATACAGTAGGGAAATCACCCATTCTTACATCAAGATTAAAAGCAAATTAACGTAACCTGGCATCACTTTACAAGAGGAGCTATAAAGTAATGGTAAAGGGTGCAAGCTTGCAGTCAGATACTCTGACCCTGAGTACTGGCTTGGCCATTTCCTGCCTGTAGGATTTTGAACAAGTTACTTAACCTTTCTATGCTTTGGTTTCTTTATCTGCAAAAATAGGGATAATGTTAGTAGTAGCTCAGAGGGTTGGTTGAGAATTAAATAATATAATCTACCTAACAAGTATAATAAACTCTCAAAAAATGAGAGCTATTTATTGTTAGGAATGTAAGCCAATCCTGCAAATTCTTATCAAAAACAGTAGTGATGATTCTGAGAGAATCAGAAACCATAAGGCAGATTCAAACAAGAAAAATTCCAGGTAAGAAAAAGAGAAGAAAAATATAATTGAATAAATAGATAAAGTTAAATATGGGAAGAAAAATTAAAATTCAGTGAGGTGAGAGGAGTCTCAGACCTGAGAACCACCCGTTACCGAGGGCTAGGAGAGAGAGAGGTAGGAATGACTGGGGAGGGTGACCAAATAAAAAGAAAGTCATAAGGATATTGAAACCTTTTTAACTAAGTAAAATTAAACTCTACTATAATACTGGCTAGGCTACTGGTAGTGAGAAGGAAGGAATTAAATACTCAAGTCATTAGATTTAGTCCAAAATGCCAGACTCAAAAGCTTCTTAATTTGAAGATTAGTACTATATTCAGTCACATATGTGTGTGTGTGTGTGTGTGTATAACGTTGTATTTAATTATATATATATATGTATATATTTAATAATCTAGCCCTCCAAATTGATCTACTTTCTCTCTTTTTATGTTCACAATTTATACTGGAGTGTGGGTTGTCTGTAATATTTTTATATTTGGTCATCTATATACAAAACTGGGCTACTTTAGTAGGCAGCTATCCCTTTTGACAAATTCAAGGTTATCTAAAAAAGTTTTGAGTAGAGGGGTCAGTGAAATAAATTAACTGATAAATTAATAGCTTATTTTTAGAGGGGCTGTTTTTAAAGATGACAAGTTTTGTTTTAAATTGGCACTAGTCGGAGGGTATGTGCTATGGTGAGTGCTGTGAAGTGTGTAAACCTGGCAATTCACAGACCTGTACCCCTGGAGCTAATAATACATTATATGTTTATTTAAAAATAAAAAAAGTATTAAAAATAAATAAAAATAAAATAAAATAAAATTGGCACTAGTCAAGGCACAGGAAAAATTGAGCTTCACTTATTAATGTGACTAAAGGTCACAAAATCAGAATAAAAATAAAAAGATATGACAAAATTATTTCAGATTATTTTATATACTGATTTCAAAATATTATCACTAAAGTGTTCAAGTCATCAGTGGAATCTGGCTAATAAAAAATGCAATAGCTGATTCAAAAGAGACTAATATTGTTATTTTTAAAAATTAGAGCATGATATCAAAGGCATGCAAACTAGCAATATCACCTTGTCAAGGCAAAGCCATTTAGCAATGACATGGATGAAATTCTGCAGGGTGAACTGGATGCACTTCATGCAAAAGCCAGGGCTGTGTGGTGGAATTAGCTGTAACAGGCCTGACCCATTGGAATGAATCTGTGAGAGGTTCCTGATCTTCTCATCTTGTATCTCGGCACCAGAAAGTATTTCCCCTGCAACATCCTTTACGGATGCAAGTGTCCTAAATATCAAATTCACTATTTACTTTCAGTCTATTGTCTCCCTTTTCCTTTTATTATTTCATAGCTCTTCATAACTATTTCGTTAATACTTTATAACTATTTCATAGCTCTTCCTATCTGTCTCCCCTTCTACTTTCTCCCAACTATGAAGAAAATTATTAAAAACTGGAAGTGTGAATTACATGAGACTCTAATATGAGCATTTCACTGCATCTGGAAGCTAACAGGACAACTGACTTGTGCGTGCATAGAATGAACTATATTACATATTTGGGAGTTTACTCTGAAAGGCCAATTAATAAAAAACAAAATCAGAGAAGTTATCCCCATACATTTGCAGAGTGATGTTAAAGGAACTAGTGTTTCTTAAAAAAGGGGGAAAAACTGATATAGAAAAAGTTAAGGGGTAGAATTCAAAGTGGCAAGAAAGAGAAAAAGAAAGTATAGAATAAAGAAAATATGAAAACACTTAGCTGGAAATTTGGAGACATGAGGAAGGGTAAAGAGATTACTATGAAGGAAACCAGTACAGAGATAGAAGAAATCATTTCAGCTGTAGAAAACAGTAAGCTAACTTTTTTGAGCTATCATAGCAATTCGTATTTAAAATAACAACTACAGGGGCACCTGGCAGGGCTCAGTGGGTTAAGCATCTGATTCTTGATTTCAGCTCAGGTCACGATCTCAAGGTCGTGAGATGGAGCCCTGTGCCAGACTCCACAGTGGGAGTGGAGCCTACTTAAGATTCTCTCTCTTCCAGTCCCTCTGCCCCTCACTCTTTCTCTAAAAAAATCAATCAATCAATCAAATAACAACTATAGCAGAAGTTAAAACAATCATAACCCTGGAATAAAACACAGTAAAAAAAAAAAAAAAATAGAGAGAGGAAATATAAAAACACAACAGAGGTAGACCAAACTGGGTATCGATGGTGATTCATGAGAAACGGGTTAGAAGATAGTAAGTTTACAAAATGACAAGTAAGCATGTAAAAGCAAATAGAGAGAAAAACATTTAAAAGGAACAAGGAACTAGGTACTGTGAAATGAAGAACTTAATTGTAGTTGTTTATTTAATTCATTGATACTTAATAAGTATATATACTGGCATAATTAAATTCAGATACTGCCAAAATTATAAAAATCTATAGCTGCACCAGAGGTCAGGTTACCATTTCTGTTTATTTATTTATTTTTTAACTGCAACACAAAAATGGGTTTGAAGAATCTGGCACATTCTCAGGTGTTCACTGCCAAGAAGATTTGGGCTTTCTAATCCAATGCACTGAATTTAGGTAGAAAAATCACAAGTTCTTTGAAAATAAATCTACATACAAGGAATGTTAGTTCCTAAGGAGTCAATGAAGAGAAAGTGGAGAAGGCAGGATGACAAACGACAGTATGTGATGTGTCCACAAGAAAGAAGTTAGGGATAAGGGACATGAGCAAATAAAGAATGTAAAAAGAACAAAACTGATGGTGTTCAATGTCCACAGCACCTGCAGCATTCCTGACCCAGTATAGCTGCTCAATTAATAACTAGTGGATTAACTGAATCAGTGGGTGTTCCAACTACTAGAATTAGCTTTTCAGACTGTGTTCATCAACGGAAAAACAATTACAGAAATAGCAAGTAGGTAGATTTGCAAGAAAGAGTGTCAAAACAATTGCCATGGTGGACTAGATCTACTCGGAGAAGGAGAAAGAGAATGAATAATCTAAAATTAGGAACAAAAACTTACAGATTCTGTGACTTGATCTACAGGGAAGAAATAGGTCTGTGCCGTTCCCAGAGAAGTATTCTCCTGGTTGCTTTGATTGTGTTTTATTGCCATCAGCCTTGGCACTCCTCTGGACATGTGTTTTGGATTCTTGGAACCAAAATGAATAGTACATACAGTAAAGTGCATCTATCCTGAAGGGAAAATGACAACCACATAACACCATGTAAAAGAATGCCGACAAAAAGAGAATTTGTTTTTCTGCATTATATGAGACAATAAGGCAGAAAGAGAAAGAAAAGTAAAGCAAATGACTGCATGACAGAAAAGGAGAATGAGGCTCACAACACACAAGACCAAGGGAGGGGGGGTGGGAGAGCCCACGAAGGCAGAAACAAGGTAACAAAAAGGACAAAACCAGCAGCAGAAAAGAACTGTCAGACACAAAACCCTCAAAACAATAGATAGGAAAAAAAGGAACAAGATGACAGGAAAAGAACAGCATGGAATCTAGTAAGAAAAAGAAACAAAAATTTCAAATAATGGATTTTCTAACACCCCCGCTGTTCCGGCAGTGCATTGTGTCACAGTCTCACAGAGCAGTGCATAATTTATTATGGTCACTCACTGCCAGGCTGTTATAAAGGGCAACAGCTATACGAAAATACTCCCCACCGCTGGATGGCTTAATGATCTACCCTTTGTAAAGGGGCAGGGCTGTGGAATGGCAGGCGAGGGCAGAACCACGCATGGGGCTGGACGGCGTTCTGCCTACTTGGTGCTCTCCACCCTTTGAAGAAGGGGTGAATTCCCTCTTGGGCACTTCTGCGGGGGTTCTTTACCCCTCTTCAGCTGCTCCCGAATAATCACCAACTAGCAGGAGTAGTTTCTTAATGCCTGATACCACAGACCGTCTCCTTTATGGGGGGGTGGTGTCAAATTTAAACAGCAAAAAAATGATTTTTAAAAATAAAAACAGACGTCGGCAATTAACATTCATGACTGTGAAACTGCACTAGGTTTTAATCGTGTCTGGAAATTTAAAAAAAAGTAAAGAAACATTAGGGTTTCCCTTAAAACCGAATTTGGAGACAGAAAAAATTAGTAACACATAAAAGTAAAGGTAGTTCAAAAAAAATTTTTTTTACCGATTGTTTTGAGGAAACTAGCCTTTTCAGTAGTATTTATCCAGAGGAGCTTCCATTACTCCCACAAATAGCACTATTTTCAAAGAGAGATGTATCATTAAGATATGTATCAATCATTTGTGTGCTTAGTAAAGCCAGGAATTTTCTTTCTGGAGAGGCAGCAGTGCCCAAGGTTAGGGGCACAGACTCTTGAGCCAGAGGCCAGGATTTGAATACTGAGGCGGTCATTTACTTGCTGTGCGACCCTGCCACACTACTTATTCCCTCTATCTCTAGGTTCTCCCATCTGTAAAATGGGAGTAATAATAGTAAATACATCATAGAGTTGTGAGGATTACAGGAGTTAGACCTTGTATCAGAGCCTGGCAAGTGGCACAGCAGGATCATATCTGCTCTCAAATAATGTATGAGGCAACATTCAGGGAGCATTTGTAATTCAGAACTGGAAATGGAAACAGGTCAAAATAAAGTTCTTAATTTCCTGGAGGCCAGGCTAAGGAAGTTTATTTTCTTTCTCTCTTTTCAACCCCAGATAGTGGCCTTGTTTACATAGGATAGCGAGTCTGCAAAAGGAACAGAGTCAGCCATTTTGATGTCTTTCATCCTCCAAATTCCTCCAATAATCATGTAAAAAATGTTCATTCTTAACAACAATAACAACAACAAAAACAAAAGATTACTAAGTTCTAAAGACAGAATATTTGAAAAGGAGACAGACTGCTGTCCAGGGCACAGGGAATTGTAAATAATATGTATAAGTGAGTAGTATGTACCTCTGGATAAACATATTTAGAATGGATTTGAGACACAAACTGGAGAAATCAGACACATGACACCTAACATGGTTGAGGCGGAAAGATGACCAAAAACCAGAGCAATGTATTGAGACTGGTTTTAGAGGGAAATAAAATGACTTGAAATACTAGTCTTAACTTAAAAAAAACAAGAACTGCTATACTGAGTCATATTCATAAACCACTCTGCTCAGGATCTTCTCATTGCCAATGGCACACACACACACACACACACACAAACAACACATTTTGTATGAAGACTAAATTCAATTATTCATTCATTCAAACTTTCATTAATCTGTCCAAAAATTATTTATGGAACCTACCAGGTACCATAATAACATTAATCCTTGGGGATTCAATGTGGAGCAAGTCACTCCAGCCTCCGGTCCTCTGTCTGTAAATATGGAGAATGTTTTATCTTCCCCCTCAAAGTTGACTGAGGAGTGCGTGTGATCCCACGTGTGGAAACAGCTAGCACAAGGCTTGGAATACAAGGCATACTAAGTGAACAAACTCAATTTTTATAATCTTCTATGAATTTATTCTCTTGGGATATATCTATATCATAGTAACTATACTTGTATTGTTGCCATCTCAAAAATATAATTCCTTATTTACTATATACTGGGAAAATTGTATTTCACTTTATCCTACTTTATTCACTTTATCCATCTTCTCTATGAGAGAGTGATATGTTTAATAGTCAAAATGTTTTAGGGGTAAGTTTTTACTTGTTTAAAATAAGGATGGATTCATTTAAAAGGAAGTTTTTGCTAAGGGCTTAGTAGTGGGGATTGGAGAGAGTATACAGAAAATACCAGAATCACAGATACCAGAAAATGCTCTAGGGGTGGAAAGGTGGAGACCCCCTGGGAACTGGAATGAGGAACCATAGATTTATCTGAGACTTGGTCATTAGATGGTTTAAAAATGCTTATCTGTCATGGGGAAGGATGAGTCATTCACTAAACCATGGAGCAAAGAAGAGAAAGTAAGAGAGAGTGAGAATGCTAAGGACATCAGCTTTCCTGGATCCAGACAATCATGAAGTCAACTTCAATCTCATACCATCAGTTATATCAGTTAATACATCTGTCTTAGTTCATAATACCAGAATTTCTCCATCTGCATACAACAGAAAGCTAAGAACTATCTTGCTACTTGTTTTTCCTTCAAAACCCATATCCAACCCATCCTCAAATGCTGTTGGATATACTCCTTATCTCTGGTATATCCACTTCTCCTTCTCTACAATCATTTCTCTAAGCTAAGCCGTAAACCTCCATTATACTTTACATGAACAACTGCATGGTTATTCCAGACAGACTTCTTAGGTCCATTCTCATGCTCCTCTAATTCTCTTCTTAAAATGAAAACACAATCATATCACCCCACATTGTCACCATCTCACCCACCAAACACATGTACAGGCTTATGTATACACACACACATACACACACACACCAAACCTTTTTATAATCTCCCACTGCTGTTGGGATAAGATCAAAAGTCTTAACAAGGCATGACTTAGGGGTTTCTATATAGTCTGACCTCTATTTTCCCCTTTCCAACATCATCTTGTGCCACATGTGTGTGCTTTAAGCACCCTATTCTTCTTTTGCCCTTCAGCATGCCTTGTTTCAACCATAGGGCTTTTGCTCATGCTGTTTCCATGGCCTGGAATGCTCTAACCCACCCCAATCATTCACTTAGTTAAAAATCCTCTAAATATTTCAGTTATCAGATGTAACATCATTTTCTTATAAAGTCGTTCCTTACCCTTCCAATAGTCCAGAAATTTCACATTATATGCTTTTCATGTATCATGGACCACTACTTCACGGTACTATGCCAGTTGTATTTTATTGTTTGTGGGGTTATTTGTGCAATATATGTCTATTCTACTAAATGGGAAGATCCCTGAGAACAGAAAACATATCTGGTTTTGCTCATTATTATACTCTCAGCTTTTCATACAATTCTTGGTATATAGTAGAAATCCTAAATATTTGCTGAATGAATAAAAGTAGAGAAGTATTTGATGATTTGGGGAGAACAATGAATACTCTGGGGTCTGTATAACCTTTGTCTTATAAACAGAAAGTCTGTTCTCCAAAAGTTTGAGACTGAGGTGACAGAACGTAGAAAGAGAATCAAGAGTGAACATGGGATAGAGGAATAGAGAACAAGACAGGAGAAGTGAAGGGATTCGATTGTTCCTTCATGTACTAAGTTCTCCACATTTGGAAAACATGGTTATAGGAGAAACAGGAATGACATGCCTACTATGTTGCCATATGATCTCAGGTATTGTCAAGGAACAAAAAAAAACATTGATAAACAAAAACTGGCAATAGAGTCTCCATTCATTTGAAAAACAGCCAAAAGTTTCACAATTAAGAGAAAAAATCTGTATGCTACTCTCTGATGAGTCATTAACATACATTAAGTATAACTGACTTTGCCACTTGATCTATGAGGACTTTTACAACTGAGTACACTTCAGTAACAACAGATAGGGAGAGAAAACACTCCAACTAGAAATCATAAACAATAGATAACATGAGGAAAGAAAGACATTCAGAACATCTCAAAGTATCTAAAATTGATTCTCATGCTTTACATTAATATCTCCTTAAACAAAACTTTTTTTTTGTAGAGCCTATATTTATTAATCATAATGCAACTTAATGAAGTGATTTTTTTTTTTTTTTGGTGAAGGAACAAAAACAAAGTTAGCTATAAAACATGACTGTCATTAAGATTTCTTCAATGTAATCAACAACAAGACAGACTTCATATTTGTATAAAATCTGTTACTATCAGTAAGCGCCACCTCATGTGTATCTGGCGGGGGAGTAATAGTTCTCTGGGAATGGGGCTGCTAGATGATAGTTAACAAAAGCCCTAGAGTCTTCCATCTTGAATCAAGACTCCCAGATTGTAAAAATGTCATGGTTTTAATAAATCTACTTCCCTTGACTTACTTTTTTTTGGGGGGGGGGGGCACTATTTCCTTCAGTAGTCAGGCAAACCCACATGCTTTCTTCCTGACATTGCTCACCTTCTCCCAGCTCAAAGCCTTAAACTGATTGCACTCTAGAAGGCTGCTTCTATCCCAGTGGGAAATGTATAAAAACTTTATAGCTGAGGCACAAGTTGCCTTAATTTTAAGGTCTTCTTGAAAGTGGTGGCTCTTACGCCTTTCGTTGATTTGTCTTACTCATTATCCTTTCTCTTGCCTTATTGTAAACTTGGCTGCCTCTGAATCTCTCAGCTTCCGAGTGCTTACTAGGTTTTGGTCCAATCTTGGTTTTATAGCCTAATATGCAGTGTCCTTTACTCCTGAGTCTTTTGTGCCTTTTAATAAATGACTCAGTCTTATTTTCCAGTTTTTCCAAATATTCTAGACTAGTTGGATCCGTGACTGGAACCTTCATTTCACTGCCAGCAATTCTGGTTTCCAATGTTGTTTCTACTCTGCACTGCTAATGCCTGTTATTCTGTGTGACATTATGCTATGCAAACTCTCCATGGTACCATTGATAAGATCATAGCCTCTCCCTACCCTACTCCTGTGTTTTTCTCTTTCAGTCAAAGAGATTTTTGGTTTATCTTTATGCTATAAGTCAGCAGGCATATAGAAAACTCTGCTATGCTTCTCAAAGTCACTATGATGTGATCGTTTGAGGGTGATTTAAAAAAAAAAACACTTTAAAATGCTACTGCTGCTATATTTGGGGAATATAACAAGTGATGAGTACAATAAAAGCCACACTAAATTAAAAAAAAAAGATACACACATTTAAAATGTTTTTCCTTCAACCACTCACCAGTGATCCACTTATTTGTACTACATGTAATTTTTTTAACTGCCACATGATTGTTGTCCTAGACATTTATGTGATTACTCCCCCCACCTACAACTGGTATTTCAGTAAGATTTAAATGGCATTGTTTTCTGCTGAAAATTTAAAATTTTGAGAGGAAGCAATCATTTTATATCATTAACCAACATTAATAACTAAAGCTGAAAACTCATAGAGTATCAGCTTAAGGCGAAATATTGGCAGTTACAGAAATGCCTCTTACAGATCTCCTGTAGTTATCTTCTTATTTAAGCACCCATGTCTATGCAAATGGTTGAGAATTAAGCTCAAATAAAAGTTGGGCAACAGAATACAGCATAAAGCAAATATTTCTGTTTGATCAGAGATACTTTTTTCTCACAAACAAATAGATAATTTATTTTAAAGCACTTCTAAAATTATAATGCTGCAAGGAAAATAAGAGTGAATGTATATGGAGAATACCAGATTTCAGTCACTTTTGCAGAAGCTTATCTCATGCAGTCATTTCTCATAGCTCTCCGTGAAATGATGTTACTTTGTGACATAATGATTTCCAAACCTGTGAACGTGATGTTTCGGGGACTCAATCCACTGAAGCCAACCTAGGCTATCCCATATTTATCCGTTCAACTTGCAGACCTTAGTTCCAACTCCCGAACCTGAAGTTATATTCACCCATGCTAACTAGAGCAAGAATAACATCACTTTCAGAATGATGTGGCACTTTCTCACACATGTATTTTAGAGGGGCTGGAGTTAAAAGGAGTGTGAGGGAATCAAGAACCTGAAACATGGGCATGTACCAGACCAGTATAAAAAAAAATCTAACTCAGCAGTGATCCTCCCCTTGAGGTCCTCAAAAAGAGTCCAGGGAGGTCACTGTCGCTTCAGCTGTATTATACTACTGATAGGGCTCCCATATTCTTTTCTCTAGCCTTTGGGATATCTCATCCTCCTGAGTTCCTGAATTTCATTCCTCTGGGAAATGTAGGTAGTACTATGAATTCTCAGTTGTGTTGGCTTTAAAACCCATATCTTTTATACTGTCTCCTCCATAAACATCTTATGGGGACCTGAACTAGGCAGATTGTGGTCATCGTTCATGGACCCTGTATCACATATGAGATGGGGGTCTGTTAACCCAGCTGCTGGAGGAAGATTTTATTTCCCAAGGGAGATGCTAGCACATCTGGGGCAATGTGGTCTTCACACTTAGTTTTGGATTCTCTTTCTGCTGACAGACGTCTGCTCCCTGGCAAGGGTAAGAGTAATAATCTGTGGTTAATGTTTTATGAAAAATGTTGGCATGTTGTAATAAAAACAAAGCCCTTCTCTCTCCTTTTTAAATAGGCACACAGAGTTTGCGTAAATTAAATTGGACATATAACAGATCATGAGGGAAATACCAAAGCATTGTTTGGGTGATCTTAATTTAAGTCAATAATTATTTAAGATCAGTAAACGTTTTAAGATTTACCACTTTAAATCTGTTTGCTCTTACTTAGCTGAATCACCATGAAAGCAGGACTGCATATGTATTTCCTGATGATGAAATTAATGTTAAGACTGTTTAAGTTAAGCATTTCAGTGTTTAGAAATTCTATGCGGAGGATGGGTGTAAATCAATGAGGGGGCTGTGAGAGAGCAAGACTTACCAGGTAATAACCGTGGCACTGCCATCTTTCTTTAGGACATTGTTTTAAATGAGAAGCTAGAGTAGCCTTCCCTCTGATTACACTATCATTTTGGAATTTTCCATCTAAAAGCATCCTTACTGAAATAGGTGTACGCTCTATGGCAATCACACCTACAAGGAAGGCATCCAAACTACCAAAAAATGGGAATCCTATAAGGGCCAGGGAAATAAGATCTTTGTAGTGTCATAGAATTGTTAGGCAAAGAAATTCAAATTCATTGACAGTGATTCGATCTCTAGGTCACCAGAGATTCTAATAAGAGTGTACTTTAGTTTTCACCTTTAAACTTGTTCATGTACAATATATTCTTTTTTCTTTCTCATGGAAAGCTTGGTTGACTGATAAGATATACTCAGTTAATACATTAGATGTCATTTAAAATAGAATTAGACAGGTGATTTCTATTTGGATAATTTCAGTTGAAAAGTTATGAATTCTAGGCAGAAAGGTATGGAGTCAGGAGTTCCCAGGGCACTATACTGGCTTATTCAGCTCAGCTAGAGATTTGGATATACCCAAATGACCTAAGGAAATACTGAATAGAGCACCAGATGCGGGTCAGTGACAAAGGCATCAAAGGCTATGGACCTTGCTGGTTGGTTTCTTCAGGAGAAGACAAATTAGGTATCTTCCCAGTCCCTGATTCCTTTCCTGTAAATAAGGGGGTCAAACTGGAAAATCCTTCAGGTTACTCTCAGAGTGAAATCGGTACTTCACAATGTCACATCATTGACACAAGGCAAAAAAGTAAACAACTTGTGTGCAAGATGAGAAAAAGCTTTAAAACATCATGTTTTCTGATGGCAGAAAAAAAAAAATCATTTCAAGAGGACTTACAACTAGTACTCCGAAGTCCTGAGGAGCACGCTGCTTCTTGCTCTTTCTTTTTGCCTTGTGGATGATAAAACAGGAAGGTGGGAAGACAAGGCATCTTAGCCCACACCTCCATCCACAACCTCCATCAACTCCTTTTTCTTTTCGTAGCTGATGGAGGGTCTAAGAATTAAAGGTATTGCTGGCTAAAGAAGGCAGCTTAGAGACTCTTCAATGTCAGGAACCTAGAAAGTAGGCAAAAATTCTGGGAAGGGTTGGTTTGGATATTTAAGGGTGGAATTGGACAGGCACGTACTGATCAAATCCATGTTTGGGAGCAAGCATTTACCCTTGGTCAAACGTTTGCTACTATTTGCATGAAGCACATAGAGTGTTAAAGGAGAGCAACGAAGCTCTAGCTCCTCACTGCTGCATGGTAATGCAGGCCACCTGCAGCCGTATCCTCCAAAATTCAAGAGAGTAAGAAATAGGATCTTCCTTTCAAATCCACCTATTTTTCAAATATTGGTAATAATTTCAAAACAAGATAAATACAACAACAACAACAGAAAGCTATTCGAGTTTCTTCAACTCTTGCCTGAATTCACATTAGAACTTCTGCAGGATGAAATTAAAAATAGTCAATTATTCAAGGAAAAAAGAGGGTGATTTCACCCAATGCTATCAGAATACTTCGTATTTAGGAAAAGGAGAAGACCTCCAAGAGGTGACATTTTATCTCAACTTTATAGAATTGACTATAGTTTAATTATATTTATAAAGTAATATGCCAGCACAGGAATTTGGCTTACACAGACTGCATGAAGACAATTTTTTTTTTAAGATTTTATTTATTTGATACAGAGAGAGGTGGGGAGCACCAGTAGGAAAAGTGGCAGGCAGAGGGAGAGGAAGAAGGCTCTCCCCTGAGCAGGGAGGTCGATGTGGGGCTCGATCCCAGGACCCTGGGATCATGACCTGAGCCGAAGGCAGCCGCTTAACCGACTGAGCCACCCAGGTGCCCCACAAGGACAACTTTAAATCTGAATGTTAAGACATCAGGAAGGCTCCCTTATTTCAGGGAGAAGCAATATCTACCTGGTAGATCCAGGTTTGCTTATGTGTGTGTGTGTTTAAGGATTTTATTTTTATTTTTTTGACAGAGAGAGAGAGCACAAGTAGGGGGAGTGGAAGAGGGAAAGGAGGCTCCCCACTGAACAGGGAGCCCGATGCAGGGCTGGATCCCATCATGATCTGAGCCAAAGGCAGACACCCAACCAACTGAGCCACCCAGGCACCCCTTGCTTGTGTTTTTATATATTTAGAGAAATGTAAATTTAGAACTATAAGAGACTTTAGAGATAACTTTCCTGTACTGCACTTTCAGTTAATAATAATAATATTTAATGCTTACGTTGGAATACCAATTTATTAAGAACCATTCTCGGTGACTTATCTACTTATCTATATTCAGGCTTCTATGCTAATAAAAGCTCAGGCCTTGGCAACTGCTGACCAGACTTGTGACATGGGAGGCATGGAGGCTTCAGTTTTTGTTGCTGTTTTGTTTGTTTTTGTTTTTATTTTATTGTTGTTCTTGTCATACAGCAGGATAAAAACTCAACCTATTCAGAGGGTTATTGTAAGGACAAGAAAACTAAATTTTTTTTTTTCATGTTGTAATATACCTCTGACTCTTCAGAGTATACACAACTAAAGCTAGAGAATATTTTCACTTTCGCTTGAGCATCAAAGTTATCAGGGATTTTCCATTTCACTTCGTAGGAAATATACAATTCAAATTCCCAAGGTCAGCTTGAGATTTTTTTTTATTTCTACAAATTCCATAAATATATGATTTCTATATATTGTGGAATAGAGGTTATAGCCTTCTCTGTTCAAAAATTTCACAATATTTGGTCACTTACAGGTACATTCATAGAGAGTTTAAATATCTAAATATATATTTAAATATATACATATGTAGTTAATATAAAATGACTTAGATACAAAGGCAGTATTTTTCCCTTATGAAATATTGGTGAGAAAATATATGACATAATGGCGGAAAAAACATGTTTAGAAAGGAAACTGTACCATACTGTGATAATCTGCCTCTTCTTAAGGGGCTAAAATTATGATGATTTCTAGAAACACCAGTGGAAAAAGTACAAGAGAGTGTTTTCAGTAGATAAATATTCTAGGCATGGAACTAATGTCAGTTTGTTTCATTCATGAAGAAAACACTTATCAGGCTATGGTGATGCTCACAGTTCTGTGCTCTGCACACACGGACTTTCCAAGAGATGGAACGTGGCATCCCACTGCAATGGGGAAGAGGAACTGGAATGGCTTCTCAGTTCCCCACACTGAGTAAAAATTTCCCATCCCAGCAGCTTACAAGTTGTCAAGACTATGAAACTCAAAGAGAAAGGAAGAGGCAATGGAAACAAGAGGTAGAGAAATTGGAAAAAAAAAAAAAAAAAGGAAGTAAAGGGAAAGATGAATAAGTCCCAGATATACCTGTGTCCACTCTAAAGAGTCAGATTTACAGTAAAGTGTTTTTTTAAATGAACTAATATTCTTCCTGCCATCCATTTAAAATATTGAACATTCCTGTGTCCTGAGGCACAGTAATCATTTAAAATATGTTGGAGCAAAAACAACTACATTTGTTTTATTTTTCAATTCTATGACTTAAACGAGAACATAATTAAAAAGAAAATTTCTAAATGTGGCTGATAAGAACTGGTTTTGGTTTTAGAAATTATAACAAGTAAAACAGCAATGTTCTCAAGTTTTCTTCAGCCTAAGGTATCATGGTTTTTGGAACATATGTTCTCCAAGAGTTTTAGAAATCTTAATACCAACTCTACTGCAAAATTTTACTGCTTGGTATCCTCATTCAGCCAAAGGCTGTGCAAAAATTTATGTAGATAAATAACTCTCTGGAGAGGATACACCTAAGACACTTAACAGCTGGGTAAGTTCAGATGTGTTCACAGAGTCAAAGCTCACTCTTAAAAAATAAGCTCAAGGTTGAGCAACATTTTCAAAATAATTGTCATTTCTGTGGCAAAGAATACATATTAAAATGTATCCTTCTTTAAAACATTAGTCAACAGATTTAAATGTTTCCATAGCTGTTTTTATCCACTTAACTAAAAAAATATCTTGGGTCTAAGTTTCAGACACTGTGTAAGGGTTAGAAAGAGAGAACCTTGACTTCCTCAGGCCCTGTTCCAGCTGTGTTTTTAGAAGCCTTCCTCATTTCAGTCAAGGTACACATGTTGACATACTGTCAACCAAGGCTTGGTTCTGTCACCACACTGACTGATCCTCTGGGTAACCTGTTGTGAGTGGAACAGAGGATATACTTGAAAAACATTTGACTAGGCCTTCTTCTCCTGCTGCTACATGAGAATGGTTTCTTCCTAAGTCACAAATCTATTCTGAATGTTAATTAAATATTTACAAGGTACTTTAAAATCCTCCCTGAATGCTAATATGAAAATAGCAACCTAGGTTCATTTGAATAAGCAGAAATTTTTGCCCTTCCAAATGAAGGGTCTCTGGCCTCTGAGTTTAATTCAAATAATCCAAGGATTTGGAAAAAAGAAAAAAAAAGAATTGAACACCTACTATGTATAAGACCCTGTGCCGGATGTCAAGACAAAAGTAAACTTTTCAGGACTAGAAAATTTGTCATAAATGACAACATTTCATATTATTTAATTCACACCATTTCCCTCTGGGCTTAAAAGCCAAATTAGATGCAAAACACTCACCTTTTTAGCATGAAGCTTTTACATTGCTCCTTAACATACAACACTGTATCCTAGTTACATAAAGATGCAGTATTTTCTACATATTAACATATATTTCCACATTTTATTCATTAGGTTTTTGAAAATATTTTAGCATGAAGGTTTCATTTATTGTATCCCAAAATAAAAATAGCATCAAAGTCTTTTTGCAACTCCCAAAACACAGTTAGGGAATAATGATCATATGCTAAAAAATGTAAAATGCAATTTATGCTGTGCCCCATTTACTACAAAATCACTACGAACAATGCATTTTGTACAGTATATTGCTCCAGGGAAACTGGATCAGCATCAGGAATGAATAAAGAACATTGCATTTGAAATCAGCTAATTCTGCTTCAGTGCTTTTAAAAACTATTTATTATGATATTACTTCCTGTCAAGCACATAATGTGATATTTTCCTCAATAAAACTAAACAGTTGCTGTAATTTCAGTTTCCCTCATTTTCCACTTTTTAAGCACTAAATATTTAAACAATGCAGACCTGGAAGTCTCAAGCCAGTTATCTGATCCACACATCTTGTTGCCTGAGGTACAGTTTTTTCTATACAGGGATATGTTCTTGTCCCCCAGAAATACATGATGGCAGCTGTTGAGGTCCTTACCTGCCCGCAAGCCAGGCCCATTCCTCTTTCTCCCATGCCATGTGGACACGATAAATTCAACTCCAGGGCATCTGCTCCAGAAGCCTTGAGGACGTGGAAGGAAAATGCAAGAAAAGGCAAACTTTATTTGTGTCCCGATACGCTTTCACCACTGGTAACTGAACATAGGTCACATTTGTTAAATTTATCCTTACAGCTATCTTGTGAGGTGAGTTCTGACTCTCAAATGAGAGTGTCTGTAACAATAACAATGATAACAACAGCAAATATTCCTTCGGTGCCGCTAAGTGCTCTATGTGCTTTATACTTATTATCTCTGATCCTCATAGTCCTTGGATTAGCAGGACACAAATTTTGCAGACAAGGAAACCGAAGCACATAGTTCATGACAAACCTGGTATATTAAGGACACAGCAGAGATTTTAACCCAGATCTGTTTGACATCACACTTAGTCTTCCCTACACAGCTTCTATTTTTATAAAAACAAATCTTACCAATTCTGGACAATTGGTACAGAAGTCGTAGTGCAATGCAAAATGGAGTAGGCAACATGGAATGCATACAAGTAAAATTTCAAATGTTTTTAACTGAGAATCAATTGTATTGCATTAGAAGTAAGTTCATGATAAGAAACATGAAGTGCAGATAATTTTGTCTTTTTTTTTTTTTAAAGATTTATTTATTTATTTGACAGAGAGAGATCACAAGTAGGCAGAGAGGCAGGCAAAGAGGGAGAGAGAGAGGGAAGCAGGCTCCCTGCTGAGCAGAGAGCCCAATGCGGGACTCGATCCCAGGACCCTGAGATCATGACCTGAGCCGAAGGCAGCGGCTTAACCCACTGAGCCACCCAGGCGCCCCGACAATTTTGTCTCTAATAATTAAATAGGATTCCTTCTAATTTAGCTCATTAATTCATTAATATACAAATGGGTCCTGCAAAACTGAACACAATAGTTCATTCAAAGTATTCTTAGATTACATGAAGAATCATAGAATTCTTGACCAGTCTTCTGTGAAAAACTCTCAAAAACAAGCAAAACACTTTTTAATAGTTTAAGATGGTAACTGGAGGGATGGGGGATAAACTATAAATGAGTCACGTTTGTATATTATTTTACCTAACTTCTAGAATTTCTCCAATGCCACAATTTCCTATTAAGTAAGGTCAACCAGAAGCTTGAGTCTGTTTCCGTAACACTAAACACGTCTGTCGCATTGCTTAGAAATAGAGTTCGTTACTTTGTCAGTGTACCACAAATCTTTCTTTAGGCCAACAGCTGTTTCTTCAAGGGCTTGCTTTTTTTCCTGATTGTTCACGATTTTAGCCCTTTTTTTCCTGCTTTGTAAATTTTAAGTAGGATCTCAACAAATTGAAGAATTCTAGTTAGCTATTCTTCGGTTGACAATCTTCCCAATCCTATTCGTTAGTGAGTCTGCATTTTCTTTTGCATATTTGTGAAAGTTCATTTGATTATTGAGCCTATTTTCCAATATGGTTTCATTATGGATTTTGATTCCCTAATTCAGTTTTAAAATGCTCCATATTATCTGAATATTACCATGAATCATGCTACTTTTTTTTCCCTGCTGATTTGGTGGTAGGCATGAACAAACACAGCCTGGGTTCTAATCCCAGATCTGCTAAGGAATAGCGGATGCTTTAGGAAGTTAGTTAATCTTCTTTGTTTCCAACTACTCAAGTATAAACTGTATATAATAGAACCTATCTAAAAACCATGTCATCTGGGAATTACCAGCTCAATTAAAAGATTGTACATTGCAATTATATACAGTATTTCCCATTTTCTTACTCTTAGTTATTTCAAATATTTCCTTTAGACCTCTTTCTTTAGCTGGAATTCAGTAATTAACAGAAATCAGTTCAACAATATTTTGGATTAGATAAACTTTAAGTGGCATCTGTAAACATATTTACATTATACATCTTTCTTAAAAGGTAAGTTGAAGCTTACAATTAACCATGATAGTAGATGATAATAACTAACATTTATTGAGTACTTACAATATGCCAGATACTTTACTAGGCTCTTTGTAGTGGGATATACCTTTATTCCCATTTTATAAATGACAAAATAGAGGTTACAAAGAGTTCAAGGGACTTGGTTAATACTTCACATCTTATAAATGAGAAAGGGGTCTTGAAACCAAGCATTCTGAGTCCAGAGCCTGTATTCTTACTATCAAAACTTAATAGAAATCACTAATTCCTAGGCTGGAGTTGGTACAGTGTGTTAAGGCATAACATTTGACATCCTCAAAGCTTCTAAACTTGAAGTAAAATTAAAATCTTGTAAAACCACTTAACCCCCTTAAAGGCTTTTCAGTGACTAATTAATAAATATTTCCCCAGCATTATATACATCTACAAACATCGACCCACCAAACACATCTGAAAAGGCCTTTGATTATCTCAAAACTGAGATAATCCTGCTCAAGGTGACACCAAGAGACAGAGAATATTCATTTGGCCTCTGCTTGAATATTCTCCTCACAGGATGTACACCACCTTAAAAGGCAGTTAATTCCATTTTCAAGCAACTATATGCATTCAAAAAGCCTTAATTGCTGAATTAGCATGAAATGTTAAATTAACTGAAACTGGGCATGCATTCTGACTCCTGTTAGTCACAGCTTTTTAGTTTACTCACTTAGCCCAGAGTTTATTCTACCTCACCTAAATGATTACACAATAAAGTAATCTAGAGAAGGCCATGACATAGAAAATCTGCTGTTTCTAATTTCATACATTATCTACTTATCACCCATTTATTTATATGAAGGAGAATGTCTATGTTAATAGCCAGAACTCTGGAAGCAGATTTCATGGGTTTGAATCCCACTTTTACTACATACTACCTGTGTGGTGCTGGGCATAGTATTTGACTTTCCTTTGCTTCATTTTCCTTATCTCCAAAAAGTGGAAAACCATCGAGGTAACTCATACGTTATTTGGTAAGCTATAAATCAGCTTAATAAAAGTGAATGACTTAGAACAGTGCCAATGGACTATAGTAAATATTATGCAAGTATAAGCTATTACTGTCTAACTAGGGTTTCTCTGTCTGTCTTTCCATCCATCCACCCATCTACCAATCATACAGCCATCCAATTACAATCTCCAGGCTGCCCTTTCCCAGTCTTCATCTGTAAAAGGATTTAAAGTAATTATTTATACTTCAGTGGGGGAGGGAGAAAGAAAAGGGAAAAAAAATACTTAGTAATTATCAGAATAGTGATAGCAGTGTAGTTTCTAAAATTCTCTGAGTCATTTTATAAAAACTCTCAGAAAAACTAAGGTAGCAAAATCACAAACCTTTGTACGATATATGCAACAAAAATCAGATACAAAGTTCTTCCTCTTCTCCCTTTCTTACTCCTCCCTTCTTCCCTGATCATGTGGTTTTAAAGTCATTGGGTAGGACACACAAAGGTAGCTGACCAAGAGAGGAGCCGTGAGAGCCCAGCATGGGGTATCAGAGCCCAAGAACAATAAGATGGATGTCCACGTAGAGGGCGGCTTGCTATAGTACATCAGAGCCCAGATAGGAAGGAAGGTGTCCATGGGTGGTGGGGACTGGCAAAAAACATCAGAGCCCCAGAGGGTCAGGAGGGTGTTCCCTTGGTGGGACACAAAAGGTACACTTCTTGAATATTGTCTTAATTTCATCTGTTAAAATTAGAATATAAAATGTGCAATGTTGACTTTCTACATAGCTGCACTGTCATCTAGTCTCAAATACCCAAAACTAAAGACACAAGTTTTTGATCTTAAACCACTCTGAATTGGATTTGGCACAGATTAACCCTGAACGGGCTTGGGCTCTATGGACTCTAAGTCAGTGACTATCTGTTGTATGCAAGGAGGAGTCCACCTTTCTTGATTCCATTCTGTCCTGCTAACTGTCACTCTGCAGGGACTTATACCCACCTGCTGCTCCACATTTCTGTAATGCACCTGTCTGCTTTCTACTTCAGCCTACTTGAGATCTCCTAACTCCAACATCGATTTAATTTCACAACACACTGCTAGCCCAAATTCAGGTTAAAAAATGGTAGGAACCTGGCTTTTAAGTGGTTTTTTTGGTCCCTCTGCTAGGAATGGTGTGGCCACCTGGTTTTGATACCTGTCTTTCCCCTGAACTTTCCTTGTGTCATCCTACCGATCGCAGTCAGACCTTTGGCAATCCTTCATCAGACCCTGACTTAAATCTTCTACTTTGTATCTTAATCACCTCAAGCTCATTGGTGCCAAATGAAGTACCACGCTTCTCAGTTATCCTGTAATTGCTTCCTTTTCCTTGGTCACATGTCAGGACACCAGCTCTGTACCCTTCTTTTACTTCAACAAATATTTGACAGGTACCCACTGGTAAGCAAAGCCCTGCGCTTGGATTGGAGATTAAGCAGTAAACCAGTCAGGAGTCCCCGCCCCCAAGGAGCTTGCTTTGTAATAAGCAGGGCAGACATTAAAGACCTAATGACACCATTGCTTATTACTTCATTAGATGCCACAAAGGAAAAGAACAGGCAGAGGGACACCAAGATTCTGGGGAGCCTGAAGCTGAAACAAACTGGGAAAACTTCCTTAAGAAAAAAATTAATTAAAATTACAAATACAGGGTGCCTGGGTGGCTCAGTGGGTTAAAGCCTCTGCCTTCAGCTCAGGTCATGATCTCAGGGTCCTGGGATCTAGTCGTGCATCGTGCTCTCTGCTCAGCAGGGAGCCTGTGTCCTTCTCTCTCTCTCTCTGCCCGCCTCTCTGCCTACTTGTGATCTCTCTCTCTCTTTCAAAAAAATAAATAAAATCTTTTTAAAAAATTACAAATACAAAATTTAGGCACAGGGCCTTGGAAGTGACTTGGGCAAGTAAGGGCCCTGAAAGCTTATGTTTCACTAGTTTTAATGGTAAATTGGCTTTTGAGGACAGGAGCTCAGAAGGAGCAAGACAGAGGATTTAACCCACTAGTCGGGGCACTCAGAGTTGAGAAAGAGAGAACATACTGTGAGCAAGAGAGACAATTCCAGGCCAAGGGAAGAGCAAAGGCTCTCAGTTGGGAGCATATCAGAGGAGTAACAAAAGACCAGTGGGTGTCGAACATGGACAGCAAACTGAGATGACGTTGGGGAGGCAGGCAGAGGCCAGACTATGTAGTAAGTCCAGGTCAAGTTAAGGATTTTGCCTCTTAGGAGAAATAGTGGGAAGATTTCGAAGGGACTGAGAGCAAGGAGATGAGTGGCGCTGTCTCAGATCAACCGGGATTAGGATGGCAGCGATACTTGTGGAGACACATTCGATGTATACACTGCTTCAAATTTGATGGCCTTATTTGCCACACAAACTTTGGCCACTAGCTTAAAAAGGGACCTCAGTCCCTGTAGCTGTCCTGGCAACTCTTATATTGCCAGCTCTCACAGCTCCCTCAGCACGAAAGCTGCGCTTTGCCACAGCCGCCGGCATACTAGTCCCAGGGACAGCTCCAGGAATGCCAACGCCCAGCCAGCCCTGACCAGGGGGCTCAGGCTTTTTCCCTCCAGTCTGGGTTTAGATCTCACAACATCTCACAAGAAACAGCACACAGGAAACACTTCACAACACGGTGTGGCATTTCATTTCCTTGGCAGCGGCCCCCAAAGGGGCAGGATACACAACCCCCCAGAAGCGTGGAGGAAAGGACAGCTCTGGGATGTGAAATTTGACCAGTCCAAGTAAGTAGACAGAAAGGAAGCAGTAGGTACATCTCTCACCCTTCTTCTCCTCTCAACTGTTGAGAGGCAGGATGATTTCACATGGCACTCTCTGTCCCATGTGACTGAGCCATCAGCTCCATTTCCTTGGGAAGTGGGAGCCAGCTCTGTCATGTACCATGCAGGCTCTGCTTTCCCTTACTCCTATCCCATTTCCCTTTTCTTCCCACTCATACTGCTCTGGGGTTGTAGCCTTCAATCAAGCATCTTCATGTGAACTTTGACATAGGCTATGTCTTCTAAGCTAATGTACATTAAGAAAGAAATGGCTCTGAGATCTATTAAAATGAGCTCAAGATCTATGTAAGACCTGATATTGTTAGTGTTCAGTCTGGTTCACTTTGGTGTCTTTCTGATCTTTTTGAATGGTATCATTTGATACAGCTGAGGCTATATCTTATTCACCTTTGTTTTTTGGCAAGAGACCATGCACACAGTAGGTGCTTCATAGATCTTCCTTTGCATGGAATTGGAATAGGTTATCCACGACCCAGAAAAGAAAAAATCCTGTGATCAGATACTGAAAATTGAGCAGACCCTATAATGCTACTGATTTGACACTAAACTGTGAAAACTTTTCCAGAGGCCACCTCTTTTTCCTGGTGTTTATAAAACAACAAATTCAAACCAGGTTGAAGAATGCGTAAAAGATGACATTAAAAGTGGTCATTCAGGGCGCCTGGGTGGCTCAGTGGGTTAAGCCGCTGCCTTCAGCTCAGGTCATGATCTCAGGGTCCTGGGATCGAGTCCCGCATTGGGCTCTCTGCTAGCAGGGAGCCTGCTTCCTCCTCTCTCTCTGCCTGCCTCTCTGCCTACCTGTGATCTCCATCTGTCAAACAAATAAGTAAAAATCTTTAAAAAAAAAAAAAGTGTGGTCATTCCTGGGTTCGAGTAGAAAGGAAGGCATGGTTCAGTATGGTTCTATTTCTAGAAGAAAACAAAACTTTCTAAAAAATATGCACATGATAAAGAAGATACACTGGATAGACATTTAAAAAACAGCATTCAGTTGAATTTACCATATTTTAAGAATGTACCTAGGTTCTATTTTTTTTTAACCGCTCATATGGTCTTAAATGTTTATTCAGAATAGTAAAATACAGTGGTAGTCACTGGTGAAATAAACAAATAATAATGATTGTTCTTATGCAGATTTTCATTCTGACACAGCTTCTCTGTTTTTACTTTTTCATGTTCTGGTATGTATCTGGATCTGTCCTGCTGGTACATGTGTCATTTCTGTTTTCAGATGTAATAGTAAAGAGCTCATAACAGATTTCCTCAGTTCCCAGTATCTCAGTATCTCGTAATTCAAAAATCAATCTATGGTAAGGAGAGGAACTTCATGAATTTAAAGTATATTCATCATCACATTCAGTCATTTGCTGAACTTAAAACTGGTGCTAGAACAGCTGGTGTGATATCTCTGATTTCTTACCACCCATTATCACCACCCCCAAAGAAATGTACATTGTAAGTGGTACAGTAACTTTGGCTTGAATACTTTTTGTTTTTCTTGGTTTCTTTTAATGTGGGCCCTTTCTCTTTTTCTTTCTTTTTTTTTTTGTTAAAGATTTATTTATTTGACAGACAGAGATCACAAGTAGGCAGAGAGGCAGGCAGAGAGAGAGGGAGAGGGAAACAGGGTCCCTGCTGAGCAGAGCCCGATGTGGGACTCGATCCCAGGACCCTGAGATCATGACCTGAGCCGAAGGCAGAGGCTTAACCCTCTGAGCCACCCAGGCGCCCCTAATGTGGGCTCTTTCATTGTAAAGATAACCTCTTTTAATCTGTTCTGAAGCATGCATTCAGAAAGACAAAACCAACTACTGACTCTGCAAAGCGTTACTACGTACCTACCACAGGAACTAAGATGAATCCTGCTACCTAATATTGCCCTCCAGGGGAATGTGGAGGCCTGGGGAGAGCTCCTTCAGGTGATATGCCCTGGGGCAGCCCATATTTTTAAGATTATAGTGAAGATTTTTTTTTAATTGACATTATTTATAGATTGACCTTCTTGATATGTAGATTGCTTTCCTGGGAAAAGATTCTACAGACTGGTTCGACTGAAAGGAAAAGCATAACTTTTTCTTTTTAAAGAAAAAAGAATTAAAAAAAAATAAAAGAATTTTTTTTAAAGAAAAAAGAATTATTTCCCTCTGGGGCGCCTGTGTGCCTAAGTCCTAACTCCGCCTTGGGCTTAGGTCATGCTCTGTGGGAAGCCTGCTTCTCTCCCACTCCCCCTGCTTGTGTTCCCTCTCTCACTGTGTCTCTTTCTCTGTCAAATAAATAAAATCTTTAAAAAAATAAATAAAATAAAAATTTTCCCTTCTTTTCTCCTTTTTTCCTTCCTTTCATTTTTGTTGTCCTTTTTCTTTCTTTCTTTCTTTTTTTTTTTTGCTACCCATACTTAGAAAATGATATTAAATAAAACTGAAATTCAAGAAATAGATACAAAATGTGAGAAATGTGAAAAGTATCTTTAAGTTGGTTAGTATGTTACTCATTAAAGTTTTTAAAAGTAAAATGCAGTTATTTAAAAGTTGATGCTCATTACTGAAGAAAATATTTATTTTAAAGTATTTTATTCTACAGAAAGGCAGAAAGGCAAGCAGCGTGATAAAGCCATTCATCATCATCAGCTTAAAATTGGCAAAGCTCACGCCAAGCACAGGTTCTGTGGAAGATTTCATGGCCAATTAGGTAAATACACATGTAAAGTGACCTCAGCACCAAAGATCATGAAGCCAATTACTGACCATGTTTAATTTTACCCCCTTAAGTGCCAGAAGTCATTTTTTCCCTTGCAGTTTTAAGATAGTCAAATAAAATGTACAATTTTTGAACACCATAGAGGGCTTTATAATATTTTATAATGAAGAGTCATTAGTATATAAGTAGTGTTAGATGTAGTCTTCTACATCTCTGAGAGGTTTTTAAGAAAACTCAGCTAAAGCTGTCTAGAAGATTTTTCATGACAGCGTGATGGACATAAGTGTACAAATTTAAGAATGTATTTTTCTATTTGAAATACAAATTTGAGGCACATGGTTAGTTGTTTGCATTTATGCAAGATTCAATTTATATTATGGAAAACCTGCTGACTAGTGTTCCATTCCGGAGCATTCTGTCCTACCATTTTATGCATGTCTGTATTCAAACTAGAATAGTATTAAATGAACATTTTATATTTTAAATATTCAAGAGTTTTATATTCAAAATTTCTTTTCGCTGTCAAACTAGTTTGCCTAAAGGCAAGGTAAGATCCTGTTACACTCTCAAAGGTAGAATTAAATTTTATCATGGCATCCATCATAATATACAGTTTGCTTAATATGCAAATAAAGAGTATATGGATTCCAGGAATAAAGGACTTTTAGGTAGTGTGTGAAATCCAAGGGACCACTTTTATAGAATAGATTCCTTTTAAATTTACATTTCCATCATTTTAATGAAAACACAGGATAAACAAATTATAATAGAAATGCTTTAAGTTACCATTTTCCATTCAATTTTACTTCTACGGGGCTATTTTTCATGGCAGGTCTTTATTTAAAACTAATAAAAATGGAAGAGAAGAAATAAAACAAATATATACTAAAGAAATCATTACCTCAGCCATTTTGGAGAGTTCCATCCAGTCGTTCTTGCTGTAACTGCACATGATGCTAGCAATCACAATCTTCAAGAAGAAAAAAAGGAAAGAATGTCAGTTCCAATAGTTGCACGTAAGGGTGCTTTTGCACATAAGGGTATATTAATATTTACACATATATGTTTATAATGGTAAACTGTATCATAAAAATTAGTTTTTGATCTGTTGAAAGACAAATTATTTAAAAACAGCAGTGTAGTACGCTGAGGCAAAGGGTAAGATTTAAGGCTTCAGACTTATGTTAGAGACTTTCTCATTTATTTCTTTGAATTTTTTTTAAATTTTTGAATGTTTTATTGAATAAATTTGACACATAATACATTGTTTAAGTTTAATGTGTATACTTGTGTTACTTTGATACATTTATATACTGTAATATGATTACTATTATAATGATATTTATCACATTACAAAATTGTGGTGTAGTATCATTGTTTATATTAAAGACCAATTATTCTTCATAAATAATGGAATCTCTATTCGAAGTCCAAATTTTGCTGAAAATCATTTTTAGTTTGGCATCATAATCATAATGCATTAAAATACATTGATTAATATCACTCTATTCTATCATGTGTTGTATACTAACTTTTAATTGTGTAAATATTATCACTTTTTTATGTGTTCTTTTTTTAAATTAAATTAAATTAAATTTTATCTTCAGTGTTCCAAAATTCATTGTTTATGCACCTTACTACTATTGAATTCTTATGTGAGTTACTCTTCTGATTCCCAAGCATTCTCATTTTTAAAATGGAGATAATGATACTGACTTTGCCAACCTCAGCAAGTGATAGTGGGAATTAGATAAATTTGTGTATGTGAAAGGGTTGTCTAAATTATACAATGACACGGAAATCTTCATTAATATAATTACTGGTATAGCTAAAAGTTTCAGGATATGGGAAAGAAATAAATTAGTGTCTTCTTCAATCATATCTTATTACAGCACAGATAATAATACCTTGCATATTCATAGTGCATTATATTTTTAAACTTGGTTAAATGTTGATTATTTAACTATAGTATTACAGTAAGCCTGTAATAGAGGCTATACAGAGTAGTAGTTACTACTACCTGCTCTGAAGCTGGAATGTCCAGATGAGAACTCTGACTCTATCACTTACTGTGTGGCCCCGGGCAAATTTTTAGTTTCTTCATTGGTTAAATATGGATAATTGTACTCTTTCAGAAAAATAATAACAGAAATTACTAAAAACCTATATAGCTCTTATGATGCACTAGGTACTGTTTTAATGGTTTTTACTTCATTTACTTAATCATTCCCGATATTAGTCCTCCAGTTTTACAGATGAAGGTGCTGAGACACTGTGATGTAAAAGTCACATAACTACTAAGAAGCAGAGCCAAGACTCAGACCTAGGCAATCTGACTGGGAGTCTGTGCTTTTAACCACTAGATTTTGCCGGCCCAAAATAAGTAATTAATACACATCAGCAATTTTTTATTATTAATATTTAAAGACTGAGATTGAGACAGGAAGAGTTTGTGCCAAGCCTAAAGTCACAGATTCTAGTGGAACAGTCCACTAAAAGTCCTTGTGCTCTCACCACATGCAGCTTTTTTTACTTATGTGTAGAAAACAAAACAAAACAAAGGTATGTTGGACAAGTCGGATGAATGCATTTGACATTGAGAGAAACAGAAAATAAGTTGTGATCATCTTGGAGAGAGTTCTGAAAACCAAAAAGACAACAAGCTTGTCTGTACAATTGAGTGAATTTTTTCTCTCCTGAGAGACTATCATCTCCTTGGGAGCTGGAACTGCCCTGCATCATTCATCATCTTATCTACAGTAACCAGCACATTGTTTGGCACACAATAAGACTGAGTGAATAAATGAGGGAGGTTGCCAAAGGTTTAGGGAGTTGTTTTATCAGCTCACCTTTTAAAAGTAAGCAAAAATGAATATCATGAGTCAGAGAAGGGAAAAATAAACAGCTGACGAAAACTGTTGGCAAACAATTACTATGAGTCAGATTGAAGAGTGAGCAAGGCTAATGCAGGTATTGGTCTTGGCGATGGGAAAGAGGGTCAGATGTTAAAGTACACAGGACTTGTGTCCTAGAAGGAGCAACTGAAAGAGAGGAACCGAAAGATCTGAGTCTGAATCTGAGGGATGGAGAGAAATCTCAGAACATGAGTCAGATAAAGGTGGGACAATGATGAGAAATAAAGAGCCAGGATCAGATAGATTCCTCTTTGGAGAGAGGGAAAAAGGGAAGAAAGTAAATGATGAACAAAGAGGAAAACTGAGAATGCCTAATTATTTGGGGACGAGTTCAGGATTCAACATTTGTGTCTAATGGGAATGCAGCTTCTAAGAATTTATAGAAAAATGTAATAATGATCCATGGCCTTTTCTCTAGTGGCTAACAGAAAGGGTGGGGGGAGTCAAACTCCACACTTGTCCATTTGCAAACTAAAAAAGGGTCACCAGCATAAATTATGAACCTTCAGTTAAGAGATGACCTTTCTGCCCTTTCCACATGATCTGCAATCTCAGGGTCTTTCTGCCCCATTCCCCAGTTTGAAACAGACCAGTGAGGAATACCACAGGGTACACCAGATCTTCCATGACCAAACTAATACCTCCTAGTGAATATCCCTTGCATGAAAAAATAAGGAAGTCCATTTGAGAGGAAAATCAACTGGAGGCAGGTAGGACAGATTCCTATTGTCTTTAGTGGCTTCAAGGTCAAAGAAAAACAAAACATATTTTAAAAACAAAACAGTTAAAACAGATACCTGGATGGCTCAGTTAGTTAAGCATCTGTCTTCAGCTCAGTTCATGATCCCAGAGTCCCGGGATTGAGCCCCACATCTGGGTTCCCTGCTTAGTGGGGAGCCTGTTTCTCCCTCTCCCTCTGCCTGCCACTCTCCTGCTTATGCTTTCTCTCTCTGTGTCAAATAAATAAAAATCTTAAAAAAAAAAAAAACAACTAAAATGAAGTTAAAAAAAAATTAATAAAAGATTTAGGAAATGGGTGGAGTCCCCAAGCCTGATGCTAAAACATTAAAGGCAGGGTTAGATCCAAAGATACAAAATGAAAAAAAGATTTTAGCATTAGATACCAGTTCTTCTATGGTTACAGTAACAAACAACAGACCAGGGTTTTTAGGGATTTTTATTACTTAAATCAAGATAAGACAAAAAACAAAAATTAAAACTAAACACGCCTCCAGTGATGACAAAGTAATCCCCAAGTTCACATTCCCATACAAATAGGAAGTGGGTATGAAATCAGCACAATGTCCTCCACTCCAGTGCCACTCTTGGGCAGTCATTGGGGACAACAAGGGAGATGGTTCTAGTGGGCAGGGCCCAGCTAGGCAGATAGGCTAGTCAAAGAAATTCACTGCCAGGGAACTAATGTTTACTAGCACTGACAACAAGATATACTATACGCTCTCAACTAGTGTCTAACCTGGTTCCACTTTACTAAATAGCCATTAGCATTGGTTAAACTCATAATTTACCCTATAAGTCCTACAGATCATGAGAAGCCACACTGGGCTTGAGAAATAAATATTACCTAGAGAACTGTCCTAAACATCAAGAGTATTGGTGCCACCAAATGCCTGGGAATGCAATGACTGAGTATGATTGTGGGTGGGCTGTCACTGAATAGGGGTGACCACACGTGGGAAAGAAACATGATGTGAAGCAGAGGTTGGTTTTATTTGTGTGCTCTGAGCAGCCAAGCACTACCTTGTTCTTCTTTCCTCATCGAAACAGACTCTACATTCTTGCCCCCAAAACTGATAAAGTACCTCCAATAGGGCTAATCATAGTGAGCAGCTACTCTGCTCTCACCAAAGTCCTGTCCGGGAGCTGGGAAGGAAAATGATTCTTTCCCTCTTTGGTTCCTAAACTGCAATGAAGTGTGTTCAGAGCAACTGGTGACCACTGACTAACTCCTCACTTCACCCATCCTGCCACCTCTACCCAAAGCTAGTTGCACTAGGGAAAAATAAAGCAGAGACAGGAAGGTAGAGAATGCGCGATGGGAAGAGACCCATGCTATGGCCATTGTTAAGCCAGGTGTACCACTAACATGTCTGTTTGTGTAAACTAACACCACTTTTGGCTTAAGAAAATTCAAATTCTGTTTTGGTTTCTTTCACGTAGCATTTTGACAACTATTACACGCAAAACTTAAATTGGCACTTTTGAAATAACTTCCTAAGATTTTTTTTTTTAAAGATTTTATTTATTTATTTGACAGAGAGAGATCGATCACAGGTAGGCAGAGAGGGAGGGGGAAGCAAGCTCCCCACTGAGCAGAGAGCCCAATGGGGGGCTCGATCCCAGGAGCCTGAGACCATGACCCAACCCGAGCCGAAGGCAGAGGCTTAACCCACTGAGCCACCCAGGTGCCCTGCTAAGCCATTTTTTTTTGATAGTCAAATATATTTAAGGGAAAAAATAACTTTATACATTGTTTTTAAAATATTAATTTGTCTTCGTAGTTTAAATATCCTTAATCTAAAAACAAGGGATGTTTTCGGAAAATATGTGGTGACATTCTATTTCACTGGAATACAGATGACCCCCAAATCACTTTATTCTTTACTAAAAGACATTAAGCTTTTCAGAAGAGTCAGGAAATAAGATATGAACACTAAAAGGATACTGGGCATGATTTAATCTTTCTTTGGTAATTAAAAAGTCCTTCAGTGTTCTATTGTGCTTGGTTTTTAGTCAAGAACCGGGTTTCTATTCCTATGAAAAAAGAGGATTGACAGATTTTGTATTGTGAACATCATGCAACATTACTAGAAATAAATATCCAGAGAAATTTCTTTATAAATTGAGTAACTTTTGCCTATATTTAACTTAAATTATACCATTTTAGAGCTCCATTTTTTAAAGATTTACTGGCTTATTTTAGAGAGAGGTGGGGAGCACAAGTGGGAGGGGCAGAGGAAGAGGGAGAGAGAATCTCAAGCAGACTCTGCACTGAACACAGAGCTCAACACGGGGCTCTATCTCATGACCCTGAGATCATGACCCGAGCTGAAACCAAGAGGTGGACACTCAAATGACTGCACCATGCAGGTGCTCCAGTGCTCCATTTTCTATAACTCATATTTTAAAACATTATTGGAAGAGTTCATATGTAAAAGCCAAATGCTATGTAGTTTTGAACAACATCCTACATTTTATGATATACAGTCCAGCTGGAGATTCAAACAATGTCATTTAGTCAATTAATATGCATATTGAGCATGTACTATGAGGTAGACAGCAAATGACATACATAGGAGTTTAAGACATGGACTTAGAGTCTGTTCTATTGAACATTCAACAAGTGTTTCTTGTACTATATACCTGTAACTGTTCTAACTCAAAAGTGATAAACAAACAAACAACCCCCCCCCCCCAAATCCCTGCTTTCCTGAAGCTTACATTTTAGGGAGGGAAAATGATCATAACAAGTTAAAAAAAAAACACAATTATTGGGACTCTTTCCAAGTCAAGATTATTGTTAGGAAGGCATAATAGCAGACATCACGAGGGTGCATAGTGCCATATCGGACAACGGTCAGTAAAGGGCTCTGTACATTGAGTTATGAAAGATAAGAAGGTACCTTATGCAGAAGAATGGGATGGAGAATTGGGTGACAACTGGCATTCTAAGTAGAGGAAAGTACCTGTGCAAAGATACTGAGGTGGGAATGAGCATGGCATATTTAAGAAAAATCGAAGGTCATGTGAATGGAGTTTCATGCTAGGGCAAGAAGAATGTAAGAGAAAGTGAGAAAAGCAGGCAGAAGTCATATCTCTGGGAGCTGAACCCTGTGGGAGTTTGGGTTTTATTATAGATGCAACAGAGGCCAGTGAAAGGTTTAAAGGAGAGTGATAAAATAATCTGATCTACATTTGCAAAAGATGCTTTTCACTAACTTAGAGGGAATGGAGTGAAGGTGTTTTAGAATGAAAGCAGAGACAAGTTAGGTTGAAATAATGCTCCTTGCTTCATATCCATGGAGATGCAGAGAAGTGGATGGTTCTGAGCTGGAGCCAATCAATAAGACTGGTCACTGGTCAGATTCAGGAGATGAGAGAAAAGGAAAGATGAAGAATGACCCCTAGGTTACTGAGATGGAAGAAGGCCTATGAAAATAACTAGTGGGGGAGTATTAAGAAGTTTTATTATAATATATTAACATAAAATGTCTAGTAAGCATCATTAGTGAGGACATAAATTGTATCACTGTATACATGAATCTAGAATTTCCCAAAGAGTACCCTCTTTAGGGTGTACTTTTTATTTTTTATTTTTTTTTAAAGATTTTATTTATTTATTTGACAGACAGAGATCACAAGTAGGCAGAGAGGCAGGCAGAGAGAGAGGAGGAAGCAGGCTCCCTGCCGAGCAGAGAGCCCGATGCGGGGCTCGATCCCAGGACCCTGGGATCATGACCTGAGCTGAAGGCAGAGGCTTTAACCCACTGAGCCACCCAGGCGCCCCTAGGGTGTACTTTTTAGAAACTTCGACATATAATGGTATTTAAAGCTACCTGGTTAGGTAACTTCTGAGGGAAGATATGCCACCTGAGAATGTGATGTCACAAATGCCAAGAGGGGGAAGTGTTCCAAAAAATATAAAAGCAATCCATTCTGGTGAATACTTCTGAGAGTCTGCATAAGAGAAGAGAGAATTGACCATGTGATTTGGCAATACAGAAACCATTGGTAACCTTTACAAGAAGGGCTTCAATGAAGCAGAGGGGACAGCAGTCAGACCAGAATAGTCTGCGTGAACAGAATATGAAGTGGAGAGAAGCGATAACACATAACTCTCCCAAGAGTTGGGTGGACTAGCTAAAAGATAAATGGGGCAGCAGATGAAGAGTTATGGGAGGTCTAGTGAGAGATGGTTTTTTTAATAGGCCATATGTGAATATGTTTTTATGCTTGTGGGAATGATCTGGAAAAGAGGAAGAACGTGTTGAGAAGGCAAGAGGTGATGATGAATCCCTCACGTAAATAGAGGAAGTAACCGTTGATAGGAGTAGAAGCACTGTTTCCAGTTTAATGGAGAAGAGATGAGTAGGGAGAAAAAAATAGGTATGGATAACCTCAGTTTATGGATTTGGTGTAGAAATGGTGAAATTATCTTTCCTGGTGTTTACATTTTCTTAAATAGTAGATGAGGTCTCTTGACAGGAAGGAGAATGGGGGAGAGAGGTTTAGAAATCTGGGGGAGAGATGGGAGTACTGAAGTTGTCATCCAAGAAAATGGGAAAGCAAATTTGCCAAGAGCTCATGGTAAGATTCCTAGTCCATGAAAACACATGTAATTAATCAGGATTAGCAATATTTTTGGAAAGGGAGACTAATTAGTAAAAGCAAAAGGATACTATGATTTAGAACACTGCAACACAGATCAGAGCTCCTGTTTTACAGAATGTTTTGTAATTGAGACCCATCTTATCAAGACTGGTTTTTGGTGCTTTGGTCATTAAAATGTGATGTGTTCCATGAAAGGGCATTCTTATATGTAATTCTGCTTTACACAGAATATTTTTAAATTGCATTTTTAATTAGCTTGACTTTCATTTTGATTCCTGATTACTGAAAATAAAATGTGTACTCTGTGTAGACATCTAATTGCTATGAGACATTAATGTTCTAAAGCATATGAAATACCAACTATAATAATTTATGAATCAAATTTTGCAGTTTCTCTTAGAAAAATGCCTCAAGAGTAAAAAACAGGACACTTACTCTGAAGAAAAAAAAAAAGGCAAAACAAAAAATAGTATTAAATGGCTTCTATTGTCTTCCTTCCTAACTTTTAAATTAAAGGACCATCATTCATTATTAAATTATTCTTTAAAATTACTCTTATGGAAAAAATGAAATGATTTTATTAAGCATTTTTTTCAAGCTGAATTATAATAAAGTGTGCACATCAGAAATTAAGGTGAAGAACAACATAAAACTTCAAATTGGTTACAAGCTGGGTATCTCCCCAAACTTCCATTTACTTAAAGTGTATGCTGAAAACACATATGTTGGATGGGGCGCCTGGTGGCTCAGGCAATTAAGCGCCTGCCTTTGGCTCAGGTCACAGTCCCAGCGTCCTGGGATTGAGCCCCATGTCAAGCTCCCTGTTTGGCAAGGAGCCTTGTTCTCCCTCTGACCCCTGCTCATGCTCTCTCTCTCACTCGCTCGCTATTTCTCTCTCTCAAATAAATAAATAAAATCTTTAAAAAACCCCACATATGTTGGCAACACTGTTTTGGTATTCTGTAACCATACTATGAACTACATTGGAAATTCAGTCAACAATTCAGCTTCAAGACAACTTAAATTTTTTAGTAGGGAAAAACTGTGAAGTGACAAAGGTGAACAACTGTAAATTACAAGTAGCTGAGTTAGGTTTTGTCAAACAATCTAACAGTTTTATCCCTTAACACTACTGGGATTATATTCAGGAGGAAAAATAGCATGGGATGTGTGATTTTCAAAGACATTTAAACTAAGAAAATGTTTATTAAATATTAATTAACTGTACAACATTCAAATTTTAACTGTTCCTTATACTGTAGTACAAATAAAGCAAAACTGAGATTGGTACAATTTTCCTAAAATGTACACATTGAGAATAGGACATTAAAAGTGAAATTTTAAGTTCTTCAAATTTTATGTGGGTACTACTTATTTAATGTTGGCAGAAAGAAGAATATTCTTAAAGTTGTCTTTTTATATTATTTAAAAATTCATCATTTTCTTTGTTTATTTTGGGACTAAGAAATGTGTTGTTAATAACAACTATTCCTAACACAGAAAAATCAGATTTCAGTTAAACAAATATGTACATAGTTTCCATAGAAAATCAAACGTTTCCACTAGAATAGGAAAAGCAAAACAAAACACTGGACTACTCAGGAACTACAATAATGGCTGCTTTTTGCTCTCCCTTTGATCACTTCTTTATATATTTTATCTAGTTTCTGTACCTATTGTATCTAGGAACTCATTTCCCCAAGGTCACCAGTGACTTTGGCAAATATATTAGATACTTTCCACCCAAATCTTTACTAGAACTCTCTTCAGCAATTAGACAGTGAACCACTCCAGCTTGCTGAAACCCTCCTCCATGTGAGCTTTGGAAATACCTACTTTCCTTGTATTTTTGTTGTACCTTCTCAGGCTCTTCTACCTCTGGCCACCTTTTACGTGATGATGCCCCCAGGGTCTACTCATACTCCTTTTTTAGTGTCACTTTATACACCTTCTCAAACATCACAATCACCATGATTTCAGATAACATCTATATGTAGAAAATTTATAAAGCGTACACCTCCATCTTATCTTTCTCCTAAGTTCAAGGATAGCATATCCAACTACCTTCTAACCCCTACATAGATTCAATTTGCCCAAAAGCAACTATACTTCTCTGCCCTGAATTTGCTTATTTCTTCATGTTAAATATACTCCACCCCCACCAAGTTAGAAAACTAAGAGATTTATTTTCTCTCTTCCTTTCTCATTGCCTACACCAAGTACTCTAGTCCACTGGTTCTCAAACTTAGCTAAGCTTTGAAATCCCTTGGAGAATAATAATAACAATAATAATTATAATAACAATAATAACATTAATAATAATAGTAATAATCCTAAGGATTCTCAGGTCATTTGTATGTAGTTAGGCCCAGGCATCAAGGCCTTTGAAAGATCTCCAGGTAATTCTAATGCACAAGAAAGTTTGAGAAGCACTACTCTAGTTTACCTCCCAATGATCTAAGTATTTCTGACTCTTCATCATGACTGTCTTAGTTAAGATCTTCACCACTGCTCCCCTGGATTATTGAAGTAGCTTCCTTATTACTCTCCCTATCTTTCTTTTCAGTCTATGCCATCTGGCAGATCCTTCTAAAGACATAAACCTGATCATATCACACTCCTTTTTCAACTCCAAATTCAGGATAAAGTCCAATTCTATAGTAGGTTATACAAGACCACAATGCTACTTTTACTCCAACCACACTGAATTACTGTTCTTTCTGAATGTAACATGTATTCTGCATTCTCCTGACCATATGTCTATTCCTTTTGTCTGAATGAATAAGGAATGGTCCCTGTGCTCTAGGAGCATATGGTATAATAAAGTAGACATATGTAAATTGATACAAAAATAATTATAGTGTGTGAACCAGGATATAATGAGAGCAGAAAGGAATGGTGATTATTTATACCTGTGTAAATCAGGAAAGATATCCTAGAAAAGCGACTCTTACTAGATTCAGAAATCATCCATGGGTGTTTATTGGAAATTGAATGGAAATAAAAGAGGCAAGAGTATTCCAGGTGGAGTGAGCAACAGAAGCAAAGGCATGGGATGCCATGTTTAAGGAATACAGTCTAAGAAATCTCAAGTGGTTCAATTTAGGGTTGGGGGAGATGAATGGATATACTTCATGGGGAATGGAGCTGATGCATAGGTATGAATGAATCAGGTTTATCCAGGCAAGTGTCTAAAACAATGGTATCCAACCAGCTGGGCATTTGGAACTGAATTTCAGATTATTCTACCTAGTACACTTGTACTTCTCATTTGAACACTACCTTCTCTAGGAAGCCGTCCCTGTGTAACCTTCCCACCTGAATATGTCAGGCATCCCTCTTCTGAGATCCCACAGCATCCTTTGCATTTCTGTCATATTGCATTAAATTGTTGTTTGTGTGTTTTTCAAAAGATGACTGAAGTTTTGGGGGACAGGGCATTTTTCATTCTCTTTATTTCTAGCAGCTAATATTATACCTTGTACATAGAAGGATTCGAAAAATATTTGATTCAAAGGAATACTGGCAAAGGTAGCTGAGAAATGGAATTCTAAGTAATGCACATTTTTATTACCAATCCCAGTATCTAAATGTCAATAAATTTCTACATTCTATAGAGATAATGAGAAGGATAGATAGGTGGTCTAAGGTAAGAGTTTTAGAAACCTCTTATAAAGTATATTTTATATCAAAGAATAGTAATCCATAATATATATTTATATATGTACACTTAATGCACATTTCCCCACACATTACCTCATTTATTCCATGCAATAATTTTGAATTTAGAAAACTTTATGCTGAGAATAATGAGTACAGATCATTTATTTTACCAGGGTCAAGTTAATCAATAACAGAAGTAAGGATTAAGTTCAAGTCTTTTGCCTCCAACTTCCTCTCTACTACATTAAGACTATATCATATTGATTTCCTATCCTTTCAATTTACACTAGAGATTATAGTTGATTTTGCATCCAAAACCCTCTTGTGGTAGAGTATTTGGGGAAAAAAAAGTGTCCCTCTCCCTGTATTCATGTTCCTTTGCAATGTCACTATGCAGCTAGCCATCAAGTGGGGATTTATTTACCCACCCCTGGAATTTGGATTGGCTTCATGACTTGTTTTGATCAACAGAACATGGCAGAACTAATGTTGTGCAAGTGCCAAACCAAGGCTTGAAGAGGCCTTGCCCTCTTCTGCTTACTCTGCTGAAATCCTGCCTAGCCATGGGATCAAGCTGGCACAGCCTGCTATAGGACCAGAGCACATGGAATAGGGATGAGCCATCCAGCTGAGGCCACCTAAGACCAGCCAGCCCATAGACCACCTGGAAGATGACTACAGATAATGTGATATGAGCTGAGACAAGAAGAACCATCCAGCTTCGCCCAGCCCAAACTGCTAACATACATAATTCTGAACTAAATTAATAGCGGCTCTATCCACTAAATTTGGGGTGAAGCACATGCTATGTACTTGCAGGTACCAAGCCTGATGACAATATAGAAATTATCAGTCCCATTTTAGAGATAAGGAAAAAAAAATTTAAGAGGTTAAATAAATACTCACGATTGTTCAGCTAATACGAGTAAATTCAAGTCTTGAGTTGTCTGGCTATAATGTTTTTTCTCTGAATAATTTTTTATGTTCCTTAATCATACATTTATAGAAAACCCTGTGGGTTTATTTTTACACATGGTGGATTTCATTCAATGGATGACAGTGTTTATTAGTTTCATTCTCAGAGGCTAACCTTATTTTGATGTTCTTGGCCAATGCATGATTTCAATGTAACTACATGAGTACCATCTAAGCTTGATAGGCAGATGGAATTGCCTAGGAAATCATAACGTCAGTGGGAAGACCAAGCAAGCAAGACCTAATGAGTGATTCACTGCTTTTTAAGAACTTAAACATGTTAAGGAATGAAGAGAGGGTAGTGTAGGTCCTTTCTAACCTTGCCCCAAATCCACTGCTGTCCTGTATCCTGACACACCAAACTGAGCCCCCTGTTTACACTGCTCACCAGATGTCCTTCTGGGGCATCCCCCATGCTGGTCTTTCTTCTTAAGAGTCTCACCCTATTCCTCTGACAGTATATCTCCTATTCATTCTTCCAAGTCTAAGTCAGAGCTAATTCCTATCATACCATCTCAATGATCTCAGAGATAAATCACTGGGTATTTTTTATTGGGTATTTGAGTGCAATCACCTACCTCTACTCCAGATCCTGTCATGGTGCATCACAGATGTGTGTTTAATTATACCAGTGTCTTCTCTTACACCATTCAATGGAAGAACATGCTAATTTTTATTCACCTTTGCTATCCTATCATTTGGTTCAGCACTACATTATACCTAATGTACTTTATATGAAATATCTATAGAAGGGATGGCCTCTTGTTACTTTAATATTAATTAAAAATTAATTATTTAAAATTGTTTAAAATTAATTAATTAAAAATTTAAAATTAATTTTTAAAAATCTTCTGGTTCATCCCATCAAGATTATTCTATTTGCTGCAATCATGGATAATAAACACATATATGAAACCGCCATGACTACCACATATTTTTATACCTGTAAGCCATTTACTGTTTTCATAGCATGACTTTGTCACTGACTTTAATCTAAGATGATTAACTGGATTTGAGTTGTCCTATCACTATTGACTCTTCACTGAGGTTGCAGTAAGCCAACTGAAACCGTGAGATTTGAATTCACTGTACACACACAAAAAAGGTGTGTTTCCCACATAAAACTGTGTATGAGATTTCATTTTGCTTTTACTTAAAAGGTCATGAAACACTGCCTGTTTTAATGTGGTTCATTCAGGAATACAGTCTTTCAAAGGCACATAAAAGGGCTGATTTGAAAAATGTTCTGAAGTATCTATATTCCAATTTTAAACTTTTTCTATTTAGAGGCTATAACAAATCAGCATTTAATGAACTGCTTTTATAAATTAATAAGGCTAATAATACAGTGTTAACATGTAATATAGGAATTTGAAAAAAAAGGTTAAAAAGAAAGTAATGAAGACTCTCAAGATAATTACATGGAATGATGCACTGCATTAAATAGTTTGGGCATTTCATCTAAGACCATACATATAGCACATGTGTGTTGTAAAGATTATTGAAACATTCTCTGTAAAGACTTTAAATTCCCAAATGAAAATTTTATGTAAATACTAAGTGTTATTGTAATTATTTTATGAGTTGTAGCTCTTTTGCTCTCATTAACTATGATTGCATGTTTAATGCACATTCAATTAGATAATTCTGTTGTGTGAGTTAGTGGTATTGTGACTTAAGTACTGGATGGTAAGCTTCTGGAGGACAGAGGCTGGGTCTTCTATCTCAGCATATATCTCTCTTGTGGGCTGGGACTTCCTGTTCTGTGTACCAAAGTACTTGACACCTTTTAGGGACTCGCAAAATATTTGTTGAATGAAGAAATAAATAACATACTTGATGTGCAATATATGTTTCTTAAATGCAATGCTTTTAAGAAGTCAAGGACTTCTAAAAACACATAATTTGCTCTTTTCCAAATATATGTTACTATTTTCCAGAAATTCTGCGGGACGGCTTAAATTCAATTCACTGTGGAACATGCTATAGTCCATTGGAAGACTGTACCCTGGCTGTTTCCTCAATACCACATATTCTTTCCCGGACATCCACAGGCACTCTCCCACACTTCCTTCCAGTCTCTGCTCAAATGGCATTGCCTCAGTGACACTCTTATTTAAGATTGCAAACCATCCCTTCCTAGCCCTATTTTCTTTGCCACTGCATTTTCTATCATTTTCTTATTTACTATATTTAATGTCTTTCTCCCCCTCAGCTGGAATGTAAACTCCACTAGAGTAAGAACTGTTGTTTCGGATACAAAACAGTACCAGCATGTAGTAGATACCCCATACTTGCGAAATGAATAATTGAATACTAACATATTATTTGTCTTTCTGCATCAGCTACCTGATCTATAAAATGGGGATGATTTAGTCTACCACACTTATTTCATAGTGATTATTCTGAGAATAACATGGTGTTATGTATTATTTGACATTAAATATTTTCAATGAAATCTGATGATAATTTTTATGACTAAGAATAATGTCACATTCAGATTTGCCATTTTCTACAATTTAGAGTGCAAACAATGACATTTTGAAGTAGTGTAATACTTTGGTTTTAAACACCACATATAAGACTTTTAAAAATATGTCCTTGGAAAGGGTAGAAAACATCTTTATATGCTCCTTTGATCTTTCCATATTGTCACATTGTAGGCATTTTATATTTGTAAATTAACATATTTTTAAAAAAGGAATGGATCCATTGAATGAAATTTTATAGACAGATTCACATTTTATAGATATGTAAGAATATTACATTTCACTAAAATGCTAGGAAATTCACTAATATCTAGGACACCTTTTTATTAAATTATGTTTCTTGGCTCACATTGCTTTATCAGAACTGAGATTAAATTTATTTACCCAGAAAAAATTCTAAGAACTGTGATCCCCAAACATGTATATATATCCCTGATTTGACAGATCCAAAGAGGGCCACTATTCTGAAGAGACGACATGTTAAGGATAGAGTGCATACTGGGACCAGCTGTTCAGTGTTGGGGGAGCAAGGGTTGGGGAGTGGGGCAGGAGTTAAGAATCATGCCCTTTACCTGAGAGGTCTAAATGGCGTGCATTCTAAACCACCAAGCTGTAAGCCTTTCTTATAATGTTCTGCAAGAGACCTAAGTATTTCCATTGCACCTGTGGTTCGGCTAGGCATTTCTGTAAATATTCACTCATCACCTTTCCTCCCCCTGAGGCCACCTTCTTCAGCAGAGAAGGGAGGAAAGCTGGCTGAATGAATAAACTAATGATCCCATGTACTCTTCTTACACAAATGATCCCATTTTCACTTTTTTTCTTCTCTCCTTCTCCCTGTTCAGTGTGTCCCATTCCCCCCGCCCCCAACCGATTCCCTCACCTTCATCTGGCTTTTCCATGCGCAGAGCTATGTATGGACTCATATGATTCCACCTCCTCCATTTTAAGCTGCCACATCTGCCAACAATGGGCACCTCGGTGACCAGCAACAGAAACAAAACCTCTAACATGTTTTGCTTTTCAGGATAATGATTAATGATACTCCATTAATAAAACATTCATTGTATTACTGAATATTGATAAATGATTCCCTTGCCTTAATATGCTGTTGACACTTAAGAATCAACCAAAGATATTTCAGACACTTTGTAAACATCTTAGGATTTCATCTATACTCCATATTTCAGTTCAAAATGTGCCTTCTCAGAAGCGTGGCATACTGATTTACAATAGAAATAATGACAGGACCTTTTTCAAAGTGATTGGAACCTTTCTGGTATAAACTTTATACAGAATAATGAATGTGTTGGCATTTGGTCCTTATTTGCATACTATAAAAATAAAACAGAGTGTACAACAAAGTCCCTGTTAAATTCACATTACCTGTTAAATGAAGATACTCAAAAGGCAATGTAACCTAATTAAAATCAAGAAATGGTATTCAAGCCTACGTATATACTTCTAAGATAATACATACGCACTAATATTTGCAATGCATGCAAAGTGTATACACCTCATTAATCACATTGGGAAAAAAATCCCCAAATTTCTTTGCTCTAGTTAGTCATTTCATAAAATTTTCTAATTCCAGTATTAGCTATTTCAAATGCTGGGCGAATGTCACTTTTGTCTATAATCAATGCATTAGCAATTCTAATGCAAAGCAAACTCTGAAGGATCTTTACAGAGTTTAAAATTTGATGTTTTTCACAATACATTGCAAGTTTAAAAATAAAGTTTTTTTTTTTTTCCTCTTAAATGTTTCTTTTTCTCATTGTTCATACATTCTGGCTTGCTCATGAATGCACAGATGTTGATATCAATGCTGTTTTTAAGGAACAACAATGAGGTGTTTTGTAATCTCTTCCTCCTGTCTCCCACATATAATTTACATGATCTTGGAAACTTTCAAAATGCATAGGAGAAAAGTAGCCTTTTAAAACAAAGTAATTGTATGGCTGGGGTTTGTAGTCCTCCAAATTAAGGGTAGATTATACATTTTTCCTACTATCTGTAAGATTTGCCAAATTGAAAGTTTCTTTAAAAAATAAATTTATAAGCATACACTTGTCTTAGGAATTATTGCATACAGATAAACACAAGAGTTGAGGAAAAGGCATAAGCCTGCAATTTTGGGTCATCAAATGCTTTCTTTTTTAAATGTTTTCTATATATTTTCAAGACATATTACAAAAACTATAGCACTGATTGTTTTAATTACTTACAATAAGGCAAAGAACAGCCTCTAGAATAATTCAATTTAAAAGACAAAGTCTGATTCAGAACCTTTTGAATAATTCACAACCACTGCCAATTGTCCTATCATTTAACGAAGGAAAAGAGAAGTATCCTTCCCTCCCCCACCATCAAGTCATCATAGTAAAATCCTATAAAAGCTTGTGATGAGGATTTTAGTCTCAGATGCAGCCCATGTCCCCACATGTCTCATAAATTCTTCTAATGCATTTTCACATGCATGATCGTGAATGCCTATTCAGTGAAAAGGTTTACCATATGCTACATTTTTCAACTACCAAGAACAAAGGGCAAATGGTTCCTGGCCTTGTGTTTGGAACAAAAAGTATAAAAGCAAAAGAAAGACCTCTTACATTTTTACTAAATAAAAGAATGAATACAGATTGTAAAGGCCCAGGGGAAGCTTCTTTTGGCACCATGCTGTTCCTTCTTGAGACAAAAGTATTCAATGAGGGACAGACATGAAGAGAGATACAAATGTAGTAGTCCCCCTGCTCACCTAATCCATCTTCTTAGTAAAAAACTTTCTGTGCTCTCGTATAGCATAAAGTGTTTCCTTTGGAATACTTTCGGAGTGATATGGATTTCTGCTATTTCTTTAGGAAGAATTCATAATATAGTAGGTGGTTACTGTCAAGAGTTCTTTTTTTTTTTTTTTCTTTTCTTTTCCCTCTCAAGGTACTCTTAGGTATGCCTCCTGAATCAGGCTAAGCAATCCCTTTCCGTTTTCTCTTTAAATATATTTAAATAACTTGGAGTATTATTTCTCAGTAGAAATTATTCAGCCAAGCCAGAGAGATTTACGCATCTGCTAAATGTATAATATATTCCTCCAAATTATTTATGTGAATAATATATACATATGTATACACAGAAAACATATTTGGATTATATACACACATACACATGATACATTTTCTCCTCAATTAACTACCCCGGTAACCCTGCAATGAAACAGCCACTTTTGAGCCCAAATTACTCAGCCAAAACACAGAGACACAGACACAGACACACACAAGGATAACCACACAGACACAGACACACACACACATTAGGAATCCTATAAATTGGAAGAAGAAAATTTTAGTATACAAATTTTACCTTAAATTTTTGTCCTTACTAGGCAAAGTCCTTCTTTTCAAATTGTAATGCGCTACAATTAGTCTTTCTATCAGTTGGTTACCAGCCTTGGTTGAGTGCACAAGCAATTTCTGGTAGAGGGCTCACTATATCAAAATTCCATAGCAAATATGCTATAGGTGCTGTGAAGCTCATTATATGGGATGCTCTCTCTATCTTATACTTAGTCTCTAAGAAATGCCAGGAAAAATTCATTCAAAGCAAATTAGTGACCACATTTCATGTGTTAAAGGACATGCAGAGTTTCGGCATGGTGTCAGCTTCATAGCACCATTTTTCTGATGTGCATCAGAAGGGACCCATAGTGGAAAATGAACTTGACTTTCTAACTGGCAGCACAAGATGTTCATCTAAAACTACTTGTACCTTAATAGTGTTTTTCTTCACATATAAAATTACTCTACCCCACTCCATTTCTTACTCTCCAATATGTTGTAACTATAAAATTTCTAAGAGTCAAGTCATTCTATGTGTGAAGCATTTTAGTCCACAACCTATATCTTACTAAGTTTGCTAACAGAAAGCTGCACTGAATCATTTCTATTGCGCGCCTTGACTTTTGGTCTGATTTGAAGGGTCAGCTTCTTCATCTGGTCAATTCATCTTAAATAATTTTGTCAATGAATCTTTTTTTAGGCCAGTCTAAAGAATCATTTTTTTTTTTTTAAAGGAACATTTCCTTTCCTAGGAAGAAGGAAAACATTCTTTAAGGGAAAAAACAAACTCCAGGAGACTCTTGAGGCGAAAAGATGGAAAAACTATCAATCTACATATTTTTCCAGGACTTCCTTACTGAAGCAAGTGTCAAAGCAGTGATTGATTCTAATTTAATCAGTTGAGTTTTCCATACATTCCACCCTGGAAATAAGAGTTCATTTAAAATCATAAAAACTACTAAGCGTCCTGAGTTTTCCACCTTTAAATGAGATACTTATCAATAATATGGAGTCATGCATATCTCATCACTGATGATATTTTTCCTGACACCCCTGTACCCCTTCTCTCTGATATATTAACAAGCACATGTGCATATGTATGTGTATGTGTGTTTACTCCTGTGGCATGTACAGCATGTAAAGATATGGATTTTATGAAATAATGTATTTTTTAGTTAATTGTTATTTTATCTGTTTGTCTATCTGCCCAGCAGATTCATACTCCTTTGATGGTGGGGAGTCTTTCTTATCTACCTTATTTTCACATGTATAATGTCTTACATATATTAGCTACACTCCTGATTAGCAGGTATGACACTTATTCGATACCATCTTACTATAAAAAAGATGAAGAAAATGATTAGTATAGCAACAGCAATCCAATAATCCTGATGCTTAAGGAACATTGACTTTTTCAGTTCTCATTTTGCCAGATTTTGGTATTAAATCCGTTTTTTGTTGAGAACCTGAAAAACATGTCACTAGCATAGGATGCTTAACAAAGAGGGCAATCTAGTTCCTTATGGCTTTGAAAGGATTTCAAACTGTGTCATTCCATTTACCTACAAGGACTAAATTCACATGAATTACTCTCTCACTCATGTAATGTGGTACAGAAACTTATTGTCTTGTCAATGGCTCATGCAGAGCTACAGATTGGAATAGGAGAAGGAAGTGTATCCAGTGACTGTGGTAGATAGTGACAGTGCTAGATCCTTCCAGAATCACTGACTGAGTAAAGCTTTGTTGTCTGATTTATCTTATCCATAAGTTTGATCCATAATCATTCTTAACTTTGAAAATACTATTTTATTTTAGCTCCTAGGATCCATTTAAGATGGATCCCAGAATATTTTGAAGCCATCGGCATAGCACTTCTCTTGAAGAGCTTCTTGTGGTAGTTAGCAGTTGTCAAAATATCATATTATTGTTGGTGAAACAGAAAAAAAAAAAAAAACCCAAGAACAAAAAACAAAAACAACCCCATTTTTACCTAGAAATTATTAGGGATTTATGTCCTATAAAGCTATCTGCAAACACAAAATAATTTTAAATAAATATGAAAGTGTTCCATTCATCATTGGGATGATAGAGTTAATCCAAATCTTCTCAGACACCCCTAACTTAGAGGTGCTCATCAAATGCCTCTTTAATTAGGCCCTGAGTTCATCTCCAGCCTAAAGGATTTCTTATTGACCCATATTTTCATACCATTGGCTCTCAGTATTTCCTTTAATATAATATAGCCACACCAATATTAATCAATAATGTTGAATTTTCTAAGCAGTGTATGGAAGGATCTGGACTACTTACTAACTCTCCTGCTTGCAAGCTATTTGGCTACTGACAAGAAACATAGTTCCCCAAACTCTACAAGGGAGGTCAAAGGGTAGAGTGAAAGGACTATGGGCTTCCACACTTACTGGCTGTGGACCATAGGTAAGTTTCATAATCTCTTGAATAAATTTTTAGTGTCTGTGAGCCTCAGTCTCCTTATCTGAAACACTAGGTTAATCATGCTGCCTTAGTGAACTGTTGAGTTATTTTTTTTTAAGCATTTCTATTTATCTGTAAAGAAACAGATTGCTGTCTCGGTCTCTATTGCTATTTCTAACCCTATCTCCATCTCTACTTCTGTATCTGTATTTCTAAGAAATAAACATAAATCACTCAACAAGTATTAGCTAGTTCCTATGCCTTTGTAATGATCTAAAATTAGCATATATTTCTTACATACAAATACTGAACCAAATATGTAAATTTCAATTTCAACAAATAACATTATACATTATACAATAACATTATACAATACATTGTATTACATTGTGTAATGTAAAATACATTATACAATAACAAATAACATTACAACACATGTCTCTGAACAGTACAATTGTGTTAGATGAATGGCTGAGGGAAGTAGAAGAAATACATTTCTTTTAAATACAGCTATATATAGCGAAGAGAATATTCTTTGAATAGATATATTCTGTTGTCTGGTCCATCTGATTTTGATTTTATTTTACTATGTTGTTTTCACTCCAAATTTTTTCATTATTGAAATACAAATATGCTTCTTATTAAAAACTACCTAGAACATCAAATCCCATGCAATAAGAGTGTTAACCATTGTAAACCCTGTCATGTCTCTGAGAAGCAGAGGAATTATCTTGTTATCAATTTAATAATGGAACATTGAAGTAAATGATGCCATCCACTGACACCAGTAACACAGTCTCTCTGGGGAAATTCATGTCTGTGAGAACTGTCAATCTAGATGGATACGGACATATTAAACATACTCCCTTCAATCCATAAATCTACCCTTTCTGGGATGCCTTAATAAAAAGATTCCTTATTTTGATAAAGACAAGCTATGTTGGATATCTTGACATTACTACCTATAATATCTTTGTTTAAAAAAAATTTTTTGGAAGAGGGTAGTAAATAATTTAATTATTTTCTCCTCCTTTCTTTTTTTTTTTTTTCTTTAGCATAACCCATATGTAAATATGTTTCTGAGGTTTTAGATGAATAAAGTATTAATAATTACACAGAGATGTAGAAGTAGATAAAAGGTATTGTTTCAGCTATTTGCTCTGGCAAGCTTCCTACAAAATACAGTTTACTTTGGCTGTTTTGCATTGAAATTGCCTCTAGTTCTAATTCACATGGATATAAGACAATTTCTTATATTAAAAATGTCACACATTTTCCCATGAGAAAATATGACAAGAAAAGTAAAAATCATAAATATAAATATATCAATCAAATATATAGTAGTAGAAAAGAATGAAAATATTCTCAGTATAAAAATACACTAAACAAGTCAAAGCAAGAAATCAGTTCAGTTGCATTATTAAATTACCAAGATGCTTTGGTATTTAAGATTGCTGGTGCAGGTTAAATTGCATTAGTGGACACAAACTTTAGCTGAAGCCAAGAAGCAGGGACATCTTCAACTCCTAAGACTGAAAAAGGAAGAGCAGGTATTGAAAAAAGGAAAAGAATTTCAAGGTGGAAGTAGGGATTCTAGAAAAGCTCTTGAAACCGCCAACTAATTTTGAACTCCTACTCCCCTCTCCCCAACCCCAGATGATTCTATTCCAGTGTGAAGAGAGGGCCAATTTGTCATCAGTTCATTCGATTTGCTCTGGTCCAAATAAATGCCTTCTGGGCAACTCAACTAGATCCTGCCACACACCAGAAATCTATTTATCTAAAACCAAACCCATCATCTCCTTCCCTAGATCTTTCTCCTACTGCATTCTGTTCACTGAGTGAGGCCACTGCACACACAGTTGCTTGAGTAAGAACTGAGAACCATTCAATAGGACTTTGCTACCCTTGCTACTTGAATAGTCAGTCACCATCTCTGGAAATTCTAATTCCTATACCATTCGAAAACTCATCACCTCTTCTGTGTCCACTACCTTTGTTAAGGCTGTTCTTATTTATCCCCTGCTTCACATCCCACTATATCCCTGGTATAAAGAGCTACTTAATATATACTATGGCTTTAATTATCACAACATTTTTATAAGACAGGCAACAATCTTCCCATTTTAACGATTTTTTTAAAAAGATTTTATTTATTTATTTGACAGACAGAGATCACCAGTAGGCAGAGAGGCAGGCAGAGAGAGGAGGAAGCAGGCCCCCCGCTGAGCAGAGAGCCAGATGCGGGGCTCCGTCCCAGGACTGACCTGAGCTGAAGGCAGAAGCTTTAACCCACTGAGCCACCCAGGTGCTCCTAAAGATTTTTTTTAATTAAAAATAACCTTTATTAAAGGTTAGAGAATTGAAAGTTTAGAAAATGCAATATGGAGAATAAAAACCTATTTCCAACTCTATCATTTGACTCTAGGCAGTTTTCACAAATATAGCCACTATTAATGTAGTTTGTCTGTATAAAATATATTTTTATACCGAATAGGTCATATTATGCACAACTGCTCCGCAACTTAATTCCAAAACTTATCTTGGGTATCCGTTAAATAAGCCCCTGTGGATATATTTTTCCTAAATTTTTAAACCATTAAATGATATAATAATAAACATTTTTCTGCACATATGTTAGAATAAATTCTTAATCAGAGATTTCTGTGTCAAAAGGCACATGCATTCAAAAATTTTATTGCTATGGTCAAATTATTCTATAGAAAGGGTACAGATAATCCCACTAACAGTGTATGAAAATGCCGATTTTCCCATATTCTATTATATTAATCAGAGTCCTGGCAAGAAACAGATGGTACACCCAATTTGGGTAATTTGAGTAAGATTAATGAAGGGTCTATTTGCAAAAGTGTAGGCTTGTGTAGGAAAACCACAAAAGACAATGCAGGATATGAGAGGAGTCAAGAAGGAGCCCTTATCACTCCAAGACCTGAAGGTAGATGAAGAGGGCCACAAGGGCTGAGACTTCAGTAACACGCACAATGGTTCTGCAGGGAAAGGTCCCCTTCTGCTTCGGTCTCTCTGGTCTCCCCTGACTGAGCCCAGCTGAAAGTAAGAGAACAAGGTGGCCTGTTGTTGTAGGTCAGCCTTCTAGGTAAAGACACTGCGTGAAAGGGAGGAGAGTAGATATGAGCAGCAAATTGAAAATGTCAACCATACCTTCTAATTTTCCATAGTTGGAAATTAAAAAGTCTGTGTTAAAAAAAAAAGAGTCTGTGCATAATGCTAAAGCATGTAGATATTTTTATTCTGTCATTTTGGTTTCTGAACTATTATATCCTCCTCCTTTGCTAACTGGTTTTGCTGTCTCTATTCTTGCTCTGCTTCCGTCAAGTTTCTAGAGAGCCACTCAGGGATCTTTCCAAAATGCAAGGAGGGTCCTATCATTTCTCTGCATATAAAATCTCAGTAGCTCTTCAGATTTCCAGGCTAAAGTTGAAATTTCTGAGCAAGAATAAATGACCCTTCATAATTGGGCTCCTGTGGTCTTGGGGCATCTCACCAACTATCATGCATGCTACCCATGCCTACTACCCCAAATTGCCTATTTGTATTCAGCATTCAAGCAGTCCTAAACCATTCACAGTTCCCAGCTATAAAACATTTTCTTACACTTGTAGGTGACTGCATTACTCTGCCAGCAGTGCCCCCTCCTCCTCTGCACACATGTTGACCTCCTAATCATTCTTCAAGATACCACTCAAGAGTCCCCTCCTCTGGAAGGCTTGTCCTAACCAACTCTTCTCCTGGCAGAGGTAGGCACTTGATACTCTCAATCTCTATGTGACACGGTGCATTTCTCACCTGAACACAATTTTTTGAACCTGTTTACTTGCTTATCTCTCGCTTTAGGTTGTGAACAACTTGGGTTTGTTGCTTGCTCACATTCATCTTTCTGTTCAGTATCCAGCACAGACTCTGATGTCTGATGACACAGGTGTGAGTCGTGGAGCCTTCGGAGCCTGGAGGCATGTATTCACAGCCTAATTTGCTGTGAATACATGGCGAAGTATCTGAATTTCTCCACATTTCTTAGTTATAAATGGATATAATCACAGTGTCTTCCTCCTAGGGTTGTTGTGAGAGTTAGAAGAGTTTTAACTTTGCCAAGCCCTTAGCACTATGTCTAGCATAGGAACTCTCAGTAAAGGTTAAGTCATTAATTTTGTTAGCTCAAGAACATTTATGTATCATCTTAAGCCACCAAGGATCCTATTTCCAAAAGACTCAGAGTGACTATTTGCATGAAAACCCACTAGATTTCCCTGGAGACATGTGAAAAGGTTTTGGGCTTGACACTAAAACTCTAGAGGATATCAAGTTAAAGATTTCTGACCAAAGAAAAGAAACAAATGGCTGCCCAAATCTCTGGGTAACCGAGAGATGCGAGGATAGATACTGTCATTGTCCAGGTATTGTTCATGGCATCATCCATAACACGTAAGAGTGTCAAGCACATAAACAAGTGGTAATAAATATTTGATGGAAGAATATATATGCCATAGTTTGGGGGACACACTGCTTATCAGTATGGACCACTTGCTATGGCCTGAGGTGACAAACAAGCCCTTCTTTTCACAATGTCAAGGGAAATAATTGCAACTCCTCATAGGAAAGGAAACACACCATTCAATGAGCATGGTGACAATCTGATGGTCTCAAAACTGTTACCTCTGGTGGGAGAATCTCCCTCAGCTTTGAAGAACGCATGGCAGGAGCGATAGAAAGAATGCTTTTAAGAGCAGAGGCAGGAAGAATTTCTATATGAGGTGAGGTTCTGAAATAGTAAGAATGAAATAGTAAGACCTGTGAAGTACTAGCCTCTGAGGACGGGAGCAAGGAGATTTAGAACAGGAGAAACAGGGATTAGAAGTCTGGATTAATACTGAGTGCTGCTGCTTAGTAAAATACTCCTGAAATTGTGATTCATTCCTACTCCTGTTTTTTTTTTCTTCCCCCCCTCCGGGAAAAGCAAATGTAGAATTATCCTCACCATTAATTATAAGTGGTATCACAAATAAACTTTTAAAAAACAAAAATCTAAATTTTACATTATTATATTATATTAACAAATATCAATATTTGGATATGGAACTGTTTGTGGAGTTTAGAAAATGCACATTTCAAACAAATAATACATTCATTAGGATGAAGTGTACAATTAGAGAGGAGAGCCTTTACAATTTGATTGTTTAGTCCTTACCAAGGGACTGTGAAAATGACTGGATAGGGCCTCTAAGGGCAAATAACTTTGAGTGAGGAGGTTAATGTCACATTGGGAGACTTCCTCTGATAATATTTCCACTGCTGACCAGGGATTGTGTTAGGATGACCTGGGAGAAGACTATGAAGACAACAGATTGATGGGGAAATAATATACAGTAAACTTTATTTTAATTTAGATCTAGGGGCACCCAGATGGCTCAGTCAGTGAAGCATCCAACTCTTGGTTTTGGCTCAGGTCATGATCTCTGGGTGGTGAGACGGAGCTCCATGCCAGGCTCTGGGTTGTGCATGGAATCTACTTTGGATTCTCTCTCTCCCTCTCTCTGCCCCTCCCTGCTCATGCTCTAAACAAACAAACAAACAAATAAATAAAGTATAAATCCTTTCTTTTTAAAAAAAAAATAGATCTGGGTCTGAGATTTCTCATTTCCAATTCCATGGTGTTACTGGGTGTGTGGCATTTCCCTTAGATCCTGCAGGTCAGAATAGAGACCTTGAGCCAATTCCATGGTGTTGCTGGGTGTGTGGCATTCCCCTCAGATCCTGCAAGTCAGAATAGAGACCTTGAGCACATGAGAGGGAGGTGGGCTCTGGTGCTTTATTCACTAAATATCTGCTATGTGCCAGGAACTGTGCTAAGTTCTAGGTGTACAATAGGGAAGAAAATAGATGTGATACTAGCATATGTACCTCACGATTATGGTCTGGTGGGGAACAGAAACATTCAAAGAACTTAACAAAATGGTGTAGGACTGTGAACAGTTATTAGTGCTGCAAATAGTTTGCTATGCTAAATAAAGAAACATATAAATAAATTAAATTAAATAATGGGGATATAAAATAGATCATCTTTTCTGGTAATACTTCCTCACAGAAGTGACCTGCAAGTGGGAATCTGACAGATGGGCTGGAATTTGTTGCATCATGAATGGCCAATTTCAAGTAACAGGGATATCATGTACCAAGGCCCAGAGGCAGTAAGAAATAGTCATGTTTAAATACGTAAAAGAAGACTAGTTTTGCTGGATGGTAGTAACTAAGGGAGGGAATGAAATGAGATGCTGTCAGAGAAGCAGACAGTAGTCACAGTAAAATGTTGATCCTAGCAAGAGAAACTATATTGAGATGATTTCACTGGGGATGACTAAAAAAACTCTCTAGCTCTCCTATGCTGGCTGTATGTCCATTTTATTTGACTCGAGCATGGAGTTAAACAGAACTGAATTCTTGATTTTATTCAAGTGGGTAGGTAACCACACATCCATCCTGTAAGGTCATTTTCTGTCTGGTTTGTAGTCTGGCCAAGTGGGAGGAGGGGTGTGATTATGGCTAAGCAGAGTGGGTAGAAGGAAAGCAGCAACTTCTTTTGTTCCTTTCCTTTCAGACCTGATATTATCCTAAAGAAGAGAGTACAAAATGACATTGCATCCCTCCTGCTGGGGAGAGTGCAGAATTGGTCATGGGCAATTGTGAGCACTGAGCTGACATAGTACCCTGGTGACCTGAACGAGTTAATGCATTGTCCAGAAGCTCTAATTTACAACCAGGAAGAATCTGGAGCATTGAGAGGCAGATTGAATAGGTCCATTTTTACCCATTGTGATTTCAGTGACAGGTCCAGTTTGCTCTAGTCTAAACTGACTCACCAAATCATGCATTCAGACAATTAAATCACTGACCCTTTGACATATTGTAGAATCTCTGCAATGTAACACAGCACTGTCACTTCAGGCTCTGGCTTAATGTGCCCTTTACTTTCCAGTCCTCTTCTCTTTTCAGGCATTTTGCACAAAAAGTCTTCTTTGCCACTCATTTTAAAATAAGATATCAATATTGTTTCTTATCTATTAGCCTATGAATGCAACACCTACCCTATAAGCTTGCAATGAAAACAGATACACAACCAGAAATTCAGTTAATCCTTTTGATTCTAAGATTTGTACCTCTTTAACACACCAGTACTATGTCAAATCTGTTTGTCTTTGTGTAGAACTTTCTCAATGTATAATAATTATAATGTAACAATTGTAATTGTAATAATTATTACATTTATTTTTACCTACTGATGATAAAACACAACTCCAATCAAATATAGTCAAAAACAATTAGAAGAAAATGTTTCTAGAGCAGCTCATAAAACTAATGAAAATTATATCTAGAAAAAACTTGGTACTCTTTCAATAGGACATGTGAAAAAGTAGTCCTTGTAATAACAGGTATTCAGGGGTTACATGGGAAAGCTCCAGAACTTCTGCGAGGGTGGTTCATGCAGAAACGGCCATGACAGTGCTGGCTGGAAGCAGGATGGGAATGTGTCTACAGGAGTAGAGGTAACAACTGAGAAGTCAGAATATTTTTGGCAAAGAAAACAGCCAAGCTACAGATAAGAAAGAGAAACCTAGTTAGGAAACAAGAGCTGCCAGACTCTGAGAGAAGAATTCTTTGGCCCCACAGGTTAAACTGTTCACCAGAATCATAGTACAGAGAAAATGGAAATTGGTTATAGTACTATATACACCTTTTATTTTTTGTTATGCAAATAGTTACAATGAAATTCTCTATAACACTCATTACAGAGTTTGGGCTCATAATTCTGACAGGATCTTTCTACCACCTTCAGAAGATCAATTCTAAAGAGCCTTCTTGCCCTTCTCTAGATACTAGTATTAGTATATGATCTAGTGGGCCCATGTTCTAGATTTTAATGCCCACAGTGAACAAAGCCCTTTTCCAAATGCTGTTTCATTGAAGGATAAATCTTTTTTAGAGATTTCTGTAACATACAAGCCTGAACAATTAAGAGTTCCAGGCTGGCCATTGGAACTTCTCATAAGACTTTCATTCTAATGTGTTCCAAATGCGTAGACTAACCAATTTGGTTTTTCAGATTTGAAGTATTTTTGTGTTTAAAAATATATAAGGTTATGACAATAGAATCACATTTATTGAATATAAATTACATAGAAAATGAGTCTGCCTTGGAGATTTAGGGTATGTGATAACTATGCTTACGGTAGTATACTATAAAAAATTGATAAAATTTTTTGGAGAATGTTTTCATTAATTTAAAATCCCCAGACAATAAATATGTGTTCATTTGGCATACATAATTAATTTTGTTTTGTTAAGTATAGATTAAAACCAGCAGGATAACTAGATGTTACCCAAATATTTCAACTTAAGGAAAACAAATGCAAAATAACTGGTCTCCTCCTTACACCAATACAATACAATAGATTATTAAGCTGATTTCTTTATTAAACTGATGATTTGCCTATTTAGAACCTTTTGGTAGAACACAATTAGGCAAATCAAGATATTCCAGTGTAACATGAGAATTCTATAAAAGCAACGATTATCAAAGTAGACAGAATTATTGCATTGTCTTATTAATTAAATATTAACCAGGAATATTTATTATCAAAACTATAAAGGTATCAGAAGAAAAGAAAAAAATTAGAAATTTCTACTCTCCTTTTATGACCACAACTTTTTGAAGACTGTAATCTCCTGAAATGATCCAACTCTCTGTTACTCCAGAGGAAAATTTAGAAAAGACATTTTATAGAAACAGATGTCTATGATTAGTAATTTCATATGTGGTTGTACTTCTACATTACAGATAAACTTCAGTGTAGATAAAAGTGTATATGGCATTTTACAAAACAGACGTCATCCAAGCGTGCAATGGCTTCACTCCAATCCCCTCACTCTGGTCAAATCCTTTTGCATAAGATCCTAAAAACATTCTTTCTTGAACATTTGACAGAATTCTTTTAATTATTCCCTTTTTCACAAGTTTCTTTCCTTGATTGCATTTTAACTGCACAATTTCATAAATATTATACACACCAGTTGTAGTTCGCTAAAAAATAAATCTACATCTTCTGAATTCTTTACGAAGAAACTAGTAAAGCAAACATAAAAAAAAAAAGTAACATGTTACCTATGAGTAGTGCACATAGATGTTTGTTATGCTGTTTTTTTAAATTTTCACTATGTTTTTCAAAATTAAAAGCATTAATTGAAATTAGTGTTTATTGAATATAGGCTATACAAGAAGGGTTGTAGAACCAGGGGGCTGAGAGTTGGAGAGAACAGAGAGGAATTAAGAGGCAAGAGCTCATGGAGAGGTCAAAAAGCACATGTGGTGGGGAGACAGAAGGCAGGGGCTTTAGTCAGGATAACAGGATCTCAGTTTTCAAGATGGTAGAGGTGGGATTTCTCCTTAGGAAAATAAGGCTGAGCGGAGAGCCTGCTTCCCCGCCTCTCTCTGCCTACTTGTGATTTCTCTCTCTGTCAAGTAAATAAATAAAATCTTAAAAAAAAAAAAAAAAAAAAAGGAAAATAAGGCCGGAAGAAAACTAGTGAGACATGATGGCAAAAGTAACCAGGGGATAAAAAGTCAAGATGTGGTAACAAAAACCATAAGGGTTGATGTTAAAGTTGCCTAGGAGCATAGTAGATAAAGATTAAAAGTCATATGATAAAGTTCTCATGGATATTTGGAGGTGAGAAATAAGAAGAGAAGGCAATGCAGAGCAAGGACCCACGTGGCTGTAGGACAGGAAGAGTGCAGCTTCATTTCATGGCATATGGCTCAATGGCAAGGCATAATTTACTACATACCTAGAAGTGGAAATGGGAATCCAAAAGGGTGCTGGATGCAACTACTGGCTTAAGAACAGGTACATGGATGTGTAGTGGTGGCGAGGGCACGGGGAGGCAGGCAGAAAGGGAAAAAAATGACTTCAGTTTGAGAGAGGTTTGAAGAATGTTCCCCTTTTTTCAGAGGAAATAGATATTTTATGGAGGTAGATACTAAGAATGCAGGAAAGTATAAGGTTATCAGGAAATGTCAAAAGGATACAGGTTTCAGAGGGAAGAGTAAATGGAAGGAATTTCCTCTAGGAAAGAGCAAATTTAAGTCCTAGCAGGTGATAACTGATTAAAGGGTATTAATCTGCAGCAATGGTGTAGGACTCTTATGACAACATAAGGGGTGCAAATAAATGAATACCTGTCCATATTCAGGCCATTTAAGACTATTTAGGCTTTTGTTTTATAAATGTTCCTGCAAATGCCTATGACATTGGCAATTTCAGATTCAAACTTGGTAGTAGGACTTCATCATTAATGCAGCAAAGAATATGCAAATTAAGTTGTTTTGAGCCTGCATTATTTCATATTTAATCTTCAAACATGTTCTTTGGGAGAATTCTTATTAACAACCACTGACTTTGGACACTATGACACAAAAGGAGAGGCAGAGAGCCAAGGATTTGCTCTGTATTTGCTTGTTTTTGAAATTAATTATCTAATTGTCAGTATATCCATTTGAAAGAGAAGCTTTCTGATATTGCAAGTGTTGAGAATTAGACAAAAATGACCTTACCCCTGCCCCTCATTATTACCTCAAGACCCAACATAAAACAATTCCTATTTCTGCTTGGCCAAATGACTGACATTTCTGTGTGCCCGAAGAGCTATACCTTCATCACAGACAAGCTATAATACAAAACTCCTGTTTGTCTATTCTAGGAAATTACTAAGAAAACATAACCCCAATCCTTCACTCTACACTAGGTACCAAAATAATTTCACAGCTGATTTAAAACTCTTACCCTCATCTTCATGCCCCAAGTACAATGTGACCTGTCTAGCCAGGAAACTAACAAACCATTCTCTCCCTTCCTCTCTCTGCAGTGTGTTCCCCAGCTCCCAGCAGTGGTCTGTTCCCATAGTTAACCTCACAGACAAGATAAAGCTTTCTTGCCCAATGAAGCAAGAAGAAAAAAAAAAATCTCTCTCTGAAAATGTACCTCTGTCTCAAATTTTTTTTTTCCAGAAATAGATATTAATCCTGCCCCTTTGCCCACTCAGCCAATAGTCAAAGAACCTCAGAATATAAAAATTCTCAGTAATTTTCTAAGTTGCTCCCATCAAACCATTTCATTACATATGACTAAAATGGAGTAGGGAATAGAAAATAGTATGTATTCACCTCTGGAATGATCTCATATATTTTCTGAGCCAGAGATCCCACTGGCTTCTCTTATGTGCAATTCAAAGATGCCTAAAGAAATGACTAAGTATTTATGGTTCAGTTAAAATGTAAAAGCTTTTTCTTCTACTATTCAATACCTACTGCAAAAATACTACTGCAATGTAAGTTACATATTATAAAAGTGATATCTCAGCCATGGGGAGAGATCCATTTAATCAAATCATTGTCAGAAATGTAGCATCTTCAGAGCCATGATAAAATGGTCCAACCTCTTTGTTTAGGATGGGCTTACCCAAGTCCTTATAGGATGGACTTGCCCCAGTCCATATAGTTGGCAACAGAACTGTGAAAGGCTGTAGGTCTCCCAGACCCTGGGCCAGCTTTTATTCATTTATTCCCTTATCTCCATGATGTTCCGCCATATCCATCCTTCCCATCCCCCAGCCAACCATGGGCTTCCTAGTCTATGATCTAGTTTCTTGAAATTCCTTTGGAGAGAAAGCCAGTTCTTTGAATTCTAAACATGAAAAATGAACAAAAAACACCCCAAAAGTTAATAGTCACAAAATAATTATTTATGTGATTATAATGTACCACGCACTGTATAACAAAATTAATAAGATGGAAGCAGTGGAGGTAGGAAGGCAGATTTTGTTCACAGAGGAAAGTTTCAGAGTTTGAGCTCATTACTTATAAGTAACAAGGGGATTATGTGCTAATACGCAGCTAAGACTGAAAAGTCCAATCAACAAGCCAAGAAACAACAACTAAAAGCAAAACAACAAAATCTATCTGAGGTCTTCAAAAGAGTAACTTGATAACATCTCTTACACAAATAAATAATTCATGTAATTTGAAAATAAACATGTTCAAAGTCTAATGAGCCCTAAATTTTTTTTCAGGGTGTGTAGGTGTTTTTAAATTTATCATGTGAGTACTAATAAGGAAAATTTCTTTTCAAAATGTGCATACGGTTATGACAAAACTGCTCTATTAATTTGAATTGAGAAAATGGCTTGTTTTGTTAATTTTGGGTAAAAAAGGTATTACAATTTTTAAAGCATTTGGAAAATTTTACAAGGTTACAAATGACAACAAAATATCATCTCAGGAAATTTTAAAAGCGTAAGTGGTAAAAGAGTACATTTTTAGAACTAGATATGAGACATAAATTTGGATTTTGATAGAATTAATACAAATTATCATGAAGCTTTTATAACTGTGCAGTGAAATGTTAAATGTTTAGCTCAAACTATTAATCGTGTAACATGATATACATCTTAGCAAATTTGAATTAATGAAGACAATAAAATTGTACTTTGAGTATGATTGGAAAGATGAATATGCTTTATAACTTACTTTATTTCACATGATTTCATTTTCTATTTTATGTAATCAACTTGTATCCTCAAATTTTTAGTAAAGCAGTAACATATTGTTAAAATATCTTTATATAAAAAATAAAGTTAGCATAAATTTGTCTGCCTTAATCCTAAATAGAAAGAAATAGTTATCATAGTTTGCAATTTATTCCTTTTTTCCTTCCTCTTTCTTCTTCGTTTTTTTGCTTTTTGCTTTTTTGGGTCAGAAGGTATGATTACATAGATACTGTCACAGGTGACTGTGTTTTCTACTGGAGAGACTAAAAACTATGATTCCTGGCTTTGCCCCTTCACGTGTTTTTATCTTGGGTAAGTTACTTTTTAGTTTTCAGGATTAGTTTTCCACATTTGTAAAGTGAGGAAAATAATACCTCCCATTTAAAATTGTGATGAGCGTTAGCGATCAAGTGTGTCTGTTACTCAGCATAGCAACTGGCACATGATGGATAGTTATTACTAATGAATTTAGTCATCATTAATTATTATACCCTGATTAATAGATATCTGCAACATATAATTCTAAAGGATGTGCACCTGAGCTTTAATGCTATTCTCTTCGGTGTGTTTTATTTGATGGGGGGAGAAGGAAAAGGGAGGATAGCAATAACCAAAAATGTAGATCTAAAAAAAGAGGCATGGAGTCCTTAATAAATGTGGACAAACTGAATGTTAATTTGCATAATTTTGGGACAAATATCTCTAACCTTCATTTTTTTCCTTAATAAACAAACAGATTGAGCCAGATGATGCTGATAATTAATGATTCAAAGATACTATGGCATTCAAGGACTCTGATTAACAATTCAGTTATGTTTATTGAGAATGTTAAAGAATGGCAACTCCAGTTTTTTTCTACTAATATCAGATTTCCCTCTAAGATTAGAAGGCTGTTGTAGTGATAATTGGGAGTAAATTTTAATATAAATCATAAAATCACAGGAGTTGCATAGAAGTTCTTCAGTTAGAACTATTCACATCAAATATTGCCCTTGGAGAATTCTAATGTGTGATTTGATATATTCTATGTAATCAGTTACTGATAGACTTTGACAGATTTGGTCATCTGTTTCCTAGACTCAGCCAGCATGGCCTAGGGCACATGGATTTTAAATAAGAATAATAATTTAAGTAAAGTATATTGACAGTTGCCTTAAAAAAAATAAAAACCCTTTTATGACAAGTGTCCTTTATTTATGTTGCTGATTTTTATAGATTATGGAAAATTTTAAGAAATGTCCACTTCTATATAAAATTTAATAAATGTTATAATGTATATGAAAGAGAAGCCATTGAACTGGGCTGGGCATAGGGCATAGTCATATGAACACCAAGACCACTGTCTTCAGGGAACAGAGACCTATATGATAGAACGACAAGACAGTGATAATACACATTGATAGAAGTATGATTGTCCTTCCCCACATCTGGTTCCCCTTATCAAAGTTTTAGTTTACATCTATCTACCATCTACCTACCTTTTTATATCCGTAAAAATTGCCTATAGGTGAATCAAGCCTTTTCACAATGTAGAAAAAGTAGAGCCTGAGAGTTCAAGAGAAAAAATACATAGCAAAAAGGCTTTTTATATCCGTAAAAATTGCCTATAGGTGAATCAAGCCTTTTCACAATGTAGAAAAAGTAGAGCCTGAGAGTTCAAGAGAAAAAATACATAGCAAAAAGGCTTGCTAGATAATCTTGGGAAAGACAATGTAAAATGGAATGTAAGAACTAGAACTGATGCCTAGAAAAACTCATTCATTAATTTTTCCTAAGAAATGTTAATTGAAAAAAAAAAAGATATACTAATTGAGCTCCTACCATGCATTAGCTGCCATTCTAGGAGGTTGAGATTTGGGAACAAAAGAGAAAAAATTAAAAAAAATATCTAACATGATGAAACTTATACTCTAGAGAAGGAATAAGTTTGATGAGAAAGGAGACCCTGTTTTTCTAGTTCAATACTATGTTCTAAAATAGTGTCTGATACTTAGTATTTATTTAAAAATATTGGTAGAATAGAGGGAGGAGTCAAGATGGCGGAAGAGTAGCAGACTAAGATGACACCAGGTTGCAGGAGTTTAGTTAGATAGTTATCAAACCATTCCAAACACCTACAAATCCAACAGGAGATCGAAGAGAAGAGCAGCAACTCTAGAAACAGAAAATTGACCACTTTCTGAAAGGTAGGATGTGTGGGAAAGTGAATCTGAAGCAATGGGAAGATAGACTGCGGGGGGAAGGGGCCAGCTCCCAGAAAACAGTGGAGCAACAGAGCACAAAATCAGAACTTTTAAAAGTCTGCTCCACTGAGGGACATCACTCCAGAGGCTAAGCAGGGATGGAGCCCTCATGAGGATAGTGTGGTCTCAGGTCCTACGGGGTCAAGAAGGATTGGGGGTGTCTGAGTGTAGCAGAGCTCGCAGGTATTAGAGCAGGGAAGCAGGCTACAGAGACAGAGCCGAGGAATGAGCTCTCAGCTTGGGGTTACCTTAAACTGTGATCTGTGGCACAGTCAGACCACTGCTCTTTGAGCAGGGACTCCACAAATGGCAGATCTGGGGAGACCCACCGGAAGAGCAGAGTGGCAGGAATCTGCTGGGTTTGGAGATTACAAACGGGACTGTGTGCCAGTGACAGAAATGCTTGCACAGCTTGGTGAGCTCGGAGTGTGGCCAGAGACCAGGGAGATGGGAGTGATTGAGCGCTTTTCTCCGAGGGCACACTGAGGAGTGGGGCCCCAAGCTCTCGGCTCCTCTGGGCCAGAGACTGGGAGAGCGCCATTTTCATTCCCATCCTCCAGGGCTCTATGGGAAGCATTCAGGGAACAAAAGCTCCCAAGAGCAAACCCGAGCAGATTACTTAGGCTGGCCCCTGGCAAGTCCAGTGAATTCTGCCTTGGGCAAAGACACTTGAGAATCACTACAACAGACCCCTCCCCCAGAAGATCAGCAAGAACATCCATCCAAGACCAAGCTCACTGATCAAGGAGAACAGCGGAATTCCAGAGGAGGGGAAAGAAAAGTATGGAATTCATGGCTTTCTTCCCATGATTCTTTAGTCTTGCAAAGTTAATTAAATTAAAAAAAATTTTTTTCTCAAAAATCTCCTAACAAACAAGAGCCCAGGGCCAGATGGCTTCCCAGGGGAATTCTACAAAGCATTTAAAGAAGAATTAATTCCTATTCTCCTGAAACTATTCCAAAAAATAGAAATGGAAGGAAAACTTCCAAACTCATTTTATGAGGCCAGCATTGTCTTGATCCCCAAACCAGACAAAGACCCCATCAAAAAAAGAGAATTACAGACCAATATCTTTGATGAGCACAGATGCGAAAATTCTCACTAAAATACTAGCCAATAGGATCCAACAGTACATTAAAAGGATTATTCACCATGACCAAGTGGGATGTATTCCAGGGCTGCACGGTTGGTTCAACATCCACAAATCAATCAATGAGATATAGTACATTAATAAAAGAAAGAACAAGAACCATATGATACTTTAAATAGGTGCTGAAAAAGCATTTGACAAAGGACAGCATCCTTTCTTGATCAACACCCTTCAAAGTGTAGGGATAGAAGGTACATACCCCAATATCATCAAAGCTATCTATGAAAAACTCACCGTGAATATCATTCTCAATGGAGAAAAACTGAGAGCTTTCCCGCTAAGGTCAGTAACAGGGAGGGGATGACCATTATCACCAACACTCTTCGACATAGTACTAGAAGTTCTAGCTTCAGCAATCGGACAACAAAAAGAAATTAAAGGCATCCAAATTGGCAAACAAGAAGTCAAACTATCACTCTTTGCAGGTGATATGATACTTTATGTGGAAAACCCAAAAGACTCCACTCCAAATCTGCTAGAACTTGTACAGGAATTCAGTAAAGTGTCAGCATATAAAATCAATCCACAGAAATCAGCTGCATTTCTATACACCAAAAACATGACAGAAAAAAGAAAAATTAAGGAGTCGATCCCATTTACAGTTGCACCCAAAACCATAAGATACCTAGGAATAAACCTAACCAAAGAGGCAAAGAATCTATACTCAGAAAACTATAAAGTACTCATGAAAGAAAATGAGGAAGACACAAAGAAATGGAAAAATGTTCCACGCTCATGGATTGGAAGAACAAATATTGTGAAAATGTCTATGCTACCTAAAGCAATCTACATGGTTAATGCAATCCCTATCAAAATATCATCAATTTTTTTCGAAGAAACGGAACAAATAATCCTAAAATCTATATGGAACCAGAAAAGACCTCGAGTAGCCAGAGGAATGTCGAAAAAGAAAGCCAAAGTTGGTGGCATCAGAATTCCAGACTTCAAGCTCTATTACTGTCATCAAGACAGTATGGTCCTGGCACAAAAACAGACACATAGATCAATGGAACAGAATAGAGAACCCAGAAATAGACCCTCAACTCTATGGTCAACTAATCTTTGACAAAGCAGGAAAGAATGTCCAATGGAAAAAAAGATGTTCTCTTCAACAAATGGTGTTGGGAAAATTGGATAGCCACATGCAGAAAAATGAAACTGGACCATTTCCTTATACCATATACAAAAATAGACTCAAAATGGATGAAAGACCTCAATGTGAGAAAGGAATCCATCACAATCCTTGAGGAGAACACAGGCAGCAACCTCTTTGACCTCAGCCGCAACAACTTCTTCCTAGAAACATCACCAAAGGCAAGGGAAGCAAGGGCAAAAATGAACTATTGGGACTTCATCAAGATCAAAAGCTTTTGCACAGCAAAGGAAACAGTCAACAAAACCAAAGAAAACTGACAGAATGGGAGAAGATATTTGCAAACAACGTATCAGATAAAAGGCTAGTATCCAAAATCTATAAAGAACTAATCAAACTCAACACCCAAAGGACAAATAATCCAAACAAGAAATGGTCAGAGGACATGAACAGACATTTCTGCAAAGAAGACATCCAGATGGCCAACAGACACATGAAAAAGTGCTCCACATCACTCGGCATCAGGGAAATACAAATCAAAACCACAATGAGATACCACCTCATACCAGTCAGAATGGCTAAAATTAACAAGTCAGGAAATGACAGATGTTGGAGAGGATGTGGAGAAAGGGGAACCCTCCTACACTGTTGGTGGGAATGCAAGCTAGTGCAACCACTCTGGAAAACAACATGGAGGTTCCTCAAAAAATTGAAAACAGAGCTACCCTACGACCCAGCCATCACACTACTGGGTATTTACCCTAAACATACAAATGTATCCAAAGGAGCACGCGCACCCAAATGTTCATAACAGTAATGTGCACAATAGCCAAACTATGGAAAGAACCTAGATGTTCATCAACAGATGAATGGATAAAGAAGAGGTGGTGTGTGTGTGTGTGTGCGTGTGTGTGTGTGTATAATGGGATACTATGCAGCCATCAAAAGAAATGAAATCTTGCCATTTGCAATGACATGGATAGAATTAGAGGGTATTTTGCTGAGTGAAATAAGTCAATCAGAGAAAGACAATTATCATATGATCTCCCTGATATGAGGAATTTGAGAGGCAACATGGGGGGGTTGAGGGGTAGGGAAAGAAAAAATGAAACAAGATGGGATTGGGAAGGAAACAAACCATAAGAGACTCTTAATCTCACAAAACAAACTGAGGGTTGCCAGGGGGAGGGGGGGAGGGGGAGGGTGGTTGGGTTTGGACATTGGGGAGGGTATGCGCTATGGTGAGTGCTGTGAACTGTGTAAGCCTGACGATTCACAGACCTGTACCCCTGGGGCCAATAATACATTATATTTTAATAGAAAATAAAAAATTAATTAAAAAATATTTGTAGAATAAAATAAAAATAGATACTTTCAATAGTGAAGAGTATTATTGGAGTCTGGGATAGGAGACTGCCTTCCAAATGATGGTCAAGGAAGGCCACTGTAAGATGGTACCATTTGAATTAATAATTAATGTCCAAATCTCTTATTTTTTTATAAGATCAAATTACATCAATGCTAGAGCATTTGATACTATCCCACAGATCGCAAACACTATGACATGCATTTCTTTGATTCTTCAGTTTGGGCAACATCTATTATTCTTTCAACTTTACTGATTCTTCCCTCTGCCATATCCAGGCTCCCATAAAGCCTATCCCATTAATTTTTCATTCTGACACAGTATTCTTCATTTATTTCCATTTGGGTCTTTCTAATACTTTACAACTCTGATAAAATTCTGTATCTTCTCATGAATGCTCTTCCATTGGATTTTCTTTTTGCTTTTATCATGGTAATTTTAAAGTCTCTATCTGATCATTTCAGTTCTATCTCTGGATCTGTTCTACAGACAACCTACAAGAAAACCAAATCTTGACGCTGGGTCACATTGTTTTTGTTTTTGTTTTTTTTTTCATATCTTATAATTTTTTATTGTATGCCAGATGGTTTGTACAAAAGAACAATAGAAGAATGCCTGGGTGATTCAGTCAGTTAAGTGTCTGCCTCTTGATTTTGGTTCAGGACATGATCTCAGGGTTGTGAGATAGAGCCCCACTTCGGGCTCCAGGCTGGGCATGGAGCCTGCTTAAGATTCTCTCTCCCTCTGGTCCTCCCCCCACCAAAAAAGATCAGTAGAGACTTATCTAAACAATAATTCTCCCCAGAAAAGAGTGCACCACTTCTATTATCAGGTTGCTAATGTAGGAGACTGAGTTGATGAAATCTGTTGTTGAGTCTGGGCTTTGTTGTGGTTTTACTTAGATTCAGCTTTCCACTGGCTTCAAAGGTTTTGATGGCTGAATCAGAACTCTTCTTTTCAGTAGGACTTGGGAATTGAGCCCCAGAAAGCCTCCAGGGCCTCTTTAGTACTATTAGGCCAGCCACCAACTTTTCAAACCATGGGATATGTCTTTTGCTGCTTATAGACCAGCTGCTAGTTTTTTGTGTTGCTAAGGCGTTCTCTTGGCTCTGCAGTCCACACGGGCTTTCTGTGCTTCAGAGTATCTTTCTGCTGAGCCTTCCTTCCTTAAACCTTCAAAAGAGCCACTGCAGCACATGGGTGAAGGCCCAGAATGTCTTGCAACCCAAGCCTTCAGCAGGGTTCCGATCTGTAATTGGAGAAGGCTGTATCTACCTTAGAGGGGCTCTCTCTCACTTAGACTGCCTTAGCCCACAACTGGTAGGCTACTCAATGAAGTAACATGGGAAAGAGTTGGTTGCCAAAGACTGAAGAGGTCTATGTCTGGGCTCCTTATATTTTCACACATAAGACCACTTATGTGTCTTAAGCAAACACATGAGCCAAGCAGTCATGTGTTTCTTCTCTCCAAAAAAGAACTTACCATTCTCTGGAATTCAGTTCACGTAGGTTAATTTGCATTCTCAGATCTTTGCTAGTTTTTTTTTTTTTTTCTTTTTAAGATTTTACTTATTTAGTTGAGAGAGAGAAAGAGTGTACAAGTAAGGGGGAGGGGCAGAGGGACAAGCAGAACCCCCACTTAGCAAAGAACCTGCTGACAAGGGGCTTGATCCCAGGACCCTGAGATCATGACCTCAGCTGGAACTCTGACGTTTTACTGACTGAGCCACCCAGGCACCCCCCTGCGAGGTTTTTAAATTTTGCAGTTTATCTGACTTGTTCTGCTTGTTAGGGTGAGAGTGGTGGGTTCTGGTTTTCTACATCTGAAGGAGAAGCAGAAGTCCTGCCTGAATTTCAAAGTCACAATCTAACCACACTGCATTTATTCTGGCTGTTTGAGTTTGAGCTGAGAAGTTCACAAAAGGTGTTAAGCAGAGACAAAGGCACCAACTCTGTATCAAGACATGACACAAGGGGCGCCTGGGTGGCTCAGTGGGGTAAGCCTCTGCCTTCAGCTCAGGTCATGATCTCAGGGTCCTGGGATGGAGCCCTGAGTCAGGCTCTCTGCTCAGCAGGGAGCCTGCTTCCCCCTCTCTCCCTGCCTGCCTCTCTGCCTACTTGTGATCGCTCTCTGTCAAGTAAATAAACAAAATCTTTAAAAAAAAAAAAAAAAAGACATGACATAAAACCCTGGAGTTAAATAGTGGGTATGAAAGTATATGAAATGTTAAGTATTTGAGGTGCAATTACAGTGTAGGTAACACTAAGAATTACTGGTATGTAATGCTATATGTCATTGTTTGTGTGATTTCTACACTGTCTCCAACAACTCATTAAAAAACTGATTGTACACATAGCTTTTCCAATCTTTAAATGTGTTCACTTCCTATATTAAGGCACCTTCCCCCATACTTTGTAACCCCAGAGCCATAACTAAATTTACAATTTAAACTAAATCAAGCACAAACAGTCACTGATCATTTTAATATTGGGGATTTTAAAGGACACATTATGAAGAAATTAAAATGCAAAAAGCAGCACAAAGTTAAATTAAATTATTTATTATGGAAAGATTAGTCAATCTAGTTACTTCCCTAAATTCTGCATGAATAAAATATTACACAAAATTTCCTTTTGGGTGATCAGTATATAGATCAGAAACTCCCCAAAGAAGCTATATTAATAAAGTTAACTCATTCCTTATTAATGCTCCAGGCATTTTAACAACATGTGAAGTGAAATATCCACCTCAAAAATTACTTTAATGGTAAGTTATTTCTTTGCTTCATGTACACAATGGATAATTAGTTCAGGAAAAAATCTCAAAGGGAGAAAAAATAGCTAACTGTGAAATTCACACATACTTTTCTTGGATTGGGTACAAATGCTATTCAGGCCAATACCAGGGATGCATAAATTCTTTCTATCCTATTTACAATCCAGTCCTGATTAGTTAGGAGCTCATTTTCCAGTTTGTGAATTATCTAGGTCTTTGATTCTTCTCTTCCCTCTGGCTGATTACCTTTACCATTTCTCTGCTCATTAGCACCTCCACCAGAAGGGGAAGAAAATCCAGGTGAAAAGAAAAACATGAACCTTTCTGAGTACTCTAAAGCTTGACTTTTAAGAAATATTAATTTTCTTTTGTGTGTACACATCAGATGTTTTGTTATCTGAGCATAACAGGTAACATAACATCTGAACATAACAGAAATTCTACCACTTACAACCTGAGTAAAATCCTTAAGAAATTACTACCTTCATCCAGCTATGTCAGATGTGTTCTACAAATGGCTATACAAAATTAGTGAGTTATTATGTCTTGATTTCCTAAAGTCCCTTTCTCACTTCTTGCTTCTAATACTTCCCTTAAGATTTGGGGTTTGCCTTGGGAAAAGGCTCATTGCCAAAAGATTTTTTTTTTCTTTTTCTTCTGTTCTTCTTTTTTCTTTTTTAAATCTTTGCTTTTATCTCTAACACAATTAGGAAATGCACTGTTGGTATAAAACTAGAAGATACTGGTAAAAATAACATACCCTTATTGCTGAATTTCTTCCCTGTTACTGAAATGAATAATTGCAAGTTGCCTATAAATATTATTATTCCTACTAAAATGGCCCTCTTTCTAATGTATATTTTCATAACTTTGGTTCTTAAAATGAAGACAAATCCCACAGAATACAATTTTCTGTCATTTGGAGGGCTCATTGTACATGTTTGTTTTATCAAAGTTTACTTTACTTGTAGGAATGTTTGGTTTGCCTGGTGATTAAATTAGTTGTCCAAGGCCTCTGTGACCATTCTCCTTTTAGCTGGTTTTAATTAACTAGATCTTTTTTTTTTTTTTTTTTTTTTTTTTTTTTTATTTTTTATTTTAATAAACATATAATGTATTTTTATCCCCAGGGGTACAGGTCTGTGAATCATCTGGTTTACACATTTCACAGCACTCATCATAGCCCATACCCTCCCCAATGTCCATTTCCCCACCACCCTCTCCCGTCCCCCTTCCCCCCCGCAACCCTCAGTCTGTTTCTTGAGATTGAGTCTTTTATGGTTTGTCTCCCTCCCAATCCCATCTTTTCATTTTTTCTTTTCCTACCTCCCCCCAAACCCCCCCACCTTGCATCTCCCCTTCCTCATATCAAAGAGATCATATGATAGTTATATTTCTCCGATTGACTTATTTCGCTAAGCATGATACCCTCTAGTTCCATCCACGTCGTCGCAAATGGCAAGATTTCATGTCTTTTGATGGCTGCATAGTATTCCATTGTGTATATATACCACATCTTCTTTATCCATTCATCTGTTGATGGACATCTAGGCGCTTTCCACAGTTTGGCTATTGTGGACATTGCTGCTATAAACATTCGGGTGCACGTGCCCCTTCGGAGCACCACGTTTGTATCTTTAGGATATATACCCAGGAGTGCAATTGCTGGGTCGTAGGGTAGCTCTATTTTCAGTTTTTTGAGGAACCTCCACACTGTTTTCCAGAGTGGTTGCACCAGCTTGCATTCCCACCAACAGTGTAGGAGGGTTCCCCTCTCTCCGCATCCTCGCCAGCATCTGTCATTTCTTGACTTGTTAATTTTAGCCATTCTGACTGGTGTGAGGTGGTATCTCATTGTGGTTTTGATTTGTATTTCCCTGATGCCGAGTGATGTGGAGCATTTTTTCATGTGTCTGTTGGCCATCTGGATGTCTTCCTTGCAGAAATGTCTGTTCATGTCCTCTGCCCATTTCTTGACTGGATTATTTGTTCTTTGGGTATTGAGTTTGATAAGCTCTTTATAGATTTTGGATACGAGCCCTTTATCTGATAGGTCGTTTGCAAATATCTTCTCCCATTCTGTCAGTTGTCTTTTGGTTTTGTTTACTGTTTCCTTTGCTGTGCAAAAGCTTTTGATCTTGATGAAATCCCAATAGTTCATTTTTGCCCTTGCTTCTGTTGCCTTTGGCGATGTTCCTAGGAAGAAGTTGCTGCGGTTGAGGTCAAAGAGGTTGCTGCCTGCATTGTCCTCAAGGATTTTGATAGATTCCTTTCGCACATTGAGGTCCTTCATCCACTTTGAGTCTATTTTCGTGTGTGGTGTAAGGAAATAGTCCAATTTCATTTTTCTGCATGTGGCTGTCCAATTTTCCCAGCACCATTTGTTGAAGAGGCTGTCTTTTTTCCATTGGATATTCTTTCCTGCTTTGTCGAAGATTAGTTGACCATAGAGTTGAGGGTCTATTTCTGGGCTCTCTATTCTGTTCCATTGATCTATATGTCTGTTTTTGTGCCAGTACCATACTGTCTTGATGATGACAGCTTTGTAATAGAGCTTGAAGTCTGGAATTGTGATGCCACCGACTTTGGCTTTCTTTTTCAATATTCCTTTGGCTATTCGAGGTCTTTTCTGGTTCCATATAAATTTTAGGATTATTTGTTCTATTTCTTTAAAAAAAATGGATGGGATTTTGATAGGGATTGCATTAAATGTGTAGATTGCTTTAGGTAGAATAGACATTTTCACAATATTTGTTCTTCCAATCCATGAGCATGGAATATTTTTCCATTTCTTTGTGTCTTCCTCAATTTCTTTCATGAGTACTTTATAGTTTTCTGAGTATAGATTCTTTGCCTCTTTGGTTAGATTTATTCCTAGGTATCTTATGGTTTTGGGTACGATTGTAAATGGGACTGACTCCTCAATTTCTCTTTCTTCTGTCTTGTTGTTAGTGTAAAGAAATGCGACTGATTTCTGTGCATTGACTTTATATCCTGACACTTTACTGAATTCCTGTATAAGTTCTAGCAGTTTTGGAGTGGAGCCTTTTGGGTTTTCCACATATAGTATCATATCATCTGCAAAGAGTGATAGTTTGACTTCTTCTTTGCCGATTTGGATGCCTTTAATTTCTTTTTGTTTTCTGATTGCTGAGGCTAGGACTTCTAGTACTATATTGAACAGCAGTGGTGATAACGGACATCCCTGCCGTGTTCCTGACCTTAGCGGAAAAGCTTTCAGTTTTTCTCCATTGAGAATGATATTTGCGGTGGGTTTTTCATAGATGGCTTTGATAATATTGAGGTATGTGCCTTCTATCCCTACACTTTGAAGAGTTTTAATCAGGAAGGGATGCTGCACTTTGTCAAACGCTTTTTCAGCATCTATTGAGAGTATCATATGGTTCTTACTCTTTCTTTTATTAATGTATTGTATCACATTGATGGATTTGCGGATGTTGAACCAACCTTGCAGCCCTGGAATAAATCCCACTTGGTCATGGTGAATAATCCTTTTAATGTACTGTTGGATCCTATTGGCCAGTATTTTGGTGAGAATTTTCGCATCTGTGTTCATCAAGGATATTGGTCTGTAATTCTCTTTTTTGGTGGGATCCTTGTCTGGTTTTGGGATCAAGGTGATGCTGGCCTCATAGAATGAGTTTGGAAGTTTTCCTTCCATTTCTATTTTTTGGAACAGTTTCAGGAGAATAGGAATTAATTCTTCTTTAAATGTTTGGTAGAATTCCCCTGGGAAGCCGTCTGGTCCTGGACTTTTGTTTGTTTGAAGATTTTTGATGACTGTTTCAATCTCCTTACTGGTTATGGGTCTGTTCAGGTTATCTATTTCTTCCTGGTTCAGTTGTGGTAGTTTATACATCTCTAGAAATGTATCCATTTCTTCCAGGTTGTCAAATTTGTTGCCATAGAGTTGCTCGTAGTATGTTCTTATAATTGTTTGTATTTCTTTGGTGTTGGTTGTGATCTCTCCTCTTTCATTCATGATTTTATTTATTTGCGTCCTTTCTCTTTTCTTTTTGATAAGTCTGGCCAGGGGCTTATCAATCTTATTAATTCTTTCAAAGAACCAGCTCCTAGTTTTGTTGATTTGTTCTATTGTTTTTTTAGTTTCTATTTCATTGATTTCTGCTCTGATCTTTATGATTTCTCTTCTCCTGCTGGGTTTAGGCTTTCTTTGTTGTTCTCTCTCCAGCTCCTTTAGGTGTAGGGTTAGGTTGTGTATTTGAGACCTTTCTTGTTTCTTGAGAAAGGCTTGCACTGCTATATATTTTCCTCTCAGGACTGCCTTTGTTGTATCCCACAGATTTTGAACTGTTGTGTTTTCATTATCATTTGTTTCCATGAATTTTTTCAATTCTTCTTTAATTTCCTGGTTGACCCATTCATTTTTTAGAAGGATGCTGTTTAGTCTCCATGTATTTGCGTTCTTTCCAAATTTCCTCTTGTGATTGAGTTCGAGCTTCAGAGCATTGTGGTCTGAAAATATGCAGGGAATGATCTCGATCTTTTGGTACCGATTGAGACCTGATTTATGACCCAGGATGTGGTCTATTCTGGAGAATGTTCCATGTGCACTAGAGAAGAATGTATATTCTGTTGCTTTGGGATGGAATGTTCTGAATATATCTGTGATGTCCATCTGGTCCAGTGTGTCATTTAAGGCCTTTATTTCCTTGTTGATCTTTTGCTTAGATGATCTGTCCATTTCAGTGAGGGGAGTGTTAAAGTCCCCTGCTATTATTGTATTACTGTCGATGTATTTCTTTGATTTTGTTATTAATTGGTTTATATAGTTGGCTGCTCCCATGTTAGGGGCATAGATATTTAAGATTGTTAGATCTTCTTGTTGGACAGACCCTTTGAGTATGATATAGTGTCCTTCCTCATCTCTTATTATAGTCTTTGGCTTAAAATCTAATTGATCTGATATAAGGATTGCCACCCCAGCTTTCTTCTGATGTCCATTAGCATGGTACATTGTTTTCCACCCCCTCACTTTAAATCTGGAGGTGTCTTCGGGTCTAAAATGAGTTTCTTGTAGGCAGCATATTGATGGGTTTTGTTTTTTTATCCATTCTGATACCCTGTGTCTTTTGATTGGGGCATTTAGCCCATTAACATTCAGGGTAACTATTGAGAGATATGAATTTAGTGCCATTGTATTGCCTGTAAGGTGATTGTTACTGTATATTGTTTCTGCTTCTTTCTGATCTACTACTTTTAGGGTCTCTCTTTGCTTAGAGGACCCCTTTCAATATTTCCTGTAGAGCTGGTTTGGTGTTTGCAAATTCTTTCAGCTTTTGTTTGTCCTGGAAGCTCTTTATCTCTCCTTCTATTTTCAATGATAGCCTAGCCGGATATAGTATTCTTGGCTGCATGTTTTTCTCGTTTAGTGCTCTGAATATGTCATGCCAGTTCTTTCTGGCCTGCCAGGTCTCTGTGGATAGGTCCGCTGCCAATCTAATGTTTTTACCCTTGTATGTTACAGACTTCTTTTCCCGGGCTGCTTTCAGGATTTTCTCTTTGTCGCTAAGACTTGTAAATTTTACTATCAGGTGACGAGGTGTGGACCTATTTTTATTGATTTTGAGGGGCGTTCTTAGCATCTCCTGGATTTTGATGTTTGTTCCCTTTGCCATATTAGGGAAATTCTCTCCAATAATTGTCTCCAATATACCTTCTGCTCCCCTCTCTCTTTCTTCTTCTTCTGGAATCCCAATTATTCTAATGTTGTGTCGTCTTATGGTGTCACTTATCTCTCGAATCCTCTCCTCGTGTTCCAGTAGTTGTTTGTCTCTCTTTTGCTCAGCTTCTTTATTCTCTGTCATTTGGTCTTCTATGTCACTAATTCTTTCTTCTGCCTCATTTATCCTGGCAGTGAGAGCTTCCATTTTTGATTGCACCTCATGAATAGCTTTTTTGATTTCAACTTGGTTAGATTTTAGTTCTTTTATTTCTCCAGAAAGGGCTTTTATCTCTCCGGAGAGGGTTTCTCTAATATCTTCTATGCCTTTTTCGAGCCCGGCTAGAACCTTGAGAATTGTCATTCTGAACTCTAGATCTGTCATGCTACCTATGTCTGTATTGATTAGGTCTCCAGCCTTCGGTACGGCCTCTTGTTCTTTTTTTTGAGGTGAGTTTTTCCGCCTTGTCATTTTGTCCAGGTAGGATTTGCTTTCTCCTGCTGTGGAATTCCGCTGTTCTTGGTGACTGAAGTTGGTTTTGGATCGGTTTCTTGTTGATCTTCTGGGGGAGGGGCCTGTTGTAGTGATTTTCAAGTGTCCTTGCCGCAGGCGGAATTGCACCGCCCTTGCCAGGGGCCGGGCTAAGGAATCCGCTCGGGTTTGCTTTCGGGAGCTTTTGTTCCCTGAGCGCTTTCCGTAGAGTTCCGGAGGACGGGAATGAAGATGGCGGCCTCCCAATCTCTCGGCCCGGAGGAGCCGAGAGCTTGGGGTTCCGCTCCTCAGTGCGCTCTCAGAGCAAAGCGCCCAACAGTCCCGCCTCCCTGGCTTGCGGTCGCGCCTCGAGGAAAGCAGTCAATTGTTGGAGCTGGAGAAAAGCGCCGGGTCGCTTTTGTCTCCGTGGCCTCCGGCCGCGCTCCGAGCCCACCCAGCCTGCGACCGGCACAAGGTAACCCTGGGCTTAGAGCTCACTCCTCGGCTTTGTCGCTATAGCCGGCTTCCCCGCTCCAATACCTGCGAGCTCTGCGGCACTCAGACACCCCCAGTCCTTCTGTGACCCTGCGGGTCCTGGGGTTATGCTGACCCCGCCTGGGTTTCCCCCCAGTTTAGCCTCTGGAGCGATGTCTCCCACTGGAGCCGACTTTTAAAAGTCCCGATTTTGTGCTCCGTCGCTCCGCCGCTTGCCGGGTGCCGGCCCCTCCCCCCGGGGTCTATCTTCCCGTCGCTTTGGATTCACTTCTCCGCAGGTCCTACCTTTCAGAAAGTGATCGATTTTCTGTTTCTGGGATTGTTGCTCTTCTTCTCTTTGATTTCCCGTTGGATTTGTAGGTGTTCACAATGGTTAGATAAGCTATCTAGCTGATCTCCTGCTACCCGATGTCGTCTCAGCCTGCTACTTCTCCGCCATCTTGACTCCTCCCAATTAACTAGATCTTATTTGTGGGTCTCAGATACAGCCTCAAATTCTGCTTAAATGAATCAACTATCCAACCATAAATAATGGCTAAAAATGAAAAACAGTCATTATATCACTGTACAGACCTTTAAAACAGCACTGCTAAGTTTCTGTTTGTTTAACTATCTTAAAGAATAAAGAGAATACTTTCAAGTAAATGTCTTAAAAGACCTAAGAGGAAAATATGAAAATAGTTCCTTCTGAAAAATAAATCTCTGGAATACTCCCTGTAGGGTGCAATGTAAAAGAATAAAATACCTAGTGGCAAAAAAAGAACCTGGGGGAAAAATGTTGTCTACCAGCAAGCTCCCATCACCCCCCCCCCCAAGTAAAATAGGATAAGTATTTTTCGACAAAGTAAATCCAACACATATAATTGCAGTATCTTATGTTAAATAAAAACCTTTATGTTACCTCCTACTTTTTTTTTTTTTTAAGATTTTATTTATTTATTTGACAGACAGAGATCACGAGTAGGCAGAGAGGCAGGCCGAGAGAGAAGAGGAAGCAGGCTCCCTGCTAAGCAGAGAGCCCAATGCGGGGCTCGATCCCAGGACCCTGGGATCATGACCTGAGCCAAAGGCAGAGGCTTAACCCACTGAGCCACCCAGGAACCCCATACCTCCTACTTTTAAGCCTCTCATAAAACAGTGGTGCTTTTTTTTCTAAGATGTTTTTAAATGGGCCCTTTATTTATTTATTATTATTTTTTTAAAAGGCTATTTACTTATTTATTTGACAGAGAGAGACAGAGACAGAGAGAGAAAGCACAAGCAAGGGGAGCAGCAGGAACAGGAAGCAGGAAAAGCAGGCTCCCCAAGGAGCAGGGAGCCCGATGTGGGGCTCAATTCCAGAACCCCAGGATCATGACGTGAGCCAAAGGCAATTGCTTAACTAACTGAGCCACCCAGACGCCCCTAAATGGGACCTTTAAATAACAAAATATATTTTAGGGACTTACAGGAGCAAGGGGAGGAGAGTAGAAGGTTTTACTTTATCCTTTCTCTCTCTCCTGGTTTCCCAAATATTTTAGGAGAAGAATACATTTGAGTTGAGTTCTCCACAAAAAACTTTAGAAAGGATGAGAGATTACCAAATTGGTATTAAGTAAGTGAGCCCACTGAATGAAACTCCAGGTGTTTGAGTATGGACTTGGTTTCATTTTAAGACATGGTCCGGTTACAGTTACGTAGCAAACATGTATAACTTATAAATTGTTTCCATTGACTCTCTCATGAGCTAGTTTATACCAAAAAAAGAATTTAAACTCAATTCATCATCACCATCCCCGGGGTCTCTTTCTGCATGGTTCAATGTGTTCCATGCCATATTTCCATATGGAGGAGACAATATTGTTACCCAAAAGGCAGCCTGACAAATTACAAAGTAAAGGAGAGTTTGAGAAAAAGTATGTTGTATGCAGTTAATGATTGTAAAATGTGATTATGTTAAAAGCTTTGATAAATTTTCTTCTGATTTTTCCTTTACTGAGAGAAATGAACGACTAGCATTTTAATCTCCCACAAAGCAGAAGCTCAAAAATTGACCCAACATTTCTTTTTTTTCTTAAAACAGCATAAGGTCATTTTAACATGTTAATTCCCATGAGTCAATATCAAAGTGAACGTTACCAGAATGCTAGACAATTTTGTGGAGGATAATAATTGCCTGGTGGCTCAGACAATGGGGTAGGGATTGAGGAGCTCAGTGACAGGAGTTTACCCATGCAACTAAGTTCAGAATTAATTACCAGGAAACAATCCACGAAAAGTGGCATTATAATTTTAAATTGAACCTATTTTTAAACAGATTTATTGGCATATAATTTTACATGTGATATGCATATTCTATATATGTTATATGTAGTATGTTATATAAATTATATATAATTCCATATGTTATATATACATAAATTGCCTATGTTATATATGTACAATTCTTTATATGTTATATAATGTATAACATAAAATAAATTGTACATATTTAAAGCAGGTGTATTTACTTTGAAGCCATCACAATCAAGATGATTAACATGTTTATCATGCCCCACGTATAGGAGTCTTCTAGCTGCATATCCTCACTAACATTAAATTTTAGACATTCTAATAGGTGTATATTTCACTGTGGTTTTAATTTGCTTTTCTATAATGACTAATGATGTTGAGCACATTTTCATTTGCGTATTTATCATTCATAATCTGCCATGGTGAAGTATCTGCTCAAATTTTTTTTGCTCGAAGTGAGGAGGGTTATTTCCTTTCTTACTATGGGTTTTGAAAGTTCTTTAAATATTCTGGACTAAAAAAATATTCTGGATATAAGTCCTTCATCAAATATATGATACATTTTCTTCTATTCTGGTTTGTTTTTTCACTTCCTTAACAACAGGTTTAGAAGAGCAAAACATTCTAATCATGTCATTTTTTTTTTTTTTTCCTTTGAAGCACTGTGCTTTTGGTATGTATCTAAGAAATGTTTGCCTAACCTAAGGTCACAAGAATTTTCTCCAATATTTTCTTTATGAAGTTTTATAGTTTTAGGTTTTTTGTTTAGGTCTATGACTACTTTGAATGAATGTTTATATATCATGTCATATATGAGTCAACATATACTTTTTTTGAATATGGATACCCAATTTTACCAGCATCTTTTGTTGAAAAGACTATAATTCGTCCACTGGATTTCCTTTTTGCAGCATAGCCAAAAATCAGTTGCTCATACAACTAATGTGTGAGTTTTTCTGGGGCTTCTTATTCTCCATTAGTCTATTTGTATATTTATTTTTAGGCCAGTATCACCCTATCTTGATTCCTGTAGTTTTAAAATAAGTCTTGAAATGAGAAATTTTTAGACTTCCAAATTGGTTCTTTTTAAATGGTTTTGGCTACTATAATTTCCATAGGAATTTCAAAATCAACTTGTGAAATCCCACCAAAAAAATAATGCTAACATTTTGATTAGGATTGCATTTTATCTTTACATCAGTATGGGGATACTTGACATCTTAACAATACGAACTCTTCCAATCATTGAACACAGTATAGCCTCCCATTTATTTAGGGCATCTTTGATTTCTATCAGCAATATTTTGTAGTTTTCAGAGTTCATGTCTTTCAGATCTTTGTCAGATTTATCTCTATTTCATATATCTGCTGCTATTGATATATTAATATAATATATTTATTTTAGTTTCCAATTGTCTATTGCTAGCATATAAAAAGTTTGATTGGGGGTGCCTGGGTGGCTCAGTGGGTTAAAGCCTCTGCCTTCAGCTCAGGTCATGATCCCAGGGTCCTGGGATTGAGCCCTACATCGGGCTCTCTGCTCAGCAGGGAGCCTGCTTCCCCCTCTCTCTCTGCCTCCTCTCTGCCTACTTGTGATCTCTATCTGATAAATTAGAAAAATCTTAAAAAAAAGTTTGATTGATTTTTATAAATTGATCTTGTATCTTGTAACCTTGCCAATAAACTCATTTATTATTTAAAGTAGTATTTTAACAGGCCATGTCCAGGATGAAGTGAGTTAGGCATTCTCCTGGGGTAAAAATTTAAGAGAGTACAAGAAAAGTTGTTAGTGAAGATAAACACGATTTTAATGGAGTATTTTTAAAAAATCAAATCTGAGGGCACATGGGTAGCTCAGTCAGTTAGGCGTCTGCCTTTGGCTCAAGTCATGATTCCAGGGTCCTGGGATCAAGCTCCATGTCGGGCTCCCTACTCATTGGGGAGTCTGCTTCTCCCTCTGCCTGCCACACTCCCTACTTGTGCACTCCTTCTCTTTCTCTCTCTTTCTCTCTCTGTCAAATAGATAAATAAAATCTTTTTTTTTTTTTTAAATCAAGTCCAAAAACAACAGCCTATAAGCTAGCTGCTGCTTTTGTAAATAAAGTGGTTTTATTGGTACATTTAATCACATTTTCTACATAAACAATCATGTCATCTGTGAATGAAAAACAGTTTTACTTCTTTCTTTGAAATCTGCATGTCTTTTTTTGTTGTTGTTGTCATCCTCTTATTTAACGGAACAGAAACTTTAGCACAATGCAGAATAGTAGTGGTGAGAGCAGATACCCTTATCTTATTTCTGTTAGAAAGAAAATGTTCAGTCTTTCACCATCAACTGTGATACTACCTTTGGTTTTTTTTATTTGTTTTAATGCTTTCTGCTAAGTTAAGGAATTACCCTTCTATTCTTAGTTTGGTGAAATTTCTTTTAAGTTAGAAACAGATTTTTAGATTTCTTAAATTGTTTTTGTTTGGTTTATGGAGATAATTATATAATTTATATTGTTGTTGTCATTGTTGCTTTTATTTAGTTTGTCATTTCTGTGAATTACAATAGTCTCAAATGTTAAACCTACTTGGAATTCTTGGGACAGACTTCATTTGGTCATAATATATTAATAATATTTATATATTATTGGATTATATTTGTTAAAATTTGTTTAGAACTTTTTCGTCTATGTTCATGAAGGACAATGGTTCATACTTTTCCTGTCCTATCTTTGTCAAGTTATGATGCTAGGGTGTTGGTACCAAAGATTTAGTTGGGAAGTATTTCCCCTGCTTTACTTTTCTGAATGAGTGTGTGTAGAATTGGCATTATTTTTTCATAAATAGTTGGTAGAATCTACCCATGAAGCCATCTGGGCCTGCAGTTTTCTTCATAGAAATGTTTGGAACTATAAATTCAATTTCTTTACTATTATCTATTGCTTCTTGAGTAAGCTTTAATAATTTCTCTCTTTCATGGACGCTGACCAGTTTATTTGCATAAAATTATTGATAATATTTTATAGTTTTTCTTTTAATATGCATAGAATCTGCAGTGGTGCTACTTCTCTCATTTCCTATACTGATAATTTGTGTTTCTTCTCTCCTTTTACTTTCATCAATCTGGCTGTTTTATCAATTTCAGCTGTTCTTGCAATGACTTTTGCAAAGCTTTACTCTCCTTGATATTCTCTATTGTTTTTCTTGTTTTCTTATCAATTTCCTCCACTGATCTTCATTATATCCTTATTTTATTTACTTTGAGTTTAGTTTGTTCTTCTTTTTCTAGTATGTAGAGATGGAAGTTGCAATAATTAATTTGAGAACTTTCTTCACTTCTGATTATATGTGTTTGATGCTATAAATTTTCCTACTAGTAATGCTTTTATGACATACCAAAAATTTTAATATTTTATATTTTAATTTTCACTCAATTCAAAATAATTTCAATTTCTCTTATGATTTTTTTCCTTTACTCAAAGGTAATTTAGATGTTTTATTTATTTTTTAAATATTCTGGGGATTTTCCAAATACATTCCTGTTGTGGTCAAAATACATACCTCAGATGAACTGAACTTTTTAAAATTATTAAGACTTCTTTTATTGCACAGAATATAGCTTGTTTTAGTAAACAGTATGGATGTATTTGTAAAGACTGTGTATTCTGTTGCTATGGGTGACATGTCCAATAAATGTCAATTAGATAAGTCGACATCATTTTTCAAATTCTGAATAGCCTCACTCCATTGTTTTATTAATTATTTACTGGTAGGTATTAGAATCAACAGTGATTCTGAGTTTTTCTATTGTTCCTTCCTGTTCTATCAGTTTTTGCTTCATGTATCGTAAAATCTTGTTACTAAGTGCAAAAACCGTAGGACTGCTATTATTTCTGGATGAACTGACCATTTCATCATTATAAAATGATTCTTTTTGTCCCTGGTAATAATCTCTGCTTTGATATTTACTTTGTCTGCTATTAATATTATAAGATTTTTTTATTAGAGTTATAATGGTATATCTTTTTCCATTGTTTCAATTTTCTATTTATGTCTTCATATTTAAACTTTATTTTATTTTATTTATTTTTTTTTTTTTGGTAAGCAGTACATATAGTTGAGTCATGCTTTTCCGTCCAATCTGAAAATCTCTGCCTTTTAATGGGGGATGTTTAGACCACTTACATTTAATGTGATTATTGATACAGTTAGGTTTAACTCTATCACCTTACTACAGGGTTTCTATCTGCATTGTCTCTTTTTTATAGCCCTTCTCTCTTTTTCTGCCTTCTTTTGGTACTCTGTGTGATTCTATTTTATATCTCTATTGTTGCTTTTTAGCTTTTTAGCTATTGTTAGCTTTTTAACATAATTCTCCTGCATTACTTTATTGGTTGTTTAGAGCTCAGAGCATACATCTTTAAGTCATCAGTCTATCTCCAAGTGATAAAAAACTTTACATAAGGAATTAGAAGCTTACAGTAGTATAATTCCATTTCTTCCTCACAACTTTTGTACTATTATCATATTTTTTACCTTAATATATTTTATAAACCACAGACTGTTCTATATTTTTGTTTAAGCAACCAATTCTCTTCTAACATGAATTAAGTTTATAGTTACAAATTCTGGCACTCTTCATTCCTTTGTGTAGGTCCATATTTCAACCTAGCATCATTTTACTTTCTACCTAAAACATTTAAAAAAATATTTCCTGTGGTGCCAATCCCTCAGTGATGAATTCTTTTAGTCTTTTTGTGTTTGAAAAGGAATGTATTTCATCTGCATTTTTTTAAGATTATTTATTTGAGAATGAGAGAGAGAGAGAGCGAGAGAGAGCATGAGAGGGAAGAAGGTCAGAGGGAGAAGCAGACTCCACCCGATGTGGGACTCAGCCCTGGGACTCTGCGATCATGACCTAAGCCAAAGGCAGCCACTCAACCAACTGAGCCACCCAGGTCCCTTGTATTTTTGAAAGATGTGTTTCTGAATTTTGAAATCTAGATGAACAGTTGTCATTTTTTTCTTTCAGCACTTGAAAGTTGTCTTCTAGCTTGTGTTGTTTCTGACAACAAATCAAAAACAATAACCTTTATATTTATTCTTCCATACGGAACATACTTTCTGTCTTCACTTTTAAAATTTTCTCTTTGTCACTGGTTTGATTAATTTGATTATGATATACTCCTTGGTGTAATTTTCTTCATGTTTCTTATACCTGGAGCTCAAGTTTCTTGTTTGTTTGTTTGGCAAATGGGAAGGCTTGTAGCTTTATGTAAAACTGGGAAAACTGGGGCCATTTTTTTCTTCAAACTTTGAAAATTCCAGTACATATGAGGCCACTTGAAGTTGTCCCTAGCTCACTAACAGTATGTTTACTCCCCACTCCCCAACACACCCCCACCCCTGCATGCATGCTACTTTAGATAGTTTTTATTGCTACATTTTCAAGTTGACTAATCATTTTTTCCGCAGTGCCTAACATGCTGTTAATAACTACCGGTGTATTTTTCATCTTATTCATTGTAGTTTTCATTCTGGAAGTCTGGTTTAGTGGGGGTTTGTTTGTTTGTTTTTATCTATGTTCCTTCTCTTAACTTAGTTTTTGAACATATGGAATATAGTTGTAATGATGCTTTAATACATTTGCATGCTAATTTTAACATCCCATCAGTTTTGGCACAGTTTTCATTGGTTTTCCTCTTATTTGGGGTTATATTTTCCTACTTTCTTACATGATTGGTAATTTTTAAAAATTTAAATTCAATTAACCAACACATAGTATACCATTAGTTTCAGATGTAGTGTTCAACAATTCATCAGTTGTGTATTACATCCAGTGCTCACCATGTAATGTGCCCTTCTTAATGCCCATCACCTGGTTACCCCATCCCCCAACCTACCTTCCCTCCAGCAACCCTCAGTTTGTTTCCCATAGTTAAGAGCCTTTCATGGTTTGTCTCCCTCTCTGATAGGTAATTTTTAATTGAATACCAAACACTGTGAACTTTATCTTATTTGGTCCTAGGTATTTTGTATTCCTATATCCTTTAATTTTATTCTGAGCTTCAGTTAAGTTACTTGGAGATATTTTGATCCTTTCAGGTCTTGCTTTTAAAGTTTGATGGGCATGACTAAAGCAGTGCTCCTCAGCCTGTGGCTAATTTTGAATCACAGGGTTTTCTAGTCTGGCTAGCAGGAAGAGTCATTATTCCCAGATGCATTTGAGAACTGACTACCTGTCCCTCTAATCCATTCAGAAAGTTCTTTCTATAGTCCCTCCTAATTCACTCACTTGCATGAGCTGATCTGCATTCTGCTGAACACTCAAAAGAGACGTTCTGCAGGGCTTTGGAGAGTTCACTATATGTAGTTCTCTGCTTTCTGATGTTCTCTCTTGTGAATCCTAACCACCTTGGTCTTTCTGGACAGTTCTGTCTCAACTCAGAGAGATCCCTGGGTTCTGCTCCTTGCAATGTGGCCTGGAAACCTTCTTGAGCAAAGGCAAAGCTCAGTTCCTTAGTCTTCCATCTCTCGGTGACTACATCTTTATCAACTGATGTTCCAGGTCTTAAAAACTGTTGTTTCATATATTTTATAAGTTTTCTTTTATGTTGCTGTCTCAGTTGGGATGGTAAATCTAGTGCCTATTACTCCATCTAAACTGTAGCTAATGTTTTCTTTTAAGGAACTAGGAATATTTTATCTCAAAAACAAAAACAAAAACAAACAAACAAACAAAAAAAAACAACTTGGCTACATGGAGCCAGAAATGAATCAGAGAACTATCAGCTACATTATGTATTCTGGTTCATTTTGGCTACTCTTGCTTTGTAGAACTAAACATATTTTAAATTTTCTTTGTTTCTATGCTGACACTAAGAAAATAACTCATTATTTAAGTCTTGTTTTAATTGGTAACTAAGTCAAAAGAATGAATGATATTAAAGCACAGAAGTATAATGAATACAACACTGAGCAAAGAATCAGACTTTATATTCTATGACATATAATAAACTCAAGTTCAGAAGAACCATTAAAAAGCATATTTAGTGAGTTAGTTTTTAATTTTTAGTTGGTAATTATTTCTATAATAGTGACTTTTATGTGAATTGTTCAAAAATGCTTTGAAAATCAACTGCCAATATACTTCAAGAGCTAAAAATATGCTGTTACCTTTGACTTACCAAATCCCTCTTTCAGAATATTTTATGGAAACCAGTTATTATATTAAGTAGGAATAAAAGCTAAATGCATAAAGGTAACCTATGCAATGTAATTTATAGTGGTGAATAACTGCAATGTGCCAAACATATTATATACAACATCTCATTTAATTTGTACAACCTCTGAGAATAGTTATTGTAATTGCACAAATGAGGAAGTTGAGGTTGAGAGTGCCAATAGCAAGTCAGAAGACAAGCTGAAATTCAAATCCATTCTGACTTAAAACTTATGCTTTTAGCTTTTGACTCTATCACATCTAGGAAAATGAAAATTGGTATTTGTTAGGGTAATGGATATGGATTAGTTTACCTCCATCCACCCTAACTTTTAAAATTTCCATTACTATTATGATTGATTTTTATTTTATATTTTTGTAGACTAGATAGATCTTTTTTAAAAAAAAAAAACATTAAAGTAATGTCATCAGATAATTGTCCTGGATTTTAGCAAAGAAGGGAAGTTGGGAAGTATCTATGTCCTCTAGAATTCATGGTGTAAAGAAGGAAGGAGTTCCCTGGGGATATACTAACCTTCCCTTCAATAACTGCTCTAGCAGTTTCCTAATTTATTTAAAATAAATCAACATGGGAATGTGTAGAAATTGACAGAAATAGAGACTTGAGAATCTTAAAAAATTCCAGAGGGAGCAAAGGAGGAATCCCTCCAATGCAGGGATGCTTACATTTCTGTTGGTGAATATCCTCTTCAGGATATGAGGGGGAAAGGGCCAAGGTCATTTTTATGGTTTATAAGGTCTGTGATAAGAAAACAATGGTTTAATAAAAAAAGAAAGCAAAAATAACAACCCTGTACTGGTCATTGTTGGCCTGACAACATATATATTATAGTGTTAATCTGTTACTATTACTAAATTTTATCTTTCTAAATAGATTGAGAGGGGGGTAACAAAATCTCCTTCTTTTTTTTTTTTTTTAAGATTTTATTCATTTTATTGACAGAGAGAGACACAGTGAGAGAGGGAACATAAATTCCCATGGAGCAGGGAGTCTGATGCAGGGCTTGATCCCCGGGCCCTGGGATCATGACCTGAGCTGAAGGCAGCCACTTAACGACTGAGCCACCCAGGCGCCCCCAAATCCCCTTATTTCTAATGAGTGAGACTTAATTATGAATAATCCAAAGAAAAGAAAGCCTGCTCCTGCTGAGTCAGGCTTCTTGGTGCCATAGGAAGACTGCAGGAGTTATGGGGTGATGAACATCCATTGAATAAGCAGTGAGCATCTTCCTTCTTAGAGGATCCATAGATCCAACTGAATCTCTTGACTCCCTATTTTCAAATACAGAACTTAAGATGGGACCAGGTAACAGTTCAAACCAAGGTCCACATTGAGTCACTGACCTTGTTTTCTAAAGTCAGCTACATCCCTGCAAAGCAGTAAACATTGAGCTATAAAATGTCCCGTGCTGGGACTAATGACAAAATAATGGTTGGCTGATGACAGACTTCTTTCTTTGTCCAATAAAAGGATTTTATTTTCTATTTGAGAGTCTGTGGTTAAGAGAGCTCAATATAATTGACCCATCTGAGTGGGTGGGTAAGGGAGGACTGAAATAACATCACTCCTATTTCTGCAGGTTCTTTAGAGCCAAGTTAAATACCCCTTCAAGGTGTAAAGGGAAGATTTTCAGTTCCAGTGACTTCACTTACTGTGTGACACAGTGCCCTGTGCAATGCGATGTTTTGAAAAGTCAGTTTCCTCATCCAGAAACTGAGGAAAAACTCTGCTTCACAGATATATGAAGCCCACAGTTCCTAGCACCTATAAACAGCTCTCAAGTTCTGATACAGAACATTTATAAATATTTAATGATATATGTCAAGGGTTATGAATGATGCTAGTTTTATACACAGTAAAATTAATTGATGAACTTTGTAAAAAATACACACACACACACCACTTACACATGCATGCCAAGCATGCACACACATATACACAGAGGTATACTCATTGTATCCATGCCAGAATTTCTGAAATGACTGAACTAGAACAGGGTCTAACCATAAACACCTTTTCTGAAGCTTCCCAAGTGATTCTAATATTCCCCAGGAACTGAGAACCACTGGACAAAGGTTCTTTATCTGAGGTACACAGAATTCTTGATAGAATGCAGGAAATTCATGAACTTGGGTGGAAAAAACTTAGACCTTTATTTTCACTAACCTCTGCTGAAATTTAGCATTTCCTCCTGTATACAACAAACCACAGTAGCACTATCAATACCTGTAACTTTGCACTGACAGAAGCCATGGAAAATCACACAGTTGTCACAGATATCTCACCATGTCACTGACAGTCGCCATTATATGTCAAAATTACAGAACTCTAATAACTATTGGTAATCTAATAACTATTAGATCTGCCACCAGGCTGTATTTCTAGTGACTTATTAAAGAGGAACATGCATTACTATAAGGTATTCTTTAAAATGAGTTGAGCATTCTATTTTACTACAATGGGAATCCTTTGCAAACTACCAAATTGGGTTTTACACATTCAAGAACATTCTGAAGAAAGCCCTTTAGGTTTCACAAGGGGTATAAGGAGTCCATGGCACACACGCACACATGGAGAGTTAAGAACTCTGTATTTAGAGGCTATTGGTCAGGAAAGCGCTTTCGGGAATGCTGATGAAGAACAACTTCTTTGGAATAATTTTGAACTTAATGTGCGTAATGCTGATTTCCCAGTAATGAACTGAGAAAGGGTTTCAGCAGAATGAGGTGTATTGTAATAGAAGTATATTTACATATCAATTGTTCTTCCTTTATTAATTTCTCTAACAAAGCCATCACTCCCTTTTCTATCTTCACCAGCTAATTCACTGCTGAATCCCTATCTTTTGCCTAACTCTTACTTTAGCTGCCACAAATGATAGAAAATGTCAGTCTTTGTTTGCTAATTCAGTGCATTCAGACAAAATGCAGCATGTATTTTTTTTTTTGGTAAAATTTTTTTTTCAAAGTCTAAAATATATGGTTCCTAAGGCTTTTGCAGTGAGAATGAAAGGATTCACTTAAAATTGATTTCTGTAAGCCCTAATTATACAGTACATTTCATAATAAGCATTGCAAAATCTCAGCTTAGGAACAAAAAAAAAAACAAAAACTCTTAGTAATAATTGTCACTACAATGATCAGTGTGCCAAATTTAATTCACAGATAAATAAAAGGAAACCTTGAAAGCTGGGCAGAAGTCTAGTATAAGTGTAGGCTTTGGTGTAACTCTGTGATAGTTAAGAAACAAGCCCTTATAATATATTTCAGGATCTCTTTATATTCATGATGTTCTTCCAGCTGTCTCCTCAAGTTCATGGTCAACTGGTGCCTGTTCTCTCTGGAAAGAGAGATACTAGCTGCTGATATCCGCTGACCTACATCCCTTCTCCACAACCCCCAGAATAATTTCTTTTTCAGAAGTTAGCCCTTGCTTAGAAGCTGCCACAGTGGGTTGAATTATCTGATCCCTGTCATTAAAGGTGGCAGCCACGCACTTGAGAATGATGTGGGAAAACTCCAGTGAGAGTGATAATTAAACTTGGAAAATGAAGGGTCACCTTCTTTCATTCAGCTCATTGGGTTTGGCATCAGAGTAATTCCAAAACAGTGGGGGATATTCTACTCTCAGCATGGCAATATCTAGGTGCAACACATTATTTCCATGGGTTCAAATGGGAATGCCATTTTAATTGTATTTAAAATGTTATCTTTGATATGGAGAATAAAAATGTTAGAAATTGGTTCTAAGAATATAGAAAAAGAATAATGAATATAATCTAAAAGGTGAAAGAATTAGAAACAAGAAATGCAAGCATTGTTTCCTCTGACGAAAAAGCATTATAGGAGAAGAAAATTGTTTCCAGGGAAATTGAAAAGAACATTTAAATGTGCCTCTTCTTCCTGGGCGTGGAATCACAAAGCGAAGGTTTCATCTCAGCTTTCTTGCTTACTTACTGTCATTTCTTGGAGGCCATTATTTAACATCTCACTCCTGCCCAGAAGAGGGTAGACAGAACTTAAGACAAGCCATTGGTGGGAGTTCTCTTCCAGGAAAAAATGATTTTTTTTTTCAGATACACTGGTGTATCTAAATACTATAGAAGCAATATTTGGGGAAATTATATTTCAAACTATTCTTATGCTGCGTTAAAAAGTCATATTGAAATTTTAAAGGCCTGAAATGACACTACAGTAGGTACATTAGAGAATACTATTGTTAGAAAGGAGCACAGATGCTAAAAGCAAGTTTCAAGTTCAAATTCTGTTTTCACTGTATATAATAATCCCAACCTGATCCATGGGGGATATGTTCCAAGACCTCCAGTGGCTACTTGAAACCATGGGTAGCACTAAACCCTCTAAATACTGTGCTTTTTCCTATACGTACATACCTATGATAAAGATTTAATTTATAAATTAGGCAGAATAAGAGATTAACAATAATAACTAATGATAAAATAGAACAATTATAACAGCGTACTGTAGTAAAAGTTGTGTGAATGTGATCTTTCTCTCTCTCTCTCAAAATACCGTATTGTACTGTCTTCACTCTTCTCGTGATGATGTGAGAGGATAAAGTGTCTATGTGAGGAGATGAAGTGAGGTGAATGACATAAGCACTGTGACAGAGCTTTAAGCAGCTACTGACTTTCCAAACAATACAACAGAAGGAGGATCATCTGCTTTCGGACCATGGCTTGACTGCAGGTAACTAAAACCACAGAAACTATAACTGTGGATGAGTGGGGAACACTGTATTAGCTGTGTAACTCTGGGCATGCTACTTAACTTCTGTGTTTCCTCTCAGTTTCCTCTCTGTGAAATAGGGAAAGTAATAGTACTTATCTTATAAGATTGTTTAAAGAGTGAGTGTTAAAATATATAAGGCAGTTATAACAGTACCAAGTACAATTTAATTTAATCTTATAAGAACTCAAGCTTATTGTGATTGGTATTATGTCACTGCACGTTCAGTACCTGGTATAATACTCAAACCTGTAGACCATGTTTAAAAATTTATTTATAGGAATGCCTGGGTGGCTCAGTTGGTTAAGCATTTGCCTTCAGCTCAGGTCATGATTCCAGGGCCCTGGAATCAATCCCCACATTGGGCTCCTTGCTCAGCCGGGAGCATGCTTCTCCCTCCCAATCCTCTCCTTGCCACTCCCCCTACTTGTGCACTCTCTCTCTGACAAATAAATAAATAAAATCTTAAAAAATATATATATATGTATAAAATAAAAATATATATACATATGTGTGTATATATAATGTGTGTATATATAATAATATACACAATAATAATTTTGTGTATATATAATGAATATATATATATATATGCATATGTGTGTGTGTGTGTGTGTGTGTATTTATGATTCTTCTTATGGTTGACCCACTTTTTGTCCCAGTCATTCTGAGAAAAACTTCCCATGAAATTTGGGTCCTTTAAAAAACAAACAGCTCAACCTAACTATTATTAGAGTTGATTGTATAATGTGAACACAGAGATGATTTGCAACATCATTTTCAGAAAGTGAAAAATTCCTAATGAACAGAAGCTATAGGTTTCATATGGGTCTTCACAGTTCCCTTCATATCCGAAGGTTTGACTTGAGGAAGATTAATTATATTCTAAGTGTCTAAATTTTGTTTCAATATAGGAAAACCTTGAAACAAGTAGGACTTTCTAAAACAGAAAAAAGAAAAACAAAACTTGATGGGTTAGACAACAGTATGATAGCAGAAGTCCCTTTGTAAGGTTTTCTAATTAACCAGTTTGTGGGAAAACAGCCACAAATTTCATTAGATTTTAAAACATTTATCATTAGAATACTTAAACCATTCCAATCTTCGAATCTTTTCTACAAATAAAGACACACATGGCTCAAACCTCAGCCTCCATTCATCACCAGCTCTGAGACAGAAAATAAGATGGAGAGAGGGAATGTGTGTGTGTGTGTGTGCGCGCGCGTGCGTGCGTGCGCACACATGCGCACACGTGTGCATATGTGCACTGAAGTGAGGGGAGGGGAGAAAAAAATGAATGAATGACATCAAGAACAACTGTAACCACCTACTGAAGAGAAAATACCATCTATAGGTTAAAAAACTACTGGCAACATATAAAAATCCATAAAGAAATGAAATATATATAATCTTTATATACAGTACTTTTAAAGAAAGGGTTTTATAAAAAATAGTGACTCCTTTAGTATAAAAGTATTAAAATTATTTGGTAAATTATTTCCCACTGACAAAACATAAATACACTATATACGAAGATATTCTGCTTCTGCCTCAGATTTATATTTAAAATGATTTATAGTCTGCAATTTCTTCCTAAGGTCATCACCTTCATAAATACTAGCCACATCCAGTGAAAATCAACTCAATAAAATGAGTATTTCATTTCTCTTCCTCCTGCTTATGTAGATACTTCTTCCATCTGCATGGCACCCATTTATAACAAAGCCTCACATTGTGCAGATTTTTATGAGTTCTTGAGCTTTTCTTTCTTTTTTATCTTTCTATGCATCAGCAAAGCAACTGGCAGATTCTTTAATAAAATATATTATACACATTAATATTTATAAGCCTATGAATTGGATGTTTAAATAAACATTCACCAACTTATGCCAATTCTTTTGTTTTAGACGTTAAATCATACTTACATTGTCTGGAAAGTCAGCTTTTAGTTCAGTGACACTTTGACACCAATATGCAGCCGTTTTTTCACTGATGAGCTCAATATTCAGGAAGGAGCTTTGTCCAGGGCCATACATGGGGCCAGAGGTAGTCCCCCGAATAATTCTAGGTGAAACATTTGTCACGATGTCCTGATAAAAGAGTAAAGATATTGGGTCTCCTTTTGACAAAGAAAAACTACAATCTTTATTCTTTGCTCTTTTCCATATGACAATATTTTACTAAGTCCTTTCTCACATTTTTACAGAAGGACTTAAAAAATATATTTTAAATTACATGTGAACATAAACTACTTCCAGATGAAAGCGTAAAATATTTGTTAGTTTTATTTAAATTACTTCCTGTACTTGCAAGGTTAGCATAGTAAAAAAAATAAATAAAATATGTAAATTAATTTACACTGGTTTGGGGCATACATATTTTAATTTGTTTGCAATTAAATAATAAATAAAAACCTGGTAAGTAAAATGTAAGAATATCATTTCAGTCTATTTAATGCAAATACCTTCAATGAGATTTTTAACTCCAATAAAAGCTAATGTTTTGTAAAGAAAAAAAAATATATTTTTTTAAAAAGCAATTGCAATGTAAATCAGCCAGGGAGTACATATTAATACTACCGGCTCATCAAACTTCAACACATAATCTAACAGACTAACTGGGTTGGCCAACTTACCTATAGGATTCTAACTATAAATACACGTTCAATGAGAATTCACTTCTCCCCAGACTGAAATGAGGATATCAATAACTTCCTGATAACTATAAACAGTAAACAGTCAAATTAACTTGCTTGTTAAGTGTAATTAACAATGCACAACTGCTTCTAAAGCTGTATTAACAAAGAAGAGTAACATTCTTACATTACTAAAAACTAGAAAGAAACAAAGAAGAAAAATGTTTCTTTGCCAACTTCCAATTAAAATTAATTTTGAGTAAAGGTCATTTAGTTAAGGATTTATCAGAATTAGTCATTTAAGTACCCCTCCTCACCATCTTGTCACTTTTAGTGAGATAACATGAACCCCCATTAGTATATAGCAATTAAGGTCAATTTACATATTTTAATTAAGAACCACCCCATATAAAACAATTAGCGTAATAGGCATACTAACTGGATTTCATAACATTTGGACGTTTTTCCAACTAGATAGACAGGAAACCTTAATTAGCATTAATTAGTGCTGATCTGCATATGTTTGATAAGGCATACCCTTGCCACAAAAGATTATTTATTCCTGAATCTGCCAAATGCTACAGTTGCAGAGGATGAAAGGACTTTTCTTCACATTGCATGTTAATTTCTGGTAATTTACATTCACTTTTACATTCGAATTAGTATATTATAAAATAAATGGTATAAATGTTACAATAAGCCTCCTTAAACATGTACATTTTTACTTATAGGAATCCTGCCAGTTAATGTTTTACTAATTAAGCCATTCCACTTCTATTGTAATTGTGGGCAACACCACCAGCCTTACTTTGATTTGCTATTGTGAAACAGTGTTCCACAATCTTATAATGGGTAAAATGACAAGTAGAGTCGCTGCAGGAAGCTCAAGCCTAGTGGGTCAAATTTCTGTCTTGGCAAATGCTTCAATATGTGCCCTGCAACCCAGCAGGTGGCTTCTGCGCAGCTACCCCAGGCCAGTCCTCTCATGTAGTCATGGGCAGAGGAGACAATTCTAGGAACAAGTAAAGCTGGTTTTCCTCTATACGCCAATTTTCAAGAGCCATACCTTTTAAGCCTTGAGGTCCTCATTCTCTCTGCTTTACCCCCTACCCTAAAAGCCTTTCACCTAGATGAATCAATTCTAGACTACAGGTTGTGCTTTGCATAGGAAAACTTGGCCAAGGAAATGAACAGAGTCCTCTTTCGGTTCACCAACTCATGAGTCTTGGCACTGAGTAGCTCCACAAAGGAAGGGGCAACTGTTTTAAATGACCATTATATAATTTAGTGACACCTCCAGTTTATTGGATGAAATGGATTAATGTTGGCAGCATCCCCTGTTCTTGCCCATTCTTCAGGTCTTGGCTTCAACTTCAGTCCCTTGAGAAAACTTTTGATCTCTCCAACATCATCAAATCTTAATAAGCTGCTCTGACTTATGCCATCATAGCAATATATACCGTCCCCAATTGGCATTCTTAACATCCTGCATTGTTACTGTCTATATTCTGGTCTGAACTTTCCATGAGAGTGTAAGGTATGGAAGAGGAGACACTATCTTTGATATTATATGTCCAGCTTCTAGCCTGGCCTTTAGTAGGTGCTCAAACAATGTATTTTAAAGAAGCCTAGAGCAAAATTCTAGGCACTAGAATGGGTCTTGTCCTGAGGGATGGGAACTATTCAGGATTTATTGCTGGCTTTATTCTGTTGCTGAACATACATGTGGGATTGGGCTTGTATTCAAATTTCAGGTACTGGTTCTTTGCTTAGATCCTTTCCTACTGTTACTCTAGAACTGGGGACTTTCCTTGTTTCCCCTGATAGCTCAGGGACCTCTTCTCTGAATAGCTCTCTACTACCAAATACAGCTAGATTCTGAAAGTAGTGTGCTTGACACAGATTGTCCATTACTCAACCTCTCCCTACCTCAGCCATCTCAGCCTACTGCAGAGCCTCAATGACAGGAAGCATGCTTGAACTTCATCACCCTGTAACTTCTAAGATCTCCTTGATTGTTGATGCTAACTTTCTGGGTTATGCAATCTCTAGGATCTAAATATCATTGCCTCATTCAAATATAATCTACTCTAGGGCTTTTCTAGATCAGGTGGATGTGAATTCCTAACCTGGTCCATGACTACCTAGGGGATTTATTAGCCAATGAGCCTATTAGGATCTTAACCAACTATATTTACTTCTTGTGTCCACACCCTACTAGGCTGGGCTCACATCTTCCCACAGTATGCTTAGGATTTTTTTAATATCATAAAATAAAGAAGACAGAGTGGAAGAACTGCACCCATACTGAGTAAGGAAAATTTCAATGGTCCAGTAATTCTAAGCCATATGCTTTTTCACACTAACCCTCCTTATAACAATTAGGTCAACAACTCACAACAGCCAAAGAGTCAATAAATTGACAAGATTTAATTGGAGTACAGTCAAGCAAATGCTTCCTTCTTAAAATGCCCCACTGTAGTGGTAACTTAAAACCTAAAATTTTGCCATTAGAGATTTTCCTTTTGTTTACTGTGACTTAGGTGTAATTTTATTGTTAGGGTTGTTTTATTTTTCTCTTCCATAATCTAGTATTAAACTCTAAATATACCACAGGAGAATTTTCAATGATTTCTTTAACAAAGATTAAACAGGAAGTGCAAGGCAAACCAAGGGGAAATTTCATCTACTTTATGATAGGGGTTGCTTATTCCTTTATGTTAATTCATGACAGGCAGTGTTTCTCTGAACAGGTCAGTTTTCTCTTTCCTTAACTCAAGCAAAGAAAAAAAATTCTGAACAACTGCCCAAACTACATATGCCTACTGTGTAGAGCTTGTCAACTATCAGTGAGTCAATTGTTGCCATCCTAGCAATTTAAAAATTCAACATATTCCAAATTCAACAAAAGTGCACAGATTCCAAGACTGTCACCCAGTGATGAATCAGTAATAGAAATTTTATTCTAGGTTTTCTTTCCCAAATTCATTCATATTTTCTACTTTGTCAAAAAAACCTTCTCCACTGACTTAAGACTTCTTAGAATTGTTAAATTAAGTGGAAGATGAATGAAAATGGATACAACCAATTATCCTGGGTTATATGATTATAGAGTTAGAGCTTCAATAATTGGGCAATAACTTACTAAAGCTTTTGACCTGGGAATACTAGAATTTGAGCATGATTTTATAAGATAATATTTTCCTTTAATATTTAATAGCTAAATTATATTAGCATTGCTTAAGGGAGTTAATATAACAAAATAAACATATTTGGAATATTTAGAACAAGTGAGTTCATTCTCTATAACAAAGAAGATGAATTACCATAGTTCTAATCTTCAGTGAATTAACAATATATTTCTTTAAAATTGATTTTTATAGATAGGGAAATGTTAGGTGATACCTCTGCTTTATGTGATATTGTAAGTACCATTATAAAATTGAGCATCAGTGACCTCTTAACATTTGAAGTGATGCTAGTGATTTTTCAGCATTAGTAAAGAGATTTAAATGGTAAACAGGCTGATTATATTTGCTTGTTTAAGTTCAGTTCCTTGACCTCTCTTATACTAAAAAAATCCCTATCGTGTTTCCATGGTTACCACTGGATCAAGATAGTCACAAAGGCCTCAGTGAACAAAAGAAGAAACTTTGCAGAGATGTCTTGGTAAGAGGCTAGGAAAAGAACTGGGTCCCCAAAAAGTTCAATGAAAATGAAAAAATAAAACTTTCGGAGTGAGCCACAGCTCCTGTACCACAACAGATTAACTTAAAATTTGTTGAGTGAAAAGAGCAAGCTATGGAAAAATAAATAGAATATAATACCTAAAACAAACAAAACAACACAGTACACTGTTTAGTGAAACATACTTATGTGACCTAATAAAAGTAAGAGAATAATTAAAAATAATTCAGGAGAGTGGATGCTAGAGGAGAACTGGGGATGGTGGAGCAAGGATGATTCTAAAAGTATTAATAATTACTTATAGTAATTATATAAATATGAATTCTAAAAACTCAATAGAATAAATATGACTCTAAAATTATATGTAATTTTAAAGAAGTTTTACTCCTGAACTGCAAAAACACATTGGTAAAATGAGAAATCTGTTTAATGAATTTTGTGTATCATAGTGCATATTGTTAAGAGCTACAGAGAAAATTACATTGGTTTACCTGAAAACCTGTCATTTAATTCTTAGGGGTAAGTTTTCCTTTTTCTAATTTCCAAAATTCTGTTGTCAACTGGTTGTTTTTGGCAAACAAATCTTTTAATTAATTAGTTTTATAAGCTAGAATTTCAAAAATTAAATGTATTGCATGACAAACCGTCTTCTAAAATACACCACTTTCTGCATAACTGGGATTTATCTATACATTATTCCAGGATAGAGGAGAATCATTTTGCAAATAAATCTAACAACAAATATCCTGTTACATAATATAGTTCTATCATTATAAATCTGGCATACAGCTACCCTGGGAATAGCAAAAAGTAAAATAAATTTCAACAGTGGCCCAGTTTCCAGTGCAACTCCACTATTATGAAAGAACTCTCTAACATTTTATTTTCTTCATGAACTAAGTATATTAATATTTGATTACTCCCCAAAATACACGTTATAATGGTTAGAATAATCTCTACTTGGTTGTTTTGGGGGGAGGGTGTGGAATGGGTAGGATAAGAATTTGTTCTTAATACATCAATTTTTCCATCCCAGTGTCTTACATAAAGATAGCACTCAAAAACCTGAAATTGTGACAAAATTTACCCCTTTGTCGTAAGGAACTTTAAGTCTGTCTACCCACATGGAAAACATAGCAAATAAGAGTAAGAGTGTTATTTAGAAATACAAGATAAATTATCAGAGAAATAGTGGCATTGAGATCATACAAAAAATAACAATTTAGATTTTTTTTTTTAAAGATTTTATTTATTTATTTGACAGACAGAGATCACAAGTAGGCAGAGAGGCAGGCAGAGAGGGAGAGAGGAGGAAGCAGGCTCCCCGCCAAGCAGGGAGCCCGATGCGGGGCTCGATCCCAGGACCCTGAGATCATGACCTGAGCCGAAGGCAGAGGCTTTAAACCACTGAGCCACCCAGGCGCCCCCAACAATTTAGATTTTTATAGTACAGATCTTTCACATACATCATTTTATATGATCTTCATGATTCTGTCATCAAGGTGCTAATACTAAAACTGGGACTTAGAGAAATTAAAGGGACTTGTCCACTTGTGCCCCGCTCTAGTGAGCATTAGAGATGAGACTAGAATTCAGGAGCATTTATGTGATATGAATAATATTAATGACTGCTTAACACTTGATGCAGGTGATACCAATTAGCACCAATTTTCATTGCAAGAAAAACAAGTCAATTTAAACAAGTCCCCCCCCCAAAAAAAGTGGAATGTGGTATTTAGTTTAGGGAAAAGGAGTAATTCACATAACAGGAAGGAAATGCATTTCAAAATGTTTCTCTGCCTCTTTTCTCTGCTTCTATTTGCATTGCTCTTCATTCTTCTCTCTCTCTATAGAGGGCTTCCTCTGTTAAGAGTTCAAGTTCATATGATAGAACCATAGGCCCCTGACAGGTTCCAGGTTATAAGGTATAGGTATAGTCACATTCAAATCTTGTAATCTCTCAGGCCCAATTTTTCCCCAGTGGCACAGACTCTAATGGGCTTAATTTTGTTTGATATTCACCCTTTGTCTAATTAACTATATCTAGCAGGGTAGAATTAATTAGGATTCATATATATGTTCTTATAAACAAAGACGGAGTAATTGAGAGCTAAGCAAATAGTTTTAAAGGAGTCTTAAAGAATCTACACCAGGACTAGTTTTTGCACCATTCACCTTAGAAAACTTAGAAGAAAATATCATATGGACACAGAGAAAGTATAATTAACTAGGAAAGTGGATGCAAAATGGACAAAATCATTATCATGTAATGAAATGAAACTCTGACAACCCATTTCCTATTCCTGTGGCCTGAAACCTTGCAAGATCAAAATTGTAAGAACTCTTTAAAAATCCTCTCACATTTTAGGTTACGTTGGGAATTTGGTGATTCCAGTGCATTGGTGTGCTGAAGACTGTCCACACAGACAGCCTGCCATATACTGATCAGTCACAGTCTCGTACTGGACTGAACTGACAGGATGGATACCCTGTGTGTGAAGAGTAAGAGAGCAGAAGTAAAAGGAAAAACAAACAACACACTCTGTTCTAGAATGACTGCGAAAACCATTTATAACCTGATTAGGCTTCAAGAGTGGAACAATGAATAGAAGCTGAATATACTGAATATCTCCTATATGTCAGAGAAGGACTTCTACTCACACACTCTAGTGCTCACTTTGGATCAAATGTCCCCCACCTCTTAGTGTCAAACATAGTCTAGAAGATTTGGTATTTCACACTGCTCAAGCCTGGAGATGAACTTTTTAAATTTTATTTATGTCATATGAGCAAAATATTCAATCACAGCCTTGTGTAGTCTTTTGTCTTTACTCTAGCCTTTTTCAAAGAGCTTATAACTTTGTAAACAGGACACCAGAAAGTAATTTGTTTTGCTCTTTGACTTTCTCATCTGTCAAAGCGGCTTCACTATATGCTTCACTATATGACAGAGAGGTTGTAGGATGGTAAGTGAAACAGTACACATCTGACACGGGTATTTGATAAATACATATTTATTCATTGATCAGCTCATCAGCTTCAGGAACAGTCAAACAGAAGAGTTCAGCACCTGGCCTTAACCAGTACGTGGGCTGAAGCTGAGAAAGCAACAGGAAATGAGGATGGGAAGATTGTAGAGTTGGGTCAGATTAGAGAGTCCTGAATGACTGTTTTAAGGAGTTCAAACTTTTTTCTGCAGGCTTGGGGAATCCATTGTGTTCTGTCTCCTATTCAAGTTATTAATACCAATAGCTCACAGCAGCTGTGCATTCACAGAGATAAGTTTTACAAGGAACAGATGAAGAGCTTTTTCAGAGCTGATATCAGATGGATTAGAACGTGATTAATCAACAGACAGACTGATTAAATTATTGGGTTCACTGTTCAGATAAGAGGTTTTGGATACACTCTGCCAAACTGTAATTAACTTAGAAATTTCTGCTGGCCTGCTTATAAGATGATCATGTGATATGCTTTGAAGAAATCTTTTAAGGCCTGGAACAGCAGCTGTGAAGGTGTAAGCATGAGTCAGTTTTAATAATTATTAATCATCTTCAAGTATTAAAGCAGAATTTTCATTGAAAATGATAAATATTTTGAAAACTTTACTTTTTATCAAACTTGTATAAATTCTCTAGTTTTACTCTAGAAGCCACTGTAAATGAAATGGCTATTATTTAAGGAAGGAAGCATCTAAAAGCATCAGACATGAGTTTTTCATTTCTGCAGTATGGTTAACAAGATATTGACAAAAAAACTCTTGACAGTATAGTACATTTAAACATATGGGACTGGGATATTAAAAAAAAACAAAAGAGGAATAACTGAACTGGTGTCAAAATAAGGAAATCACTTCAGAATCAAAAATGACAAAACAGAGATTCATAAGGAGAAACTAACCTGTAAGGTGGTGTCTGCTCTCAATGTTTCTGCTGGTGTCCCTGGTGGCCAAGAGCCTGATACCTTTCTCTCTCTCTCTCTCTTTTTTAAGATTTTATTTATTTATTTGACAGACAGAGATCACAAGTAGGCAGAGAGGTGGTGGGGGGGAGCGGGAGTGGGGGGAAGCAGGCTCCCCACTGAGCAGAGAGCCCGATGTGGGGCTCGATCCCAGGACCCTGGGATCATGACCTGAGCCGAAGACAGAGGCTTTAACCCACTGATCCACCCAGGCGCCCCAAGAGCCTGATTTCTAATGGCTTATACACAGCTGAGAGAGCAGAAAAAGTCAGGGCCTAACCATAAGATAGGATAAACAAAAAGCAAAGCTCTTAATTTGTGAACCAGGAAACAACCAGAGGGCAATGGTGGGGTAAATGTCCATCTTAGCCTTAATTATGGATGGAAAAAGAAAAGAATTCTCCCTTACGATTTCAAACTTGTGTGGGCTGCAAAATTTCAAGTTGAAAATTTGGTTTAGAGGTGGCTTCTGGTTGTGGTGTCCACAGATAACTAGGAGAAATAATCTCAAGCTGTCTCTGGAGGGATTTTTACCCCAGGTATCAAGAAATTCTCATAAATAAATTTCCATGGAAAGTGGACTCATAACAGAAGAATTCTGCTAAACAAATGAGAAAAAAAAATATCATAAGTAAGAGCCAGTAGGAAGAAAAAGCTACAAAATCAGATCCATAGAAGAATATAGATGCTGACATTGTAAGATATAGAATATGAATGTTAATATGTTTGAAAAATAAAAGAGGGACTTGAATGTATAATCAAAGAATAAGAAACTCAAAACAACACGAACATTTAAAATAGAAGCAAAAGGAATTTCTAGAAATTAAAAAAATACATATAGTACAAATTGGGAAAACAGAACTTTAATAGTTTGGGGTAAACAAACTAAGCTATTGGACTTAGCTGAAGGGAATTAGTCCACTTGATATCTGTGGGAAGGTTAAATGGGATGCAAAACATGATACGGAGGTTGAGAGGCATGGAAAATAGAGTGAGAATGGAAGGAGAAATCTAACTGGGGCTCCCAACAAGGATAATGGGGAGTCTTGAGAGAGGCAATAGTTCAAGAGATATTGTTAGAGATTTAGTAGAATTAATGAGACACCCCAATCTTCAAATTCAGGGAAAAGGACAAACTCAAGGAAAAAAAATTTTTTAATTGCAAATAAAATACCAAAAACAAATGGAAAACTTAAGTACCCAGATAAAGAAAAGATTACCTACAAAGGAAAAGCAGATTGATAGTGAATTTCCTGACAGTGCCAATGGAAGTTAGAAGAGAGTAAAATGTTTTCTCTAAAGAAGGAATGCTCAAATAAAAAAAACAAAAAATAATAATTAAAAAATGAAAAAAAGGGAAGGAATGTTAAACTGAGAATTGCATAACTTCATAATCATAACTCAAGAATGAGGATAAAATAATTACATTTTTTAAACAAAAGGAAAGATGAGCAAATAGTAGACAGCAGAGAAAAATGAATGAGTTAATGCTGATTCAACTAGGATGGATGTGAAAAACAAAATATTGGAAGAATAACAAGAATAAATCAAGCTGCATAAAAATGTAAGCTGTATGATTATATTAAATGAAATATAAGAACAGGCAAAACTGAACAGCATACTATTTAGAGATACATATGCCGTAATGTTGCGGTAAAAATAAAAATCAGACTGGAGAGACACCAAGTGACACTCAAAGAAGTGGGAGAACTCAGATTTATTTTACGCATGCTGGCAGACCCAGAAGGGCTCCCACTCAAAGTTCTGGGCCTGGGGCCACAGGGTTATAGGGTTTTATAGGGGACTGCAGGCAGTCAGGTTCCAAGGGCTAGGCTGTCTGCTGGTAGGTAGGTTTAAACTAGGGGGGGCGGGAGGGGCTGCCTTAGGCAGGAGCAGTATGCAGGGAGCCTACGGCAGGAAGCCTGTTTACAGAAGCAGAAGCAGCTGGTTATCTCTTGCTCCCGGTAGGGCTTCTGGTTATCTCTAGCTTATTGTTAGTAACCTTCCATCTTCTGGGCCTGCTCTAGGTATTTTTTTTTTTTCCTTAAAACATATACAAAAGCAAGAAAATGATGATGACAAAATCTAAGTCATTGATGAGGGAGCAGAAGCCTAGCTGAAAACAAAGCATTGAACTGACACTCTGCAACTTCTATCCTGGGTAGGATTTGTGTGACACTCTTCCAGAAATCTCCCAACTGCCTTATGATAACACCTTGCTAGAGGGGAAAACACCCTTAACCTGACAATGGCAAGGTATCTGATATCTTGTAGGTCAGTCCTCTTTAGCATATGAAAGTTGAAAACCTCCCTATTTCCTTACCGTCCCCAACCCCGTAGTATATAATCAGTCACCACTCACACCTCAGTGCAGCAGCCCTTTCTGCCCACTGGTCCTGTCACTGTGCTTTAATAAAACCACCATTTTGCACCAAAGACATCCAAGAATTCTGTCTTGGTCATCGGCTCTGGACCTCACCCTACTGAACCTTACGTATATTCCAAAACCACATCATCATTACCTCTAGAGGTAAGAGAAAGGGCTATATTTGAGTAGGGGTACACTACGTCAAAAGTATGGGAATACCTTAGGTTTCTCTTTTTGTGTGAAATGTGAAAAAGGTGTTCATTTTATTATTTCTTAAGATGTACATCTAAACTATTCTTTCGTCTTACACTACTTTTAGCTGATACTCGTTAGGATAACAAAAGTCATTTATCTATAAAATCTAGAAATCGAAACATCTCAGATTGGAAGCCTTAGGACCTGAAACCTTTTTGGCCTATGACACAAATTTATGATTTAGGGGTAATCTCAAATTCATCAAAATTACTTCAGGTAACACATACACCTGGCTGTTTTAGGTAATCTTCCCCATCAATACCCTACTGACCAAAACTGGGAAAATGCAATATGAGGGAGGAAAAAAAAAGTTTATTTCTGCCAAGATCTGCAAAACCATTCAGTTAACAAAAAATCATTCATTTGAGCAAATATACAGTGTCATACTCCCCTAAATGTAAGTTAAGCAGCCATGAGATTTAATAATTGAAATAATAAAGTTTAAAGTCTGGATTCTTATAATTCTAACACCTTTACCCAATAGCATTCTTTCATATATTAGGCCATAAAGATGTTTGTATTATAATTACAAAACTCCATTTAAAGAATGTATTATGTCCTACAGCACTTAGCCTTGACAAACAATTACTGGATATCACATTCAACTGAATAAAAAAAGCAATCTTTATCACAGGTTAAAATTAGCCTTGGAACAATAAATGCTTCCAAAGCTATTGTAAACTCCAAAATGCTTTGCAACAGTCTCTTTTGAGGAAATGCAAACAAGTAAACTGAAGGACATTTGAAAAACTTCCTGTCTGTGTCCTCTAAAGCTTTTTCAATTTTTATTTTATTTGACCTAATTTTTTTTAGTTTCATGGGTATAATCATGTTACATTTAAAGGTGATTGGTATGGCTACACAGGGAAAGATTTTACAAATTAGAATCAAAAAACAAAAATAACCAAGCAAAAAAAGAAACTCAGCATTCTGGACTTCAGAATGTGTTATTCGTAATAGGACTCTATTTTAATCATCAGAACCACTTTATAGGCTTTACTGTAGAAAGGAAAATTAAATGGCAAAGTCTATGCATTGGGTGGGATTCAGGATATGCTATCCCCAAAACTGGCATCTTGGCATATTAAAGATCTTAAACTGAAGGAATTTTAAAAAGCGGCAGAGGCAGGAAAGTTACTCTGAGCTAACACTCTGGCCCTTCGTCTCTGACATAGGTCTTAAAATGCCCCTGTGAAAAATACTCTTCCTGTAGCAGAAGGAGGGAAGACATGCTTATCACTAGAGATGGGGAGTTTAGGGCCAAGAAATCTGTAGAGACAAACTTTGTTAAACTCATCTTTATCTTCTTAGTTACTTCTTTACCACTTACTCTCCTTAACCCAAACCCCTGTCTCGTCACTTCTTCCCAAATGTATTGTTTCTTTGTCTAAAAGGTGTAACAGGTTCCTGCTCTGGTCATCTCAGGTCTTCATTCTCTTGTGAAGGCTTCCATGTACATGTAAAAATTCAATAAAATGTGTATGCTTTTCTCCTGTGAATCTGTCTTTGTCAGTTTAATTTTCAGACCCAGCCAGGGACCCTAAGAGGGTTAAGAAAAACTGTAAGTAGTACTGTCAATTCGTTCAGACCCAGTCTTCTGAGATAATATACATTCTTATCTATTCATCCTTCAAAAGACAGTATGAAATGTAGAATTTTACCATTTAAATTACTGAATGAATTACTTTAATCATGATAGCTATTAATTCTGAAAATGGTATAATTAAAATTGTTGGGTCCATGGTCAAAAGACCGAGACTGATACAAAGCGAAGGTCAGGCAAAGCTTTATTTCGCGCCAAGCCTCAAGAATCAAACTGACCGGCCAGGGCAATCTCTTGCAAAAAGGGGCCCCCCTCTGCCTTACAGACTAGCTTTTAAGGGCAAAGGCCATGTGGTTGGGCCTGGCCACGCACAGGTGGCCAATGAGATTATAACACAGAGAAAGCTGCACAGTCCTGCTAGGTCACACATAAGTGACCAATTGAATTACAATTTACCCTATAGTAGATATTTGAACTAGCCTATCACCTTGGTCAGAATTGGCGCCCAAAGGGCACCCAAAGGGCGGGGCCCATACTCCTTGGTAGCTAGGAAGACAGTATGCACCCCCACCGATTGGATACCTCCACTTGGCCCGACCCACCCTTGTATTTGAGCTTTGTTACCTGGGACTGGTTTCCGGGACTTGTTTTAAGTAAGTTCCCTGTGGTGGGGGGGCGGGGGGGCGGGCAGGGTCAGGATGGAGCTGCTCTGGCTAAATAGGCCCTTACAAAAATCATAACAAAAATGAGGTGGGCATATGGAAATGCTAGATATAACCATAAAATAAACATTCTCATGGTTAACCTGAAAATAAACTGGATCCTGTAGAGATGTTGCCATCAAAATCTTCTGATCATTGGCTTAAAATACTGATTTGAGACTCTACCACTAACTTACTACAGTAGCCTTGGAGGTCTTTAGATGGTGAGAAGAAACAATGCCACAGTCAGTTTTCCTTTGGGTTAGAATCACATTTTGACTTTAAGTGTATTCAAAATTAATTAATTAATTAATTAAGAATAACACAGTAATGAATACCTGTAAGTGGCAATTAATTTAGTTACTTAAATGCTTGTCTGGGTGTCAAGATTGATAAAAGTATCTCTAATGACAGCTTACATTTATATAGTGCTCTATAATTATCATCTGTGATTCCACATATACAATGAAAGTTAACATTCTTCAACAGCCTATGAAATAAGAGAACATTTCCAGTGGTATTTGCTGAGCTATTTGGGCATGAATAGGGAGTTCTGTGACCAGACTGTTTGGGGAAACCATCGAGGAGACAGCTTCTCTTGGTGACTCACAATGCATCTAAACAAACTAAAGGCCTTGAGGGATCCAGTACTAGACTGACCTGTCTATAACCCAGTTTCTCACAAACCTGTTGAATTCTAAAACTTTTTTTCATGTACTACCAATTAATATCCTGCAGGACACTTATATTTTATAGAAAACAGAATATGACATATATGTCTCCAAAATTTTTTGATAACATATCCATCGATAAAAGCAACACTGGACCATGCATCTCCAAGTAATACATTTACAAAAAAAGAAATCAGAAAAAAGAGATAAACATAATACTAATAGATATTTTCATACATTCTTACCATATCCTACTGCTTTAGAGACCTCTGAACCCACCCACAGTGGACAGGAGGGTATTGAAAAAGATATGCCCGGAGTGCAAAAAGAAGTATCTGTCCAGAGAGTAAACTAAAATTTTGCCTTACATAGATTAGGAATTTGTCTAGGGCAGGGATCAGTAAAATTAAACTTCTATTGTAAAGAGTCAGATAGTGAATATTTCAGGGTTTGCAGGTAATATGATATCTATCACTCAATACTGAACTCTGTCACTGTTATAAGAAAGCAGTCATAGACAAAATGTAACAAATAAGAATGTCTGTGTTTCAATGAAAATTTATTTATGGAAAATAAAGTTTGAATTTTATAGGTTATGTATTGAACAGCTGTTTATTTTTTTACTGCTACTTATATGAATTTCATATAATGTTCACAAGTCACATGTATTATTCTTCTTTTGATTTTTTTTCCCCAACTATTCAAAAAATGTAAAAATCAATGTTAGCTCATAGGCTGTACAAAAAATGGGCTTGGGGCCAGATTTGGCCAGTGGTCCAAATTCACAGAACCTTTATCCCAAATGTGAAGGAGGAGATTAAAGAGGAAAGCCAAGGATGACTACAGAGGATAAGGTAAAGTACCATGCTGATTTTCCTACTAAGCTTTGAGGGTGAAATAGGAAGTCAAAGTGATTCTTTTTTTTCTTAAAGTTTAGTAGAGCTTAAAACATTTAAGCTACCTGACAAAAAGTAGCAATAAAAAATAAACTGGCCAATATGCAACAACTGATTATAAAATAAAATTTATAGAGAAAGAGTTCAAAATATTTTTTAAAAAGGATGATGTTTCTTGACGAGCTTTCAGAAATCTCCAAAATCAGTTGGAGCTGGCTCCATGGTCCTTATAGCCCTTCGTGGATAGTCAGTACTAATGTTTATCAGCAGGAATTGTTTTTACAAAAATGGTATAAGTGAATTGCCTTTTAATATATCAACCTCATTAGGAACAAAATGTAGTGGTAATATCTGTAATGTTTCATAGCACTATATAAAATTATTTTCAAGTTTAGGTGAGGGTTACACAAACATCATAGATCTCCAGAAGCCTTTTATGTGATAAATTTAAATGTAATAAACCTCATGGTTCTGACTACCAAAGGCTAAAGAATGAGTAATTTACACACTGCAGGCCTACAGAAGTACAACTTGTCTGCTAAAATAGCTCTAGGGGTAGATAAAATTGAAAAGACAAAGAACAGATAAATAAAATGCCACTATTTTCTCACAAATCTTTTTGGTCCTGGTTGAGTTTTTTGTTTTGTTTTTCTTTTTTAAATGGTATTATGACTGATTTTATGGTAGCAAAAATAAAATGATAGTTATAAACACCACTGTTTAATACTAGTTATAGAGAAGAGAATTTTGAAATTCATTCATTAGTATATGGATAACTTTGTTTGTATAACAAAATTAAATTCTACTAAGGGTTCACGACTTAGACTGGAGATACTAACCACAGTACCATATTAAGATCTTATAATTGGATTAAAATTTCTTGGATCAATTTTGTAATTGGATGAATTTCAAAACCTTATTTTTTAAAAGTGGTTACAAACTTAATATGCAGAGAAATCTGGAAGATCCCAGGTACCTGGGATCTTAGCAAGGTAAGGTAACCATAGCAAGCAAGGGATCTGATTGCTTCCTTAGATAGGATGGAGAATATAAATTAGAACTAGTGCTTAACTAACTGCTTATTCACATGGAAAAGGCTTTCTAATATCATACAAAAGGGCTCTACCCCCAGCCAGGTCATGTGCATCATTTTTACAAATAAATGATGGAAAGATACATATATATGGACATGAACATAGACACAGAAAAGTCATATTTATTGAATGTGCTGATAGTATGGAGAGGAATTAGAAGAAAGTACTTTAAAGGACTAAGAGACCAGATTAAGGGACATAGGTTAACACTGATTACCCCAAACCTACTTCATTCATTTCACCTGCACTTTTGGAGACTTTTTTTGATATAAGGATGCAGCCAGGTTATTAGTTAAGAAAGAATAGGGATGCTGGGCTGGTTTAGTCAGAAGAGCACTCTACTATTGATCTCAGGGTTGTGAGTTTGAGCCCCACACTGGGTGTAGAGTTTACATACCTACATACAAACATAAATACATAACAACCTTAAAAAAAAATAAAGTCAAACGACTTGATTTTGCATCCAATTATTTCATCATATTATCTGGGCCACCTAGACAAATAAGAAGTTCTTTCTATTTCACTTTCCTTATTGATAAAATGAGATAGAGATAACATCTCAAAAAGTTATCTTGGATAAGCTAAAATGAGGCACATGTAAAGTGTTTAGAACAGTGTGTGACACAATATAAATAATTCAAATAATACAAATAATACAAACAATAATTATTATAATTCCATGGTCTTCTATGCATTAACATTCTTCACCCTCCTATAGTTCTAATACATAGAATATAATATGGATGTCTACCTTACTACTGGTGAGTTGATACTGGTTCTTGGGGATGGCATGCTGGACTCTGAATAATAATGTATCTGCACCCAGATATTGGGGGAACTCTGGTCTTGTGGGTGGGGCTTCTGAGTGCTAACTTGATGCAGCTGCAGTGTTAGTGATACAGTTAGTGATGTTAGCGATACAACTGGACCCACAATAGATTATAAGTTTTCTGAATTAGTTCTCCTGATAACATGCCACACTGCTTGTTCTGGAAAAGGGAAGGGATTTGAAGTGGAGATTGTGCCACAATGTAGAAAAGATCCAAGTCATATATTACCATTTTAAAGACTTTTGAATACACCTGAAATGCTTACATCACTGATGCAAGTCTGTATGATAAGATCAATAAAGTCATCTCTCAAAAATTACAAATTGCACAGTCTCTATCTTCAATATGTTTTACAGGGAGATCATAAAAATCAAGGTGGGGATCTCAGGACAGGAAGGATAAATGTTAGAGTCAAAGAGGGAGACCAATATGTAGGATACGGAATCAAATTCCAAAGAGATGTTAATGGGCCAGAGTGATAGATTTTATTTAATAACAGGTAATAAGTAATTATATTTTGGGTCTAACACTCCAAGTACATATGTACAACATAGCGAAGGCATAGGTCATCAGCTGAAAAGCTTAAGAAAATACTAGGTAGCTTTTATTTTAATATGGCTCAAAAAAGGAATGGAGGCTACACAAAAATTTAGTGCATATATTAGTAGTAAAGTAGTATTAGGAAAAGAAATGTGATTCCCACCCTTTTCAGAGCTGTACAGATTACTACCTCCAGTTTTGGGCAAATGAGAACACTTTGATTGGAAAAAACAGAACAGAAAAGGTTAAAAAAGTTACATCATATAAGGAACAGTTAAAAGAAATAAGCATATTTAGCTTGATAAACTAAAACAAGTGATACATAAAAGCTTTTATCACTTATCTGAAGGACAGTCATACAGAGGAAGTTTCGACATTTTCTGAATCACCTTAAGATGGGGTAACCTGCACAATAATTAAAAACTATTCAAAAGTATTTCAGTACTTTCTAACCTCCAAAGCTATTTAAAGAGGCAATCATTTGTCTCTAAGTTCTTCTTAACTAAAGTATTTGAGAATAGTGTAGTAGACGCCTATTGGATTATCAATGTAGCACTTCTTTCCCAATAACTCCCACTTCTCTCCTTCATCCATTTGGATACAAAAGCTACACACAAAACTTTAGATTGATTCAGGGGCAATAATTTTAGAGAGTCCAGATATGGTTCAATTTTTTATTATATTTTCTTCCTTAAACAACTGCCTTCGTGTCTTTGGGATCTGTGGGACATTCCCTTATATTTTTCACTTCAACTTAAGTTGTTGCAACCAAAATGAGACTGACATACCTACTGTCAAGTGTATTAATTAATAGTGATGGAATTAAGCCTATAAATCCACATCCAGCTGATATTTTATATTTGTATTATAACATATTTTTAATAAACACCACTTTTAAAAAAGAGAAGGGTTTAGAAATTTTATCACAAACCCCAACCTTTACCCAAATAGCCTTAGAAAAAGAAGAAAATAAAATATTCTCCAAATCACTGATACTGAATTTTTGAAAAGCAATTCCCTGTTTTCCCCTACCCCAGCACTCTCCTTCTATGAGTTTGACTATTTTAGATACTTTATGTAAGTGGAATTATACAGTATATGTCCTCCTGTGATTGGCTTATTTCACTTAGCATAATGTTCTCTAGGTTCATCCATGTTGTCACAAATGGCAGGACTTCCTTCACTTTTTATTACATAGATGTATAACACAATTTCCTTATCCATTCATCTGTCAGTGGACATACAGGTTGTCTCCATATCTTGGCTATTGCGAATAATGCTGCAATGAACACAAAGGTACAGATAGCCTTGTTTCAAACTTTGAGATTCTCATTTCAATTCCTTTGGATATATATCCAGAAGTGGGATTACTGGATCACATAGCAGCTCTATTTAAATTTTTGAGGAAACTCCATAATATCTCTCATAGTAGCTATACCATGCTATATTTCCACCAATACAATATAAGGGTTCCAGTTTCTCCACAACCTCACCAACACTTATGCCTAGAGTGTGTGTGTGTTTGTTTTAGACAGTCCACCTATCAGGTATGAGGTGATATTTATGGTGATTTTGATCCACATTTCCTTGATTATTAGTGATGGCTCTAAAGTTTCTGTTCTGTAAGATGGGTGCGTTTTAGAGATCTGTACAAAATTTCACCTATAATTAAAACAATATGGTATTGTGCACTTCAAAATATGTTAAGTGGATAGATCTCATGTTAAGTGTTCTTACCAAAAACAAAACAAAATCCACAAAAGAACACAAGGAAATCTTGGCGGGTAAAGAAAATGTTAGTATCCTGGTTGTGGTAATAGAATGAGTGTATACATATGCCCAGACTCATCAAGATGTATATATTAAATGTACGCAAATTTTTGTATATCAACTATGCCTCAATAAAACTTAAAAAATGACACTGAATTTTTGAACAGATATTAAATATTGATCATCAGTCACTCACATGACAAATTCCAAGTTATAATGAAATCTTCTAATGATGAACAATGCAGTTTAGGGAAGAAGAATGGAAACATAATCATTTCATTTTCTGAACAAATATGAACATTGACATAGTGAAGTGCAAATGCTAATATAGCCCACTTCTACACATTCTCAACGTTAGGCTAAATATATGAAAACATACCAAAGATATATTTAAAATTAGATATAGATCAGGTGTACTGGCAGACGTATTTCACAATTTAAATTTCTGGGGACTCTGTCTAGTAACTTCTGGAATTTGATATTCTTTGATTAGTGTGTAGGTATGAAGTCAGCTATCCTTAAAACAATGTACAGATTACTATTACTCCTACTTTTTGTATATTAGATATTTTTATTATACTTATTCATTCACTTAGCAATAATTTAGAGGGCAGTTACTCTGTATCAGTTCTTATCCATTAAAATTAATAAATAACATCAAAATAAATGACAGAGATGAGGCATGTATTTGTTATTCATATTTAGGTACAAAGTGTCATGCTGGTATATAATGTAGAAAATGCAATATACATCCAAAATTCTTTCTGATAGTTTAAACATTACTAATATAAATGGAAATAAATTTTATTTATAAAGAAAGCAAAAAAAAAAAAAAAAAAGAAAATGCATACAGACATGTATTTTTATCATTATGAATATATTCCCTAATTTTTTGTTTAATCTGAATGAGTCATATATAATATTATTATAACAGGTCTTTGGTATTTTTCTTATATAGAATTCTGTAAAGTATGAATAAAATGAAATTCTATTTTTGCTCTTACTAACAGAATCCTGACATTTTATAGGGGACAATGTACCCAATTTAAGACTTGCCTCTCTAAATTCCTTTCCACCCAGGGGAGGCCATCATCTGGCCAGTGAAAAACAATCTGAGAATTTCTGAAAAAGCTTTGCTTCCCTGATATACATATTGCAACTTCTTGCTTTTCTTCTATTTCTTTCTGCCTGAAAAACGTTTCTAAATAGCACCATTAAATGCTAGAAAGCAAGAAATAATGCCTTCAAATTTTTGAAGAGAAATTATTTTTAAGCTACAAAATTTAAATCTGCAAAAATTCTAAAAATACACCGACTATACACTTTTTCTGACAAAGTTTCTGGAGGCTCGGTTTTAGGAAAATAAGAGCCCAAACCAAGAGAGGAAGAAACGGGATTCAGGAAACATGGAGAGTAGCATACAGCAATCTGAAGACTCAGATATATGAGTCTAGATTAGAACAAGAGAAGTTGATCTCCAGAAGACAGAATAAAACTTACTGAGCTTTTGGAACTCTGTGGGGAAAAAGTACTTATATATATGTAAAAAATCAGGTAAAATATACTTAAAAATTAATGATAGTTTTATTTAAAAAAACATTTCTAAGATGCAGTTATGAAGTCCATGTAAAATGAATATTCGTAAGACAAAGGAAACATAACCATTATACTTGCCTCAGGTCAACAATGAACAGTATTTACATAGATAGTACGATAAACATTAATCGAGAACTAAAACTTTAGAACTATAACAGGAAGTCAATGGGAAATATCTAGCCTTAAAAAATTGCAACGTAAATATCTTATTTAGAAGCATGGGATTTAAAAAACCTAAAATGTGGTAAGAACTGAAAGTAGTTGCTTTGCAAGAACAAAAACAGAAAGTGTGAAAAGGTGGGATAGGGGACAAATGAATTTCATAAAAGTACTTTTAGTATTATTTGATGTTTAACCTTGTGTACATATTACTTTGCTAAAGGCAAACTTTGCTTTTAAAAAAAGTTATAAAAAGTAGGCTAAAAGAAAATGTGATATGAAAATCAGTATGTTAAAGATTACTATCCCTTATAAGCAGAAATGTTCCTCAAATGTTACAGGCAGTTGACCCAAATGAAAAATAGTCAATATTTGTCAATTTTTCCCCAATAAGGTTGTTGGGGGAGAAAAATAGTCAAAGAAAGGGCAGTCATTTCATAGAAGAAAAGGAAGTAACAATGTGAAGAAGTGTGTAACTTTACTAGCAGTCAGGAAAATGCACATAAGAACCAAGGGATACCTTTTTTCACTCATCGGATTTTACAAGATGGAAACAGTTTAAAAGAGGAATAATAAACAGTGTTGGAGGTGGTAGTGAGGATGGATGCTTTTACGTTACTGAATGTGTGAACTGCTAGTACATTTTTGGAAACTAATCTTCAGTGTTTTTCAAATTAAATAATATATATACAGTTGACCCTTGAACAGCATGGATTCGAACAGTGCAGGTCCACTTATACATGGATGTTTTCAGTAGATCCACATACAGTACTATAACTGTACTTTTCTTCCTTATGTTCTTCTTAATAACATCTTTTCTCTAGCTTACTTTATTGTAAGAATACAGTATACAACACATATAATATTCAAAATATGTCTTAATCTATTTTTCTGTTATCGGTGAGACTTCTTCCATCAATAGCAGTCTATTAGTAGTTAAATTTTAGGGGAGTCAAAAGTCATATGTGGATCTTTACTGTGTGGGTTGGCGTCCCCAGCCCCTTGAATTATGCAAGGGTCAACTATACTTCTGAACCACCATTCCCTTTTTAAGCATCTAGTATAGGAAGAAGTAATAGTACAAGGACCAGTAGGCACATTTTATAGTAACAAAAATTCCTAAAATCCAAATGGGCATCAAGAAAGAAATAGTTCGATAAACAGTGCCATATCTAATCCATAGATAAGAATTATGCAGCTATTTTTTAAAAATGAGTGAATAATATCAATGATAAACTTGCCTTCATGGAACTTACATTCTACTCTAAGAGATAGACAGTAAACAGGTCAATAAAATCATGTGTGCCAATATAACTATTTTATTGGAACCTTAAAAACTTGATGAAGTTAAAACTATCTCTTAAATAAAAAGCCATGGTTCCTTTTATTGTTTCATTTCACTGATACCTGCATTGACACTGATTTTTATCTAACAAATATTTTAAATTACTAGTGGCTCTTACAAAACTCTATGAGTTCTGCTTTCTTCCTCTCTTTGAATGTATTTTCATTCACACACAGAGATATGTTTAGATACACACACAGTCACACATATTCCTAGAGAATGATATAGAGCACTGAGGGTGGATTATAAATCATCACTGCACTGAAAGTACTTTTCCCTACATTGCATTTACTAAAGCAGAAGCATTTGTTTTCCCCATGGGGAGCAGGAGGAATAAAAGGTCTATCACATTAAAAGTTATAAAAGGTATATTACATGTCAACTTGACAACAATTGAAGAAGCACAGTACCATTGTTGAGAAAGGGGTTCAGGGGAATATATATTCCAGATACAAAGATTTACTGTCAATCAGTGAACTATACAGTTATTTAATATGTGGATGTATCCAGTTCTTCCCATTGCATTAAACTGTCTTATTCCTCCTTTAAAGTGGTGTTATCCACCTGAACACATATTCAATTACATTTTCCACTAAGGATGAACTGCTAAAATCAATGCACACATCACAGACACCTATATTTTTCTTTCTCCATTAGAGTTTAAGATTGCTACAATTCTATAAGTATTGACTGACATCATTAGATTATTTAGGGTGAAGAACTTGAGGCAAAGATTCTGTTTCCGTGTGAGTACTCTAATAGAAAATACACACTTCAATTCCATTGTGTGTGTTTTTTGTTGGTGGTGGCTTTTTGTTTTTGTTTTGTTTTGTTTTGTTTTTAGTAAGGGTGGAGCCAGATTAGGCACACATGGCTAAAAAACTGGTTTGGATAAATAAAGGATCTTTGCAGGCCAGTTTCATTAGTGATGAATTTTACTGTTAATATTGAGGAATCAAAGATAGTAAATTCAGTTCTCATAACATGAGTAGCAAGTGAAGGAAAAAGTCTACATTTCGGTGTTGATTGGTACCACAGAGAAAATCCCCTGCCAACCATTGACGTCACCTCTTCCAATTACAGAAGTTAAGATTTTAGTTCTTTGTATAACCTCTCCCACACATTTATTCTCCACCAACCTCCCAACATATCTGAAGACATTTAAATCTACAATCAACAATTTTATGTTTGTAGCTATGTAAACATTGTAGCTATGTAAACATTGGTTCCTTGCAATAACAGGGGTCTACAATCTTTCCCTGTCTTTTCTTGTACTATTCTCTCCTCCCACTCCCACCCAGGTTAAATGTTCTTTCTTCATTTACTTGGCTTTCCCTGAATCACAGTCTGAGTCTCTCCACATGCCATAGTAACTCCATGAAAGGGCTCATAATCTGATTTCCTACAAAGTCAAATTTATCAGATATCTGAGCAGTTTCATTTCTTTCCTGAGAAATTCTTCCCAGAAATTCACCTCTCATCTTGGAATTTTCCTTTGCAGTCCTACCAGAAATTCCTTCTGACTAAGCCCAGCATTGGCTCCCTTCATTTATTTCCTTGTTTGGTGCAGCATATTCTTCAGTAGCTTTCTGAGAAAGGGCTAATGGGAAGCAAATGCACTACTCTTCCCTTCATTTCTGATTGATATATTGGTTAGCGCAGAATTCAGTATTAAAAACAATATTCCTTAGATCTTTTTTAAAGATATTGTCTTCTAATTCCCAAGGTTGCTTTTTAAGATTCTCCCTTTTTAAATAGTCCCCCCTTATCCATGTTTTGCTTTCTATAGTTTCAGTTACCCCATGGTCAGCTGCAGTAAAGAAGATGGTCCTCCTTCCAAACTAACGACAGTGGGTTAATAGTAGCCTTACACTGTATCACATTGCTTATGTCATTCACTTCATTTCTTCCCATCATGGAGGTGTTTTATCATCTCACATCATCACAAGAAGAATACAGCACAACAGGATATTTTGAGAGAGACAGATAAACCACATTCACATAACTTTTATTCTAGTATAATTGTCATAATTGCTCTATTCCATTATTAGTTAGTGCTATTAATTTCTACTGTGCTTAATTCATAAATTAAACTTTATCATACCTATATATGTATAGGAAAAAGCATAGTATTCTTGGGGTTTTGTACTATCTGTGGTTTCAGGCATCCACTGGGGGTCTTGGAATATAAGGGAGGGGACCACTGTATGTGGCTTGCTTATTTTATCTCTAAAATATCCTAGGATTGGGGCACCTATGTGGCTAAACTGGTTAAGCATCAGACTCTTGATTTCAGCTTAGGTCATGATCTCAGGGTCATGAGATTTAACCCTAGGTTGGGCTCTGCACTCAGCAAGGAGTCTGCTTCTCTCCCTCTATTTCTGTCCCTGTTACCTTCTCACATGCCAACTCTCTCTCTAAAATAAATAAATAAATCTTTATAAAGCAATCACTCACTCAATCTCCTGGATCTTCTTCTTAAACCCATACTGAGAGATCTTATGATGATAAACATTAGTTTATCAATATGGGTTTTTCTTATTTCATTGTGTACCAGTGGCCCTAAACTCTTCATTTCTGGAGCATCTCCTTGTAGTATTATTTTCAAAATGGCCTTTCTTTGTTTGCTTTCATTTCTTCCTGTAGAATCTCCACTCTTAGAATACTGAGCCTATTAGTCAGATTCTCTATTTTTTTCTCTCTTTTCTATCCTAGTTTCAATTTTGCCATTTTGTTTTACTTTTTGGAAGATGTTCACAACTTTACCTTCCCAGTTTCATAATACATATTTACTTTCTTGTATCACAGTTTCAATTTCTAATACTTCCATTATTTCTATGCATTGATTTTCTATTATTTTTCTACTCCCTGTATTTACTTAGGTAACTGTAACTTCATTTATATTTTTTTCTTTCTTTTTTTTTTTTTTTAGATTTTATTTATTTATTTGACAGACAGAGATCACAAGTAGGCAGAGAGGCAGGCAGAGAGAGAGGGGGGGAAGCAGGCTCCCCGCGGAGCAGAGAGCCCGATGTGGGGCTCAATCCCAGGATCCTGGGATCATGACCTGAGCTGAAGGCAGAGGCTTTAACCCACTGAGCCACCCAGGCACCCACATTTATATTTTTAATTATTACGATCCCTCCATCTTTTATGTTAGAAACTTTCCTTATTTCTTGTTTGTCTGGCTACTTTTAAGGTCTTTTCTTTGTCTTTGATTTTCTATAGTTTCACTATATTGAGTCTAAATAAAGTTAGTTCATTTAATTGATTTGTTATTCACTGACCTTCCTCAATCTATGGATTAGATCTTTCAACATTTATGAATATTCTGAACCACTCTCTCTGTAAATCTTGACTCTTCCCTATCTTGTCTCTTTTCTTGCACTCTGATCTTTTCTAGTTTAGAACTGATTACATACTCCAGGTATTTTATTTCAGGCTTACTTCATTTAACCGTGCTTTGCAGGTATTGTGTTTTTTAAAAATTGAAGGTTTGTGGCAACCCTGTGTCAAGTGAGTCTACTGGCACCATTTTTTTCAGCAGCATTTGCTTACTTGTGTCTCTCTGTCACATTTTGGTAATTCTTCCACCATTTCGAACCTGTTGATTATTACTATATTTGTTATGCTGAACTGTAATCAGTGATCTTTTGATGTCACTATAATTGTTTTGGGGCACCACAAACCATGCCATTATAATACAGCAAACTTAATTGATAAATCTTGTGTGTGTTCCAACTGCTGCACTGATCAGCCATTCCCCCATTTCTCTCCCTCCCCTTGGGCCTCCCTATTCTTTGTAGTATAAAAATGGTGAAATTAGGTCAATTGATAATCCTACAACAATTCTTCTAAATGGTCATCTGAGAGGAAGAGCCACATGTCTCTCACTTTAAATCAAAAGCTAGACATGATTAAGCTTAATGAGGAAAGTATATTGAAAGCCAAGTGAGGCCAAAAGCTAGGTTTTTTGCACCAAACAGCCAACTAGTGAATGCAAAGGAAAAGTTCTTGAAGGAAATTAAAAGTGCTACTCCAGTGAACACATGAATGATTAAGAAAGTGAAACAGCCTTATTGGTGATACAGACAAAATTTTAGTGGTCTGGATAGATCAAACCAGCTACAACATTCCTTTAATACAGAGTAAGGCCCTAACTCTCTTCAATTCTTTGAAGGCTGGGAGAGGTAAGAAAGCTGCAGAAGAAAAGTCTGAAGCTTGCAGAGGTTGGTTCATGAGGTTTAAAGAATGAAACCATTTCTGTAATATAAAAGTACAAATTGAAGCAGCAAGTACTGACGTACAAGCTATAGGAGGTTAACCCAAAAGATCTAGTTAAGACAGTTAAAGAAGGTGGTTACACTAAACAACAGATTTTCAATGTAGATAAAAGTCTTCTATTGGACTTTATAGGACTTTATAGGACTCCAAATAGGACTTTCATAACTGTCTGGCTTTAAACCTTCAAAAGACAGGCTGACTCTCTTGTTAGGGGCTAATAAAACTGGTGACTTGAATTTGAAGCCACTGCTCATTGACTGTTCTCAAAATCTAGGGCCCTTAAGAATTATGCTAGTTCTACCCTGCCTGTGTTCTGTAAATAGCAAAGCCTGGATGACAGCACTTCTGTTTGCAACATGGTTTACTGAATATCGTAAGCCTGCTTTTGGGACTTACTGTTCAGAACAAAGATTCCTTTCAAAATATTACTGCTCATTGATAAGGTACCTGGATCACCCAAGATCTCTGTTGGAGAAGGACAATGAGATTAATATTTTCATGCTTGATAACACAACATCCCTTCTGTAGCCCATGAATTAACAAGTAATTTCAACTTTCAGGTCAGCTTATTTAAGAAATACATTTCGTAGGACTCTAGATGCTATAGACAGTGATTCCTCTGATAGGTCTTGGCAAAGTAAATTGAAAACCTGGAAAGGATTTACCATTCTAGAAGCCATTAATAACACTCAAGATACAAGGAAAGAGGTCAAAATATTTTCATTAACAGGAATCTGGAAGAAGTTGATTCCAGTGTTCCCCTGAAGCTTGCCCCACCCAACCTGCTCCCCTTGGCACATCCCCTCCAAAGCAGCTCTCACACCACTGCGTCTGGTAGGCAACCACAACCAGGACTGGTGCTCCTCAAAAAATGACTTCTGCCCTAAGGAGGGGGAATCAATCCCTGCCCAACCATGTGCCTGCAGTATGCGTCATGGTTTACTGGAGACAGCCAGGCAGAGGGCCAGCCCCACATGCCAGCAAGCATGTAGTGGTTATAGGAGGTCTTTAGGTCAGCAGTGTGTGGAACAAGCACTGCCCACCAGCACATCCACAACAGCTGCAACTGGGCCTCACAGCCAGCCACATAGGGGGCAAGCCCAGCCCACCAATGTACCCACAGCAGTCACAGCTCTGCCACAACAAGAGGGTATATGCAGCCCATACAGGTGACAGCCGTGGAGTTCCTGATTCTTATGACTAACAGGTATTGAGGTACAAAGCACCACTGGATCCCTTCTACACAAGGCTACTACTTTCAAGACTATAAGATGTAACTGGCCTATGTAATACACAGAAACAAACACAGAGAATTAGACAAGACAAGAAGACAAGAAGATGCCCCGAGAAGATGACAAGTGAAAGAATAAGACAAAACAACACAAAAAGAATAAAATGAAACAGAGATAAGCAATATGCCTGACAAAGTGTTCAAAGTAATGGTCACAAAGACACTCATGGGACTTAAGGAAAGAGTGAAGGAACTCAGTGAGAACTTCACAAACAAATGGAAAAATAAAAGAGAATCAGTCAGAGCTGAAGAATACAATGACTGAAATGAATACACTAGAGGAAATAAACAGCAGTGAAGCGGATGTAGAAGATGGATCAGCAATCTGGATGATGGAGTAACAGAAAGCCACCAAGCTGAAGAGCAAAAAGAGAAAAGAATAATAAAAACTGAGATTTGGTTAAGGGAACTCTGAGCCATCATCAGGTATAATAACATTAACATTTTAGGGATCTCAGAAGAAAGGGAAAAGGATGAAAACTTATTTAAAGAAATAATAGCTGAAAACTTCCCTAACCTGAGGAAGAAAATATGTATCCTGATCCAAGAGTCACAGAGAATCTCAAATAAGATGAACCCAAGGAGGTCTACACCAAGACACATAATAATTAAGACGGCAAAAATTAAAGGTAAAGGGAATATCTTAAATGTAACAAGAGAAGGGGCGGCTGGGTGGCTCAGTGGTAAAAGCCTCTGCCTTCGGCTCAGGTCATGATCCCAGGGTCCTGGGATCGAGCCCGGCATAGGGCTCTCTGCTCAGTGGGGAGCCTGCTTCCCCTCCTGCCCTGCCTGCCTCTCTGCCTACTTTGGATCTCTCTCTGTGTCAAATAAATAAATAAAATCTTAAAAAAAAAAAAAAGTAACAAGAGAAAAGCAGTCATGTAAGGGAAACCCCATATGGTCATCAGTTGATTTTTCAGCAGAAAATTTACAAGCCTGAAGGGAGTGGCATAATATATTTAAAGAGCTGAAAGGAAAGGAAAAAAACAAAAACAAAACAACAAACCTGCACCCAATATACTTAATAGCCCATTAAGGTTATCATTCATAACTGAAGGAGTTATAAAGAGTTTCCTAAAGAAACAAAAGTTAAAGGAGTTCTTCACTGCTAAATCAGTCTTATAAGAAATATTAAAGGGAATTACTTAAGTGGAAAGAAAAGGCTTCAACTAGAAATAAGAAAATTATAAAAAAGGAAAAAAATTCACAGGTAAAAGCAAATACATAGTAAAGGCTGTAAATCAATCATGTGAGATAAAAACACGAAGGTAGTAAAATCAGTATATATACAGAGACTAGTCAAAGAATATACAAAACAAAAACGTGTAAAATACGACATCATACCTTGGGTGATGTATGGAAGTGCTGAATCACTATATTGTACACCTGAAACTAATATTCCACTGTTAACTAACTGAAATTTAAAGAAAAATTTAAAAAATATGACATCACATACATAAAACATAAAGAAGGAAGTAACATTTAGTACTTACATAGTGTGCTTGAAATTAAGAGACCATCAAGTCGATATAGACTGCTATATAATATAGTGTGTCATACATGCATTCAATGGTACTCATGAACCAAAAACCTATAATAGATACATAAACATAAAGAGAAAGGAATCTAACCATAACACTAAAGAAAGTCATCCAACTACATGGAAAAAGAGCAAGAGAAGAAGAAAGGAACAGAGAGTAACTACAAAACAACCTAAAAATAATTAACAAAATAACAAGAAGTACATACCTGTCAAAAATGGTTTTATTTATAAATGGTCTAAATGGTCCAGTCAAAAGACATAAGGTGACTGAATGGATTTAAAAAAAAAAAAAAGCAGGATTCATTTATAATGCAGCCTACAAGAGACTCACCACAAACATAAAGACATACAAATTAAAACTAA